>NC_134687.1:303582511-303898582 GCF_050947455.1 Rhinoderma darwinii
ACAAAGTGTACCGCACACTTTTCCACCGGCTTTTGACGTCTTTCTCTGAAAAGAAAACCATATTGTTAGTAAATAAAAACTCAGCAAATAAAGATTCCTGTAGAGAGAAAAACACCATTATAGAAATAAATGATTTGTTTCTGCGCTACTAAAAGAGTCCCAGGCTGGATACAACTTTTTAACAAGCTCCAGCCAAGCATCCTCCCTGGTGTTGCGGTCACCATAACTTTGGTCTCCTTTGTCCCAGAGATTGGGTCCTTGATTGAACGTGCATTAATGAGTAAGAAAAAAGGACTCTTTAGATTTTGTATAAAATTTCCACACATATAACAAAATATAAAAATAATAGATGCCAGCCAGCACAATTCAATAACTGTTTATTTCAGTTACAGATGTAGCATTCCTTAAATTGACCCTCCAATCCTCACAAAAAAATTAACTAATGATAGTAGAATTAATTACCTAGTGTCCATCCCTTTGGTTCTTCTCTTTCCGTTCCCTCGTTCTCAGTCCCTGTAGTTATCCATCAAAGATGGCTGCCGCTGTCTCAGACTTTCATAGGGAGTGCAGTATGCAAGTCTGAGAAATGCCCCCTCCTCCTCCTTCATTGCCCTCTGATCCAGCGCTAATGATGTTAGCGCTGGTCCATCGCTACTGATTAATGGTGTTCTCAGTACTGGGACCATCACCAATCAAAACTTCTGACATGTCACTATGATGTCTCAAAAGTTTTAGTTTAAAGTTTAAAGGTAATGCGTCGCTATAATTTTTTTATTTTTTTTTTGTAATTGAACAGTTAGTGTAAAAATGATGAAACATTGTTCTAATTTTTTAAATTTTTTTACTAGTCAGGAAATATTATAAATTAGATTCTAATTTATAACATTTCCCAGTGCTGGTCACTAGATGGAGCAATTCCCAAAATTGCAGCATTGCATGTGGTAAAGCAACTTCATTGCTTTTATGCTGCAAATTTTGTGAAAACTCACTCGCTCTAGTGAGCTCACAGAATCCCCCCTCCCTTATCCTGGCAAGTGCCAGGACAGGGAGGGGTTTGAATATATTCAAACCTCCTTACACTGTGTGCCGCCATTTTCAGAGCGACTGCACAGTGGAAGTAGGTTGTACTGCGAGCATACCTGCAAGGAGACACTTTGAGGAGGACGAGGAGGACCAGCGAGGCGGACCAGGACCAGGAGCAGCGAGGCGGACGAGGAAGGACCAGCGAGGAGACACTTTGAGGACGAGGAGGACCAGCGAGGCGGACGAGGAAGGACCAGCGAGGAGACCGAGGAGGACGAGGAGGACCAGCGAGGCGGACGAGGAAGGACCAGCGAGGAGACCGAGGAGGACCAGCGAGGCGGATGAGGAAGGACCAGCGAGGAGACACTTTGAGGACGAGGAGGACCAGCGAGGCGGACGAGGAGGACCAGCGAGGCGGACGAGGAGGACCAGCGAGGCGGACGAGGAGGACCAGCGAGGCGGTAAGTAACGATGACATAGGCTGTGTGGCAGCATATATAGTGTGGCATCATACCAGGGAGGCCTGTGGCATCATACCAGGGAGGCCTGTGGCATCATACCAGGGAGGCCTGTGGCATCATACCAGGGAAGCCTGTGGCATCATACCAGGGAGGCCTGTGGCAGCATATACATTGTGGCAGCATATACATTGTGGCAGCATATAGATTGTGGCAGCATATACAGGTTGGCAGCATATACAGGTTGGCAGCATACCAACGGAGGCTATGTGTCAGCATATACGGTGTGGCAGCATATACGGTGTGGCATCATATACAGTGTGGCATCATATACAGTGTGGCATCATATACAGTGTGGCATCATACCAACGGAGGCTATATGGCAGCATATACAGTGTGGCAGCATATACGGTGTGGCTGTAAAGGATCTGCCAGGCACAGCGGGGTTAACGCCCATAGGTAATCAGTCGGCACCTGAGTCTATGTCTCTGAGACTGACTCCAGCTTCCACCACTCAGGCTGGCAGGCTTAGGAGTGGGAGAGCCTATCGCAGCCTGGCCAGACTCAGCTAGCTCCCGCCCTCTGTCTATTTATACCTGTCTTTCCTGTTCCTCCAGTGCTTGTGATTCTTCTTGTGTGGTTTCCTGGCCCAGCTACAGCTCCTGACTATTTGATCCTGCTCCATACTGACCATGGCTTACTGACTACGCTCCTGCTCTGCGTTTGGTACCTCGTACACTCCTGGTTTGACTCGGCTCGTTCACCTCTCTTGTTGCTCACGGTGTTGCCGTGGGCAACTGCCCCATTTCCCTTAGCTTTGTGTACCCTTGTCTGTTTGTCTCGTGCACTTACTGAGCGTAGGGACCGCCGCCCAGTTGTACCCCGTCGCCTAGGGCGGGTCGATGCAAGTAGGCAGGGACAGAGTGGCGGGTAGATTAGGGCTCACTTGTCCGTTTCCCTACCCCTATCATTACAGTGGCATTATATACAGTGTGGCAGCATATACAGTGTGGCATCATACCAACGGAGGCTATGTGGCAGCATATACGGTGTGGCAGCATATACGGTGTGGCATCATATACAGTGTGGCAGCATATACAGTGTGGCATCATACCAACGGAGGCCTGTGGCATAATACCAGGGAGGCCTGTGGCATCATACCAGGGAGGCCTGTGGCATCATACCAACGGAGGCTATGTGGCATCATATATGGTGTGGCAACATATACGGTGTGGCATCATATACGGTGTGGCATCATACCAACGGAGGCTATGTGGCAGCATATATGGTGTGGCAGCATATACAGTGTGGCAGCATATACAGTGTGGCAGCATATACGGTGTGGCAGCATATACAGTGTGGCATCATACCAACGGAGGCTATGTGGCAGCATATACGGTGTGGCAGCATAAACAGTGTGGCAGCATATACGGTGTGGCAGCATATACGGTGTTGCAGCATATACAGTGTGGCATTATACCAACGGAGGCTATGTGGCAGCATATACGGTGTGGCAGCATATACGGTGTGGTATCATATACAGTGTGGCAGCATATACAGTGTGGCATCATACCAACGCAGGCTATGTGGCAGCATATTTAGTGTGGCAGCATATACAGTGTGGCAGCATATACGGTGTGGCAGCATATACGGTGTGGCAGCATATACAGCGTGGTATCATACCAACGCAGGCTATGTGGCAGCATATACAGTGTGACAGCATATACAGTGTGGCAGCATATACAGTGTGGCAGCATATACAGGTTGGCAGCATACCAACGGAGGCTATGTGGCATCATATACGGTGTGGCATCATATACGGTGTGGCATCATATACAGTGTGGCATCATATACAGTGTGGCATCATACCAGGGAGGCCTGTGGCATCATACCAACGGAGGCTATGTGGCAGCATATACGGTGTGGCAGCATATACAGTGTGGCATCATATACAGTGTGGCAGCATATACAGTGTGGCATCATACCAACGGAGGCCTGTGGAATCATACCAGGGAGGCCTGTGGCATCATACCAATGGAGGCTATGTGGCATCATATACGGTGTGGCATCATATACGGTGTGGCATCATATACGGTGTGGCATCATATACAGTGTGGCATCATACCAACGCAGGCTATGTGGCAGCATATACAGTGTGGCAGCATATACGGTGTGGCAGCATATACGGTGTGGCAGCATATACAGGTTGGCAGCATATACAGGTTGGCAGCATACCAACGGAGGCTATGTGGCATCATATACGGTGTGGCATCATATACGGTGTGGCAGAATATACGGTGTGGCAGCATATACAGTGTGGCAGCATATACAGTGTGGCATCATACCAACGCAGGCTATGTGGCAGCATATACAGTGTGGCAGAATATACAGTGTGGCAGCATATACAGGTCCTGGAAAATGGAATGTTTAGTACTAATCAGTAAAAAAGCTATCATTAACCCCCATTATTAACCCAGTACCCACTTCAACAGGGGTATCTGGAAGAGCCGGGTACAATCCAGTACCCGACTATCTGAAGTGACGGTCAAGCACTGGGTATTATCAGCCTGGGAAGGGATAAAAACCGTGGCCCATCCCACCCTGGTAATGCTGGGCTGTGGCTGCTTTATTGTAGCTGGCTGGTTATAAAAAAAGGGGGACCCCACATCTTTTTTAAAACAAATAATAATAATAATTTTCTGCATCTCTTTTATTTAAATGGCAGTTTTCAGGCGGAATCCGCCTGAAGAACTGGCAGACGCTAGCTGAAAAAAAATCTGCCTCAGCAGATCAGCATAAAATTCCTCCGTGTGAACATACGTTACTGGGGCTGAAGAGCAGGCCCAATTAGGGCTAGTTCATACGGCAGATTTTACATAGCAAGTCTCGCCTCAAAATCTTCCGCGGAACTATTATTGATGACGGCAGGAAGATTCCTCCCTCCAATTTTCATCAATGTGATGTTCAAGCGGAATCCGCCCGAAGATCGAGAAATAATCAGCTAGCAGGAAAATGAAGCGTCTCCCTCCAATTGAAATGAATGGGAGGCAGAAATTCCCTCCCGCAAGAACAGACACAGACTGGTGGTTCTGCAGAGAGCGCTCTCTCAGTCTGTGTGTTCTCGCGGGAGAGAACACAGCGCAAGCCGCCCTGACACTGTCCTTAGCTGATTGGACAGTGTCAGAGCGAAGAGATCACGCCCCCGTGTCATTTAGTTAGATAGAAACGCCCCATTGACAGTTCAGGGATTATCTATATATTGGGCGCCAAATATAACGGCACCGATATGTAAATAACGGAGGAGGTTAAAAAAATTATTTCAAGTGAGACAGTGTTTGTGAAGCCCTGCCTATTACATGCTGCACTCAGCTGAAAGGTTCTCTTTAAACATAACAGGGGAATTCAGCCTTGTTATTGTGACTATTGTCCACTGACTACTGGCTCTATTCTATACAGCGAGAGCAGAAAAAACATAAGAAGTGAAAGCTACTCCTGTCTTCTCTCCCGACATTCAGCTGCGTGATCAGAGGGGCAGCCAGGACCGCCTGTCGTAAATATAAAGTTGGCGGTCCTGAACCACGGAACAACATAGTATGATTGAAGTTTTGCTCTAATTCAAGTGCGAGTCCCAATTAAATAAACACACAACACAGGAAACTATTGGCCCATATTGTACTCTGCAGGTAGTGGACTGAAGCCTGTTCTCTCTGATTCGCTGATAAACTGTACAATGGCTGGTGGCAAAACTTAGGCTGAGTTCTGATGTCATCCAGGCCGGCCTCTTGGGATGACGTTTCATCCCATGTGACTGCGGCTACAGCCTGTGATTGGCTGCAGCGTTCACATGGGATAAAACGTCATCCCAGGGGGCCGGCCTGGAGGAAGAAACACAGACTACTGAGTAGGTATAAGATTCTATTATTTTTTATTTTTTTATTTTTTTTTTTAATGTTTTTTACGGTGGAATCGCTGCAAATTTGTTGCGGCTTTTACCTCCCCATTGAATTCAATAGTAAAAACCTGCAACAAATAAGCAGCATTTACGCAAATACAATTGACATGCTGCGGAATAAAATTCCGCACCACAGGTCAAATTCTGAGCATTTTTTTACGCTCATTTATGCAGTTTATGGATGAGATTTGTTTAATCTCATCCACTTTGCTGCTACTGTATTTGCTGCACATTTACGCAAAGTGTGGACTGACACTTATAATGAACCAGAATGAATAAACATCACTCTGATTTGATGGGGAAGGGTAAAAGGTGAATTTGATTGTGACATCGCTGTTCAGAGTGCTGAGGGTCATGGGGTAAAGTACAGCTGTAAGGGGGGCCGTGCACTGCTGAGGATCAATGTTCCCCCTAAGTCTTGGCAGCTCCTCAGCGGGGCAGTTAGGGAGCAGGACGAGTCTCCATCAATGGTGGGCGATCTCATGACCAAAAGTAATACCCCCAGTAAACACTAATATAGTGTACTAAATAAGAGAATAAGAAAACTTATGTTAAATTAGATTTAATAACTTTTTTAAATACTATAATATTACAAGTCCAGCAGTAAAATAGACAGTTATAAACACCATTTATATGCATCAATGATAGAATCCCTAATTACACCACTGTCCTTATAGACACACAGACCCCCCTGTAGATAGTCACACAGCCCACCTTGTAGATAGCCACACACAGCCCCCTTGTAGATAGACACACACAGCCCCCCTTCTAGAAAGCACCCACCATTCCCTTGTAAGTAGCGCCACACAGCCTCTCCCCTTCCCTTGTATTTAGTGCAAACAGAGCGGGGAGTGGTAGCCTACCGTTACAACTCTCCGCTCTGCCTGACCCGACTCACCATCAGAAGGAGGAGGAGGTGATCATGCAGAAAAGATCGGATAACTTTTGTCTGGGGTCGGTGACGGCACAGGACTGGACCAGTTCAGTCACCTGACCTCATGTCAGGTGACTGGATTGGTCCACTCCCGACACCGAGCTCACTTCTCAGCAGACGGCCTGCATGCCGTCTCTGATACTCTGGGCTCTTTCCTCCCTCTCTCACCTTCCGGGAGTTCTCATTGTGTGGCCGCTCTGTGAAGGTGAGTGAGGGAGGAGATTAAGAAACTTCCGCCCGCCGCACTAACAGTGCGCAGGCTTTAAAGTTCAGTGAGCGGGGGGGCAGTGGAAGGTGCGCGGCCGCGCAGCAATGCAGCCGCACACCTTATAGGGAACATTGCTGAGGATATGCTGCAGGGAAGGGACAAGAGTTTTTACTGCAGTGAGAGTAGAATAGAATGTGCTGTTTTAGTAGGAGGAGGAATGTGCTGCTTGTGGGGTGTGCCAAAACACCCATGCATTTGAAGTGCTGCAAGTTGCTGTTGCCCCTTTTAGGGGAATGTTAGTACATATGTTTGTTTCTTTTAACGGGGTTACGAGTTGGGCCGAGAGAAGACATACAAGAGCTACAGTCGTTTTCTGTTCCAAGGTTTTCAGATCCCACCTACATTTATACACTTTTCTTTTTATGTCAACTCTTTAAGGCCCTTATAAGTAATTTAAAACATGTCACGGTCTGTGGGTATGTGGACCCACTAGGCCGCACAGCCATAGCAGGGAGGCAGCTGGCCAAACAACAGAGCACCCAATCAATACAAAGTCCCGCTCTAGGGTACCTGAATAGTCCTGAGAGTGGCCGAGGCTTTAGCATGGATGGAGGTGGGTGCAGCAGGTTACGCCAGACGTGGTGGATGACAGCAGGTGCAGCAGGTTGCACCAAGCGTAGTGGATAACCATGGATGTGGAAGATGACACTGGACGTGGCAGATTACACTGGACATGGCAGATGACAGCAGTTGCAGTAGGACATGACTTCAACACTAACAGGCTCAGGAACAAGGACACAGCACGGGATGCAAGATACAGGTAGCAGGGCACGGGAAACAACGGGAATAGGATAACACTAAGGGACCATTTGCAAGACTGACATTGGAAAACTAACAACACTCAGGCAATGAGCAAAGGAGAAAAGCCCTTCTTATAGTCCAGGGGAATCATGGGCTAATTGATAATGATGATTCCCATGTGCGCGCGCTGGCCCTTTAAGGCCGGGCACGATGGTGCGCGCGCACCCTACGGGACACAGCAAACCAGAGCGGAAGTGAGCACTGGCGTCTCCTGTGAAGAAGATGCGATCCAGTGCTCAAAGATCCATTGCTGCATCCACCGGGGCGTGAGTAAACCCGGCAGTCCGCGGCAATGGACGCTACAGTATCCCCCCTCTTATGCTCCCTCTTCTTGGGGCCAGAGAGAGGAACTTCTTAATGAGAGCAGGGGCACTGAGGTTCTCTTCCGGAGCTCAGGACCTCTTCTCAGGACCAAACCCTTTCCAGTCCACCAAATAGAAAGTCCTTCCTCCTACCCTTTTGCAGTCCAGGATCTCCCTCACTTCAAACACATCAGATAAACCGCTGGGAGCAACTGCGGGACTAGGAATCTTACTGTAGCGGTTCAGGACCACTGGTTTTAGGAGGGACACATGAAATGAGTTTGGGATTCTGAGGGTAGGAGGCAGCCGAAGCTTATAGGAGACAGGGTTTATCTGTTGCAATATCTCAAAAGGTCAGAGGAACCTGGGAGCAAACTTGTATGAAAGCACCTTTAAACGAATTTTCCGTGGGGACAGCCAAACTTTGGTACCTGGAATATACTGAAGTGGCCCTCTTCTTTTTATATCCGCTTTTCGCTTCACACGATCGACTGCTAGCAAAATAGAGGACTGGGTCTGCTGCCAGATTTGCATAAAGTCCCCAAATGCAGAGTCAGCAGCAGGTACCCGAGATGTAGAAAATGTATGGGAGGAAACCTCCAGCTCACCTTAGGGCAGATGGATCTCCACTGCCTCCTGCGCACGGATCCTCGTGTCGGCACACGTTGATAGAAGTGTAGAAAAATAGTGGGTGAGATCCAGCGCACAAATATAGAGGATAGTCCAATGGTAGGTTAAAAATGGAATCTGGTTCCAATTTTATTTGAATAAATATAAAACCGGGAGTCAAGCTTCCCACAACGGGTGAGGTGGATGTAGAAAAGAAGAAATAGGTGTGTGGCCTACGCGTTTCAGACGAAGTCCTCGTCCTTAGTCATGGCTGAAAGAATGACTAAGGATCTCACCCACTATTTTTCTACCCGAGATGTAGCCGGCACAGGAAGAAGGACTCTAGGATGTTAACCGTATACAATGTAGAATGGGTTGGAAGTGGTGGACTCACTTGTGTGGTTGTTATACGAGAATTCGACACATGGAAGAAGCTGTACCCAGTCATCATGCTGCATGAAGATGAAGTGGCGGAGATAATTTTCCATGATCTGGTTAATCCTCTCGAGCAGAATGTAGGCCGGTCAGCGAGATAAAATGTGCCATCTTCGAAAACCGGTCCACCACCACCCAGACAGTGTTGCATCCTGGATGGAAGGGAGGAAGGTCTGTGACAATATCCATCGCAATGTGCTGCCAGGGGGCATTGGGTACAGGCAGAGGTTGGAGCAGACCGGAGGGCTTGGAGTGAGTAACCTTGTTAGAAGCACTTACCGTGCAGGAGGAGACAAAGTCCACAACATCTTTTGGGAAACGTGAGCCACCAGAAATGATAAGTAATCAGGTCTCTGGTTTTAGGAAGACCAGCGTGCCCAGCCAATTTAGAGCTGTGCCCCCAGCGGAGAATTCTTCTCCTGTCTGCCAACCGAACAAACGTCCTCCCCGGAGGGATGTCTCTAACCAGCAAAGGATTGGCAATGACAATGCAGGACAGGTCTATGATACTTTGAAGGGACTCCACCATGTCATTCGTCTCAAATGAACTGGACAGGGCATCGGCCCTCACATTCTTGTCAGCGGGACGATAGTGGAGCACAAAGTGGAAACGGGTGAAGAACAGTGACCACCTGGATTGATGGGGGTTTAGTTGTTGAGTCGACTAGAGATAGGTGAGGTTCTTGTGGTAGGTGTAGATGGGGATGTGGTGAGCTGCGCCCTCTAGCAGATGTCTCTAATTCTCCAGAGCCAATTTGATGGCCAGTAGCTCCCAATCCCGAATAGAGTAGTTGCGCTCTGCAGAGGAAAAAAGTCTCGAGTAACAGCCACATACTACTTCTTTTCCTTTGGAACTTCTCTGTGTCACGTTTGGTACTTGGACAAAGAATGGACAGAGGCAGCACTTCCAAAAAGAGCTACGGGTACGTGGACTCACTGGACCGTACCGCCTTAACGGTAAAGCAGCCGGCCAACAGGACACAGGTCAAAGTCTATAGTTCGTATAGGTGTACCTGAGGTAGCTACGGACAGTAGCAATGTAGGCTCGGATGGAACTTTGGCAGCAGGCAGACACCAGGCGTGGTGTAACAGGACAGTCGTGGTATACGGCACAGCATGACTCAACTCAATACAGCACTTGACCAGGATAGCACGGGATACAGGATACAGGTAGCAGGAACGGGAAACACTGGGAACTGGAAGACACTAGGAGACCATTTGCAGAGGCAAACTAGGGAAACGACAACAAAGCTCAGACAATACAGGAAGTCCAGGGTGACTATAATACTTATAGTCCAGGGTGCTCTGGGAGCAATCAGCTCAATCTCACACCTGTGTGCGCTCTGGCTCCTTAAGTCAGTACTGTGCTCGCAAACACACCCTGGTGGTCACTGAGGATCTCCCCTTTTATCTTGTAGTAATGCACTAGACAAATTATGTCTCTCGGTTGTTGGGGTCCGGATCCCGGATCCAGAGGACGGAGGGCTCTATGGGCCCTGTCAAGTTCAATCTTGGTAGAAAGAGGAGAGTTTAGGATGCCATTGTAGATACGTATTAATGTTGGAGCAAGGTCTTGAGTGGCTACTGCTTTAGGAAGGCCTCTGATGAGGAGATTATTTCGCCTGTTGCGGTTTTCCAAATCTTCATATTGCGATTGTAGGGCCACAATATGCATAGTGTGAGTTCTAACAGTGTCCTGAAGAGCTGCATTAGCCTGAGAAGATGTCGACATATCTTGTTCCACGGTGTCTACACGAGTTGATAAGGCAGACATGTCCGATTGGTGATTTCTTGTTTGCCTTCAGCTATGATAAATCTGGCATATTCCGCCATGTCATCTCTAGACAGTGTAGTATGCAACAATATCTGTATGTCTGCCAATGTGGCAGGTCTGGTACTCTCCTGGTTTGAGGAGGTATTACTGACCTGTGGTCCTGACTGGCTGGATTGATCTGCGGGATGTAAGCCATCTCTGAGACCGAGTGATTCAGGAAGGTGCTCAGGCACTGAAACGTGTGTGGTCAGTAGGCTTGGAAACCCTGACAGGTGGTCCATGGAAGAAGCCATGTATTCTGGCACAAGGGTAGAAGGCGTTATTAGCGGGGGGGGTCCATAATAGAGTCCCTGGTTTGAACAGCATTGTCCATAGGTGGTGAAGAATGACTTCCCAATTCATGCCTCAATACCTCCCTCTCGATGTTCCCCAAGTTCCTGTGGTCGCACCTGGGATACTGTAGGAGATGCTGCTGCCCCTTCCTGCCCCGGGGTATCGATTGGGGGGGAGTTTTCCAGTTTCTGGCCGCACGGCCGTGATATACTTGTTGTACCACAGGAAGAGTCCGCAATTGGAGGCTGGACTGGAACGCAGGGCTGCCTAGCTGTAGCGGTACTCACGCAGTGGTCAGTGGCTTAGAGAAGTCTCCTAAAGGTGACTGGCTCAGAGCACCTTCGCCTCGCATCTGCATCGCGCGTGGACCACACCGGGTCTGGGAAGATGGTGTCATTTCTGGTCTAGAGTGCGTGGCATTGTAACCGCTCCTGGTGACTGATCTCACGGTCCCTGTTGGAGTGGAGGCCACTGCAGGGAAGCCTGTGACCACAGAGGGCATAGAATTGGAAGGGGGAGTCCTCCTCAGGCCGTCTTCCATGGATGAACAACTCCGTCAGCCATCTTGTGGTGAGTATGGCGCTGGAGGTTTCAGCTGCTTCTGCCGGTGAAAATAGGACTGAATGTCCCCATGTGTGTTCTGTGGAGGCAATGGGGGTCTTGACCTGTGTTTTTTTGTGCACCCAATGCTGAAGTTAGGTAGCGAGGAACCGGCTATAGTGCTGGATACCGGTGGAGCTCAGAGACATGCGTCCTTACTCATGCATGGCTGGCCACGCCCCCAATACGCTTTATTTAAACCATATTGGACTAATACCACGTTCAAATTGCCTATTTTTTATAATTAGTAACTATTGTTTTTTTTCACCAGAAACGATGTGTTTGTTTTAACTTTCTTTACGTAATGGGTCATGCAACCATGGGCACTCATGTTGTGGTAAAACTTCAACTATAGATTTTTTTTAATTTACTTTTTTATGAGACAATCTGATTTCCCACCACTGGAGTCAGACACCTACCGATAAGCTATTGATGGCCTATCCTGAGGGTAGGCCATCAATTTTATGGGATTGGAAAAGACATTTAAAACTTTTTAAAATGTGTTTCATGCAAGCTTCAAACAGCTGCGTTTGTTCTGTGATATGCATGTATGATATGCATCTCAGTTGTATCTTACGGACCGAACACAGTTCAGGGAGCTGGAATCAAAGCATCATAGATGACTCCCCATGTTCAATTGATACTGTACCGTACTGTAATCATGAGTGCAGGTCCGTATTTCTAGAACAGTATGCGGGTAGACGGACTTCTTTCATTGTAAATTCTATGTTGTTGCCCCCCTGCGAAATACTGTATCGTACTGTAATCCATATGGAACAGTATTTTCAGGGAGTCCTAGCATCATAGATAACTATAATGCTAGGAGTCTGTCTCCCCGCATACTGTTCATGGCCAGTAAATCCGGCAGACACACGGACCAAGTCTCATGGGCGAGACTCGGTCGTGTGACAAGTTTGATGGAAATAACTTGGTCATGTGAATGTGGCCTTGGCAGTGTGGGGGAAACAAATGGTGCATTATACTGTGTGGGAGTACCTAAGTGATCATCAGTGTTTATCAGGAGCATTTTTGGACCTTTATTATGGCAGTGTGTCCCATTTAAAAAAAGGGTACACTGTACCAAACAAAGCCATAGTATAGATCCAAAAATGCAACCATACACTTTAGTAGATTAATTTGATTTTAGATTTATACTATTGGCCTACTACTAAATACTGGTAAACCATAAGTATAAATCCCCAAAAAAAGACCACACTTTTATATATATATAAATATATACAATTTTTATTTAAATAAAATAAATATCCCCAGGACCACCCTTCTGTCCCCCCTAATAAACCCCTCCCCTCAACCCATGCCAAATATGAACCCCCACCCAATTACCTCCTAACAAAAAAAAAAGACCACCACCACCCAGACTGGAATACAAAAGAAATAAAACTTAGCAATTTGGTATAAAAATTTAGAAATCATCCTCAGGTTGGGGTGCATGTTTTTGCCACTGCCAGTGTACCTGTGTGGGTAATAGGAAAAAGGAATGGTAAAATTAGGTAACAGCAGTGGGCGGGGTAGGAGGGATGGGGGAGAAAAATATACAGGGTCGGTCTGGGTGGCGGTTAAAACAAGAGCATGTGTTGAGGCTTGTTGAGAAGGCCCCCGAAGTGAGCCCTACTACCTCCTGGAAACGGGTAATCAATTCACTTGCTTCTGGAAGGTTGGCAGTGGACCTGAAGTCTGCCGCCAAGGCTGTGACAAAGGTAAAAAAAGTTCCTAGGCGTTCGGGGGTTAAGCCGGCGGTAGGAGGATAAGACCCCATAGCTAAAGAAATCAACCTCATCATCGCCTTCCACCCTACGGACAAGGGACAGAGCTTCGGTCTCTACATCCAATTGCCTGTTCGTTATCCAGAGGGGCCTTCGGGTCCGCTCCCTGTAAGAAGCTGTGCGGGAAGTGGGAGCAGGTCATCTGTCGGGTTGCTGCAGGGGGTTACCAGCAGCTGCGCTACATAGTATGCCCATTTGTTCTGCTGCTGGTGGTGATGGTATTGCTGGAGCTGCTGGTAAGGAGGCTGCTGATTCCTACCCCCGGCAATGATGACGGCCCCAGCTGGTCTTCTGTCTGCCCCTCCGCTTCATGAAAAACATCTGCGAATGTTGATGGAGTGGAGTCTCTCTCCTCCTACTGCTGTTCATCTTGGACTACAGAGGACTCTTGCTGGTCTCTATCTCCTGAAAGTTGCCAGAAGACCTGTCGAAAGTACAGCAAACAGATAAACTCAAAACCTATGCATTCAATACTTCAATACTTACGCCCATTGTGCTCTGTTGGGCAGGAGGAACAGCAGCGCATTATAATTTGTTATTTTCTTTTTTTGGGAGAGCACCCACTGCCTTCCAGATGTCTTTCACAAAGTGTACCGCACACTTTTCCACCGGCTTTTGACGTCTTTCTCTGAAAAGAAAACATGATCAGGGGACTGTAGAGTGCGTACACTCCTACTGGGGGCATGTGGCTTCACCTACTCACCTTCCCCATTAATGGCCATACCTTTTCCAAACCCCCCGTCCCTCTAATAAGACTCAGACACTTGAGTTGGATAAATTTGGCCACAGCAGCCATTTTATTTACAAACAAACATCAAGAACAACAATTTACAAATAATAATAATAATAACAATGGAAGGGGAGTCCTTGGGGCCAGAGAGAGGAACTTCTTAATGAGAGCAGGGGCACTGAGGTTCTCTTCCGGAGCTCAGGACCTCTTCTCAGGACCAAACCCTTTCCAGTCCACCAAATAGAAAGTCCTTCCTCCTACCCTTTTGCAGTCCAGGATCTCCCTCACTTCAAACACATCAGATAAACCGCTGGGAGCAACTGCGGGACTAGGAATCTTACTGTAGCGGTTCAGGACCACTGGTTTTAGGAGGGACACATGAAATGAGTTTGGGATTCTGAGGGTAGGAGGCAGCCGAAGCTTATAGGAGACAGGGTTTATCTGTTGCAATATCTCAAAAGGTCAGAGGAACCTGGGAGCAAACTTGTATGAAAGCACCTTTAAACGAATTTTCCGTGGGGACAGCCAAACTTTGGTACCTGGAATATACTGAAGTGGCCCTCTTCTTTTTATATCCGCTTTTCGCTTCACACGATCGACTGCTAGCAAAATAGAGGACTGGGTCTGCTGCCAGATTTGCATAAAGTCCCCAAATGCAGAGTCAGCAGCAGGTACCCGAGATGTAGAAAATGTATGGGAGGAAACCTCCAGCTCACCTTAGGGCAGATGGATCTCCACTGCCTCCTGCGCACGGATCCTCGTGTCGGCACACGTTGATAGAAGTGTAGAAAAATAGTGGGTGAGATCCAGCGCACAAATATAGAGGATAGTCCAATGGTAGGTTAAAAATGGAATCTGGTTCCAATTTTATTTGAATAAATATAAAACCGGGAGTCAAGCTTCCCACAACGGGTGAGGTGGATGTAGAAAAGAAGAAATAGGTGTGTGGCCTACGCGTTTCAGACGAAGTCCTCGTCCTTAGTCATGGCTGAAAGAATGACTAAGGATCTCACCCACTATTTTTCTACCCGAGATGTAGCCGGCACAGGAAGAAGGACTCTAGGATGTTAACCGTATACAATGTAGAATGGGTTGGAAGTGGTGGACTCACTTGTGTGGTTGTTATACGAGAATTCGACACATGGAAGAAGCTGTACCCAGTCATCATGCTGCATGAAGATGAAGTGGCGGAGATAATTTTCCATGATCTGGTTAATCCTCTCGAGCAGAATGTAGGCCGGTCAGCGAGATAAAATGTGCCATCTTCGAAAACCGGTCCACCACCACCCAGACAGTGTTGCATCCTGGATGGAAGGGAGGAAGGTCTGTGACAATATCCATCGCAATGTGCTGCCAGGGGGCATTGGGTACAGGCAGAGGTTGGAGCAGACCGGAGGGCTTGGAGTGAGTAACCTTGTTAGAAGCACTTACCGTGCAGGAGGAGACAAAGTCCACAACATCTTTTGGGAAACGTGAGCCACCAGAAATGATAAGTAATCAGGTCTCTGGTTTTAGGAAGACCAGCGTGCCCAGCCAATTTAGAGCTGTGCCCCCAGCGGAGAATTCTTCTCCTGTCTGCCAACCGAACAAACGTCCTCCCCGGAGGGATGTCTCTAACCAGCAAAGGATTGGCAATGACAATGCAGGACAGGTCTATGATACTTTGAAGGGACTCCACCATGTCATTCGTCTCAAATGAACTGGACAGGGCATCGGCCCTCACATTCTTGTCAGCGGGACGATAGTGGAGCACAAAGTGGAAACGGGTGAAGAACAGTGACCACCTGGATTGATGGGGGTTTAGTTGTTGAGTCGACTAGAGATAGGTGAGGTTCTTGTGGTAGGTGTAGATGGGGATGTGGTGAGCTGCGCCCTCTAGCAGATGTCTCTAATTCTCCAGAGCCAATTTGATGGCCAGTAGCTCCCAATCCCGAATAGAGTAGTTGCGCTCTGCAGAGGAAAAAAGTCTCGAGTAACAGCCACATACTACTTCTTTTCCTTTGGAACTTCTCTGTGTCACGTTTGGTACTTGGACAAAGAATGGACAGAGGCAGCACTTCCAAAAAGAGCTACGGGTACGTGGACTCACTGGACCGTACCGCCTTAACGGTAAAGCAGCCGGCCAACAGGACACAGGTCAAAGTCTATAGTTCGTATAGGTGTACCTGAGGTAGCTACGGACAGTAGCAATGTAGGCTCGGATGGAACTTTGGCAGCAGGCAGACACCAGGCGTGGTGTAACAGGACAGTCGTGGTATACGGCACAGCATGACTCAACTCAATACAGCACTTGACCAGGATAGCACGGGATACAGGATACAGGTAGCAGGAACGGGAAACACTGGGAACTGGAAGACACTAGGAGACCATTTGCAGAGGCAAACTAGGGAAACGACAACAAAGCTCAGACAATACAGGAAGTCCAGGGTGACTATAATACTTATAGTCCAGGGTGCTCTGGGAGCAATCAGCTCAATCTCACACCTGTGTGCGCTCTGGCTCCTTAAGTCAGTACTGTGCTCGCAAACACACCCTGGTGGTCACTGAGGATCTCCCCTTTTATCTTGTAGTAATGCACTAGACAAATTATGTCTCTCGGTTGTTGGGGTCCGGATCCCGGATCCAGAGGACGGAGGGCTCTATGGGCCCTGTCAAGTTCAATCTTGGTAGAAAGAGGAGAGTTTAGGATGCCATTGTAGATACGTATTAATGTTGGAGCAAGGTCTTGAGTGGCTACTGCTTTAGGAAGGCCTCTGATGAGGAGATTATTTCGCCTGTTGCGGTTTTCCAAATCTTCATATTGCGATTGTAGGGCCACAATATGCATAGTGTGAGTTCTAACAGTGTCCTGAAGAGCTGCATTAGCCTGAGAAGATGTCGACATATCTTGTTCCACGGTGTCTACACGAGTTGATAAGGCAGACATGTCCGATTGGTGATTTCTTGTTTGCCTTCAGCTATGATAAATCTGGCATATTCCGCCATGTCATCTCTAGACAGTGTAGTATGCAACAATATCTGTATGTCTGCCAATGTGGCAGGTCTGGTACTCTCCTGGTTTGAGGAGGTATTACTGACCTGTGGTCCTGACTGGCTGGATTGATCTGCGGGATGTAAGCCATCTCTGAGACCGAGTGATTCAGGAAGGTGCTCAGGCACTGAAACGTGTGTGGTCAGTAGGCTTGGAAACCCTGACAGGTGGTCCATGGAAGAAGCCATGTATTCTGGCACAAGGGTAGAAGGCGTTATTAGCGGGGGGGGTCCATAATAGAGTCCCTGGTTTGAACAGCATTGTCCATAGGTGGTGAAGAATGACTTCCCAATTCATGCCTCAATACCTCCCTCTCGATGTTCCCCAAGTTCCTGTGGTCGCACCTGGGATACTGTAGGAGATGCTGCTGCCCCTTCCTGCCCCGGGGTATCGATTGGGGGGGAGTTTTCCAGTTTCTGGCCGCACGGCCGTGATATACTTGTTGTACCACAGGAAGAGTCCGCAATTGGAGGCTGGACTGGAACGCAGGGCTGCCTAGCTGTAGCGGTACTCACGCAGTGGTCAGTGGCTTAGAGAAGTCTCCTAAAGGTGACTGGCTCAGAGCACCTTCGCCTCGCATCTGCATCGCGCGTGGACCACACCGGGTCTGGGAAGATGGTGTCATTTCTGGTCTAGAGTGCGTGGCATTGTAACCGCTCCTGGTGACTGATCTCACGGTCCCTGTTGGAGTGGAGGCCACTGCAGGGAAGCCTGTGACCACAGAGGGCATAGAATTGGAAGGGGGAGTCCTCCTCAGGCCGTCTTCCATGGATGAACAACTCCGTCAGCCATCTTGTGGTGAGTATGGCGCTGGAGGTTTCAGCTGCTTCTGCCGGTGAAAATAGGACTGAATGTCCCCATGTGTGTTCTGTGGAGGCAATGGGGGTCTTGACCTGTGTTTTTTTGTGCACCCAATGCTGAAGTTAGGTAGCGAGGAACCGGCTATAGTGCTGGATACCGGAGGAGCTCAGAGACATGCGTCCTTACTCATGCATGGCTGGCCACGCCCCCAATACGCTTTATTTAAACCATATTGGACTAATACCACGTTCAAATTGCCTATTTTTTATAATTAGTAACTATTGTTTTTTTTCACCAGAAACGATGTGTTTGTTTTAACTTTCTTTACGTAATGGGTCATGCAACCATGGGCACTCATGTTGTGGTAAAACTTCAACTATAGATTTTTTTTAATTTACTTTTTTATGAGACAATCTGATTTCCCACCACTGGAGTCAGACACCTACCGATAAGCTATTGATGGCCTATCCTGAGGGTAGGCCATCAATTTTATGGGATTGGAAAAGACATTTAAAACTTTTTAAAATGTGTTTCATGCAAGCTTCAAACAGCTGCGTTTGTTCTGTGATATGCATGTATGATATGCATCTCAGTTGTATCTTACGGACCGAACACAGTTCAGGGAGCTGGAATCAAAGCATCATAGATGACTCCCCATGTTCAATTGATACTGTACCGTACTGTAATCATGAGTGCAGGTCCGTATTTCTAGAACAGTATGCGGGTAGACGGACTTCTTTCATTGTAAATTCTATGTTGTTGCCCCCCTGCGAAATACTGTATCGTACTGTAATCCATATGGAACAGTATTTTCAGGGAGTCCTAGCATCATAGATAACTATAATGCTAGGAGTCTGTCTCCCCGCATACTGTTCATGGCCAGTAAATCCGGCAGACACACGGACCAAGTCTCATGGGCGAGACTCGGTCGTGTGACAAGTTTGATGGAAATAACTTGGTCATGTGAATGTGGCCTTGGCAGTGTGGGGGAAACAAATGGTGCATTATACTGTGTGGGAGTACCTAAGTGATCATCAGTGTTTATCAGGAGCATTTTTGGACCTTTATTATGGCAGTGTGTCCCATTTAAAAAAAGGGTACACTGTACCAAACAAAGCCATAGTATAGATCCAAAAATGCAACCATACACTTTAGTAGATTAATTTGATTTTAGATTTATACTATTGGCCTACTACTAAATACTGGTAAACCATAAGTATAAATCCCCAAAAAAAGAGCACACTTTTATATATATATAAATATATACAATTTTTATTTAAATAAAATAAATATCCCCAGGACCACCCTTCTGTCCCCCCTAATAAACCCCTCCCCTCAACCCATGCCAAATATGAACCCCCACCCAATTACCTCCTAACAAAAAAAAAAGACCACCACCACCCAGACTGGAATACAAAAGAAATAAAACTTAGCAATTTGGTATAAAAATTTAGAAATCATCCTCAGGTTGGGGTGCATGTTTTTGCCACTGCCAGTGTACCTGTGTGGGTAATAGGAAAAAGGAATGGTAAAATTAGGTAACAGCAGTGGGCGGGGTAGGAGGGATGGGGGAGAAAAATATACAGGGTCGGTCTGGGTGGCGGTTAAAACAAGAGCATGTGTTGAGGCTTGTTGAGAAGGCCCCCGAAGTGAGCCCTACTACCTCCTGGAAACGGGTAATCAATTCACTTGCTTCTGGAAGGTTGGCAGTGGACCTGAAGTCTGCCGCCAAGGCTGTGACAAAGGTAAAAAAAGTTCCTAGGCGTTCGGGGGTTAAGCCGGCGGTAGGAGGATAAGACCCCATAGCTAAAGAAATCAACCTCATCATCGCCTTCCACCCTACGGACAAGGGACAGAGCTTCGGTCTCTACATCCAATTGCCTGTTCGTTATCCAGAGGGGCCTTCGGGTCCGCTCCCTGTAAGAAGCTGTGCGGGAAGTGGGAGCAGGTCATCTGTCGGGTTGCTGCAGGGGGTTACCAGCAGCTGCGCTACATAGTATGCCCATTTGTTCTGCTGCTGGTGGTGATGGTATTGCTGGAGCTGCTGGTAAGGAGGCTGCTGATTCCTACCCCCGGCAATGATGACGGCCCCAGCTGGTCTTCTGTCTGCCCCTCCGCTTCATGAAAAACATCTGCGAATGTTGATGGAGTGGAGTCTCTCTCCTCCTACTGCTGTTCATCTTGGACTACAGAGGACTCTTGCTGGTCTCTATCTCCTGAAAGTTGCCAGAAGACCTGTCGAAAGTACAGCAAACAGATAAACTCAAAACCTATGCATTCAATACTTCAATACTTACGCCCATTGTGCTCTGTTGGGCAGGAGGAACAGCAGCGCATTATAATTTGTTATTTTCTTTTTTTGGGAGAGCACCCACTGCCTTCCAGATGTCTTTCACAAAGTGTACCGCACACTTTTCCACCGGCTTTTGACGTCTTTCTCTGAAAAGAAAACATGATCAGGGGACTGTAGAGTGCGTACACTCCTACTGGGGGCATGTGGCTTCACCTACTCACCTTCCCCATTAATGGCCATACCTTTTCCAAACCCCCCGTCCCTCTAATAAGACTCAGACACTTGAGTTGGATAAATTTGGCCACAGCAGCCATTTTATTTACAAACAAACATCAAGAACAACAATTTACAAATAATAATAATAATAACAATGGAAGGGGAGTCCTTGGAGCTACAAAAGTCTGTCACGAAACAGCCCACCTGCATCGTATTTTACTCCCAGCCGTCACCCTACTGGCTCAGGGGCACCTTTATACCTGCAGTTGGCTGACCTCAACCGCAACCACTCCCCGGGACACCACCCAGCGGGAGCCCAAATTGACCACTCCCTGGGACACCACCCAGCAGGAGCCCAAATTGACCAGACTACCAACCATAATAAATTGGGGAGGGACCATACCCCCTATGAATCCACCCCCACAGTAATTTACCACCAACTCCAAGGACCCCCAATCCGCCATACAACTGCTGCGACATTGCAAAACTGTTCCACAGCATCCTCCGGTACCTGCGGAAAAACAAAAACAACGAGCAACAGAGCGAAATACCAAAATAACCAACACAGACGTACACAACATTTTGGGAGGGAGGGTGGGACAAGCTTCCCTGTGCTGTTAACTAAAGATGGTGGCGTCTTTCCTCTCTCCTACCCTTAAGTAAACTGACCTCGCCCCACTCACATACGCCCCCTCCTAACCACCACCCCCCTAACTCCTTAACTCCTTCCCTTCCTACATCCCAGATCATGGTGGCCTCCCTGTAATGACGGGGTAGGGAGACAGACAGGTGAGCCCTAATCTACCCGCCACTCAGTCCCTGCCTACTTGCAACGACCCGTCCTAGGTGACGGGGTACAACTGGGCGACGGTCCCTACGCTCAGTAAGTGCAAGACAGACAAACAGACAAGGGTACACAGAAGCTAGGGAAACGGGGCAGCTGCCCACGGAGACACCGTGAGCAACAAGAGTAGTGAACGAGCTGAGTCAAACCAGGAGAGAACGAGGTACGAAACGCTGAGCAGAAGAGTGGTCAGAAAGCCAAGGTCAATAACAAGCAGAGGATGCGTAGTACAAGCAGTAGCAGCAAGGCCAGGAAACAAGCAGAGCAGAATCACAGGCAAAGGAGGAACAGGAAAGGCAGGTATAAATAGACAGTGCGCGGGAGCTAGCTCCATCTGGCCAGGCTGTGATAGGCTCTCCCACTCCTAAGCCTGCCATCCTGAGTGATGGAAGATGGAGTCAGTCTCACAGACATAGGAGCAGGTGCAGACTGATTGCCCACGGGCGTCGACACAGAAGCTGTGTCTGGCAAATCCTTTACAGTACCCCCCCTTTTATGAGGGGCCACCGGACCCTTTCTAGGTGGACCTGGTTTATTGGGGAAACGAAGGTGGAACCTCCTGAGCAATACCCCAGCGTGAACATCCCGGGCGGGTACCCAAGTCCTCTCCTCAGGCCCGTATCCTCTCCAATGGACCAGGTACTGGAGGGAGCCTTGGACCATCCTGCTGTCCACAATCTTGGCCACCTCGAATTCTACCCCCTCAGGGGTGAGAACAGGGACCGGAGGTTTCCTCGAGGGAGCCAAGGACAGGGAGCAGCGTTTAAGGAGGGAGGCATGAAAGACGTTGTGCACTCGAAACGACGGGGGCAACTCCAGTCGGAAGGAGACAGTGTTAAGGACTTCAATGACCTTGTACGGCCATATAAACCGGGGAGCAAACTTCTTGGACGGGACTTTAAGGCGCAAATTTTTAGAAGATAGCCACACCAGAGCCCCGACCACAAACAAGGGGTTAGCAGAACGTCTTCTATCTGCCTGAGACTTTTGTATGCTCTGGGATGCCTCTAGGTTCTTCTGAACCTGGGCCCAGACTGTGCACAGTTCCCGATGAACGACATCTACCTCGGGATTGTTGGAACTACAAGGTAAAACGGGGGGGGAACCGTGGATTAAACCCAAAATTACAGAAAATGGGGGAGACCCCTGACGAGTTACTGACCCGGTTATTAAGGGAAAATTCGGCGAGTGGGATGAATGAGACCCAATCATGTTGACAGTCAGAGATAAAACACCTTAAATATTGTTCTAGAGACTGATTAGTCCTCTCCGTTTGGCCATTAGTTTCAGGATGGAAAGCCGAGGACAAGGACAGATCAATCTCCAACTTTTTACAGAAGGCTCTCCAAAACAATGAAACAAATTGTACCCCTCTGTCAGAAACAATATTGACAGGAACCCCATGGAGACGCAGGATGTGTTTGAAAAACAAGGTAGCTAACGTCTTAGCATTGGGTAGTTTCTTGAGGGGCACAAAGTGGCACATCTTACTGAAGTGGTCTACTACAACCCACACCACTGACTTGCCTTGAGATGGAGGCAAATCGGTGATAAAATCCATGGAGATATGGGTTCAAGGTCTCTGGGGAATGGGGAAAAGAACATAGTAAGCCCGCTGGTCGGGACCTGGGAGTCTTGGACTTAACGTCTTTAAGCAACCCAGGCCACCAGTAGTCTCTGGCAATGAGGTGTTTGGTACCCAGGATGCCTGGATGGCCAGATAGTGCAGAGTCATGATTTTCCCTAAGTACCCTTAGCCGGAATTGCAGGGGAACAAATAGCTTGTTCTCAGGAAGGTTCCCGGGAGCTGAACCTTGATCAGCCGCAATTTCAGAGACTAAATCAGAATCAATAGAGGAAATGATTATACCTGGAAGCAAAATACAAGCAGGATCTTTTTTTCCGAAGGAGGGCTGGCCATGAAGCTACGTGACAGTGCGTCAGCCTTAATATTTTTAGACCCAGCCCTATAGGTGACCAAAAAGTTGAATCTGGTAAAAAATAACGCCCATCGAGCTTGTCTCGGGTTTAGCCTCCGGGCAGATTCTAAGAAAACCAGACTCTTGTGGTCAGTAAGGACCGTTACCTGGTGCCTAGCCCCCTCCAGGAAGTGGCGCCACTCTTCAAATGCCCATTTAATGGCTAAGAGTTCGCGGTTGCCAAAATCATATTTACTCTCAGTGGGCGAAAACTTCCTGGAGAAGTAGGACAAGGGACGGAGATGGGTGAGGGAACTGGTACACTGGGCAAGACAGCACCCACTCCCACCTCGGAGGCGTCAACCTCCATGATGAATGGCTCCATTTGGTTGGGCTGAACCAGCACTGGGGCCGAGATAAAGCACTTCTTAAGGACCTCAAAAGCCTGGATAGCCTCAGGAGGCCACTGGAGGAGATCAGCACCTTTGCGAGTGAGATCCGTAAGAGGCTTAGCGATGACCGAGAAGTTAGCAATAAATCTCCTGTAATAATTAGCGAATCCCAGGAAGCACTGTAACGCCTTCAGGGAGGCAGGTTGGACCCATTCCGCCACAGCCTGGACCTTGGCGGGGTCCATGCGGAATTCATGAGGAGTGAGGATTTGACCCAAAAATGGTATCTATTGCACCCCAAACACACATTTTTCGGTCTTAGCAAACAGTTTATTTTCCCGAAGGGCCTGGAGCACCTTCCTGACATGCTCAATGTGGGAGGACCAGTCCTTGGAAAACACAAGTATGTCATCAAGGTACACTACAAGAAATACCCCCAGGTAGTCTCTTAAAATATCATTTATGAAATTCTGGAAGACCGCGGGAGCATTACACAACCCAAAGGGCATGACGAGGTATTCGAAATGACCTTCGGACGTGTTAAACGCAGTCTTCCACTCATCCCCCTCTTTGATGCGGATAAGGTTATAAGCCCCCCGTAGATCAAACTTAGAGAACCATTGGTTCCCCTGAACCTGATTGAAGAGATCAGGAATCAAAGGAAGGGGGTACTAGTTCCTTACAGTGACCTTATTCAAGTTTCGGTAGTCAATGCACGGCCTAAGACCACCATCCTTCTTCCCTACGAAGAAGAAGCAAGCACCTAGCGGAGAAGTAGAGGGGCGAATGTAACCCTTGGCCAGGCATTCCTGGATATACTCTCTCATGGCTTCACGTTCGGGACAAGAGAGATTAAATATCCTACCCTTAGGGAGCTTAGCTCCTGGTACCAAATCGATTGCGCAATCGTATTCTCTATGAGGAGGTAACACTTCGGAGGCCTCTTTAGAGAAAACATCAGCGAAGTCCTGAACAAACTCAGGTAGAGTGTTCACCTCCTCAGGGAGAGAAATAGAGTTAACAGAAAAACATGACGTCATGCATTCATTACCCCATTTGGTAAGATCCCCAGTATTCCAGTTAAACGTGGGATTATGCAACTGCAACCAGGGAAGGTGTAAAACCAAATCAGACGATAATCCCTGCATCACCAGTACAGAGCACTGCTCCAAATGCATGGAGCCAACAAGGATTTCAAAAACAGGGGTATGCTGTGTAAAATAACCATTAGCAAGAGGAGTGGAGTCGATACCCACTACCGGGACAGGTTTAGGCAAATCAATCAATGGCATAGCTAGAGACATAGCAAACATAATATTAGCAGAAGACCCTGAATCCACGAAGGCACTGCCGGTAGCAGACCTACCAGCAAAAGAGACCTGAAAGGGAAGCAAGATTTTATTAGGTTTCATCTTTACGGGAAATACCTGTGCGCCCAAGTGACCTCCCCGATGATCACTTAGGCGCGGAAGTTTTCCGGCTGCTTATTCTTACGCCTAGGACACTTGTTCACTTGATGCTTGTCATCCCCACAGTAGGAGCAGAGACCATTCTTCCTGCGGAACTCTCTACGTTGTTGGGGGGACACGGAAGCCCCGAGTTGCTTGGGTACATCCGAGTCTTCCGTGGAAGAACGAAGCAACGGAACCTCGGGAGGCATCATGGGGGAGTCAGAGGAGAAGGCACAAAAACGTTCAAAAACGTTCAAGTCGTCGTTCCCTGAGACGTCGGTCAAGTCGTACCGCTAAAGCCATAACTTGATCTAGGGAGTCAGAAGAGGGATAGCTAACTAGCAGGTTTTTCAGGGCGTTCGACAGACCCAATCTAAACTGGCACCTCAAGGCAGGGTCATTCCACCGAGAAGCTATACACCACTTCCTAAAGTCAGAAAAATATTCCTCTACAGGTCTCTTACCCTGACGTAAGGTCATCAGCTGACTCTCGGCAAAGGCAGTCTTGTCAGTCTCGTCATAAATGAGCCCGAGAGCAGAAAAGAAAAGATCAACGGAGGAAAGTTCAGGGGCGTCAGGAGCCAAGGAGAAGGCCCATTCTTGGGGCCCGTCCTGGAGCCGGGACATAATTATACCCACCCCCTGGCTCTCGGAACCTGAGGAGTGGGGCTTTAAGCGAAAATAGAGCCTACAACTCTCCCGAAAGGAGAAAAAAGTCTTCCGGTCCCCTGAGAACCGGTCAGGCAACTTGAGGTGGGGTTCAAGAGATGAGGTGGGGGGCACTACCAGGGTAGCATCATGCAGGTTGTCCCTCTGAGCCAGGGCCTGGACCTGTAGGAAGAGGCCCTGCATCTGCTGAGCCAGGGTCTCAAGGGGGTCCATAGATGTGTCAGGGACCAGGGTAGACTAGATATATGGGCCTGTGATTATGTAATGACGGGGTAGGGAGACAGATGAGCCCTAATCTACCCGCTACTCAGTCCCTGCCTACTTGCAACGACCCGTCCTAGGCGACGGGGTACAACTGGGCGACGGTCCCTACACTCAGTAAGTGCAAGACAGACAAACAGACAAGGGTACACAGAAGCTAGGGAAACGGGGCAGCTGCCCACGGAGACACCGTGAGCAACAAGAGTAGTGAACGAGCCGAGTCAAACCAGGAGAGAACGAGGTACGAAACGCTGAGCAGGAGAGTGGTCAGAAAGCCAAGGTCAATAACAAGCAGAGGATGCGTAGTACAAGCAGTAGCAGCAAGGCCAGGAAACAAGCAGAGCAGAATCACAGGCAAAGGAGGAACAGGAAAGGCAGGTATAAATAGACAGTGGGCGGGAGCTAGCTCCGTCTGGCCAGGCTGTGATAGGCTCTCCCACTCCTAAGCCTGCCATCCTGAGTGGTGGACGATGGAGTCAGTCTCACAGACATAGGAACAGGTGCAGACTGATTGCCCATGGGCGTCTACACAGAAGCTGTGTCTGGCAAATCCTTTACACTCCCCCTATGGCATTCCGCCGGGTCCAGCCTGTACTTGATCAGGGGACTGTAGAGTGCATACACTCCTACCGAGGGCATGTGGCTTCACCTACTCACCTTCCCCATTAATGGCCATACCTTTTCCAAACCCTCCATCCCTCTAATAAGACTCAGACACTTGGGTTGGATAAATTTGGCCACAGCAGCCATTTTATTTACAAACAAACATCAAGAACAACAATTTACAAATAATAATAATAACAATGGAAGGGGAGTCCTTGGAGCTACAAAAGTCTGTCACGAAACAGCCCACCTGCATCGTATTTTACTCCCAGCCGTCACCCTACTGGCTCAGGGGCACTGTTATACCTGCAGTTGGCTGACCTCAACCTCAACCACTCCCCGGGACACCACCCAGCGGGAGCCCAAATTGACCACTCCCCGGGACACCACCCAGCAGTAGCCCAAATTGACCAGACTACCAACCATAATAAATTGGGGAGGGACCATACCCCCTATGAATCCCCCCCCCCCACAGTAATTTACCACCAACTCCAAGGACCCCCAATCCGCCACACGAACATACTTAGACACTTTTAAGTATGCGAGCCCCCACCCAAAAAGAGGGCCCTTTCGATACCTTCCTGCAGGCGCAGAATCCACAGGTCAATCTCCACGGCCGTCAGGTGCACACCATCACCTAGCCAATAATTACCCTGGCCATCCTCGAAGTCATAATGACGCACGAAGACCCCCCCCCCCCCGTTTCTCACCACGAAACCCGAAACTGCCCGATTAACCTTAACCCGGGCTTTATTTAACCGCGGCACCGATCTTGCATGCCGCCAAACCTTCCGCGGGACAATCTCCGACCACACCACCTTAACTCCCGGGAAAACGGACCATAACCTGAGCAGATCATATTTTATATCCCTAATCAATTCCCGAAAAGGATGACTACCCAAATCGTTACCCCCGTCGTGTAACACCAAGACATCAGGGGCCCTGTCCATCAGCACAAACCGATGCACGTCCGGCAACACCCGACTACACAGCATCCCCCTACACCCCAGCCACCGCACGACTACCTCCTCCCACCGAAAACCCAACTACCGCCCGTCTGGACGAACATCCGCCCGCTCCGCCCCCCAATGAACGTAGGAATGCCCGACGATCCACACCAATCAGCCCGCGGGTCCTGAAAAATAAAACCAACTGATTAACAAAACTAGTAAGGATGCAAGCGAAACATGGAGGAGGAGAGAAAAAACGATGAGGGGACAGGAGGGAGTGTAGAGAAGGAGGGATTATGACTTGACTATCATGTAAACTGAGGGCGCACATACAGCTGGAAACGGCGGGAGTCCCATCGACCTATCCGCTTTACCATCTCCTCCCCCAACCCCCATGCCACCGCTTCCGTCGCTGCCCCAATCCGAAAAGAATGGGGGGAAAACAAAGCCACCTCCAATCCGACTCATACGAGAGCTGCTTCCCATTCATTTCACTACTCGCTTACACTGTGAATCGCCAACACCGATTCACAGTGTGACCGGAATGAAGGGGAAGCAGCTCTCGTACGAGTGCTGCAGCCCCTTCAAAACAGCTGATTGGCGGGTCCCGGGAGTCGGACCCCCCCAAAGAGGGCTACTAATCTTACCTTCCTCTTTAGCCGCGGCGGAAGTTCTGTACTCTCGATGTTGTGCGCGGTGCATAACGCTGTGACGTCATGCGCTGCGCACAGCGCTTGACGTCAGGACCTCCGCTGCGATCCGGAACCAGGAAGGTAAGTACAGTCTGTTACTATAGTAACAGGGGCCCGCGGTCCGAATTACTATAGTAACTTTTTATTGATGTGGTGCGGGGGGCTGTGGGCCCCCCTGGCTTCGGGGCCCGGTTGCAATTGCGACCGCTGCGACCCCTATAGCTACGCCAGTGTACAAAAAAATTATTTGTCTCTGCGCTACTAAAAGAGTCCCAGGCTGGATACAACTCTTTAACAAGCTCCAGCCAAGCATCCTCCCTGGTGTTGCGGTCACCATAACTTTGGTCTCCTTTGTCCCAGAGATTGGGTCCTTGATTGAACCTGCATTAATGAGTAAGAAAAAAGGATTTTGTATAAAATTTCCACACATATAACAAAATTAAAAAAAATAGATTCCAGCCAGCACAATTCAATAACCGTTTATTTCAGTTACAGATGTAGCATTCCTTAAAGTGACCCTCCAATCCTCACAAAAGAATTAACTAATGATAGTAGAATTAATTACCTAGTGTCCATCCCTTTTGTTCTTCTCTCTCCGTTCCCTCGTTCTCAGTCCCTGTTGTTATCCATCAAAGATGGCTGCCGCTGTCTCAGACTTGCATAGGGAGCACAGTCTGCAAGTCTGAGAAACGCCCCCTCCTCCTCCTTCACTGCCCTCTGATCCAGCGCTAATGACGTTAGCGTTGGTCCATCGCTACTGATGAGTGGTGTTCTCAGTACTGGGACCATCACCAATCAAAATTTCTGACATGTCACTATGATGTCTCAAAAGTTTTTTTTAAAGTTTAAAGAAAAATTAAATATTTAGTACTAATCAGTATAAAAGCTATCATTAACCTCCATTATTACCCCAGTACCCACTGAAACAGGGTTATCTGGAAGACCCGGGTACAATCCAGTACCCGACTGTCTGACGTGACGGTCAAGCACTGTGGCGGACGCAGGCTGGTATTATCAGCCTGGGAAGGGATAAAAACCGTGGCCCATCCCACCCTGGTAATGCTGGGCTGCGGCTGCTTTATTGTAGCTGGCTGGTTATAAAAAAAGAGGGACCCCACATCTTTTTTAAAACAAATAATAATAATAATTTTCTGCATCTCTTGTATTTAAATGGCAGTTTTCAGGCGGAATCCACCTGAAGAACTGGCAGACGCTAGCTGAAAAAAAATCTGCCTCAGCAGATCAGCATAAAATTCCTCCGTGTGAACATACGTTACTGGGGCTGCACAGCAGGCCTAATTAGGGCTAGTTCATACGGCAGATTTTACGTAGCAAGTTCCGCCTCAAAATCTTCCGCGGAACTATTCTTGACGACGGCAGGAAGATTCCTCCCTCCAATTTACATCAATGGGATATTCAAGCGGAATCCGCCCGAAGATCGAGAAATAATCACCTACAGGAAAATGAAGTTTCCCACTCCAATTGAAATGAATGGGAGGCAGATTTGCTCCGTGTTGACTCTCTCCCACAAGAACAGACACAGACTGGTGGTTCTGCAGAGAGCGCTCTCTCAGTCTGTGTGGGTTCTCGCGGGAGAGAACACAGCGCAAGCCGCCCTGACACTGTCCTTAGCTGATTGGACAGTGTCAGAGCGAAGAGATCATGCCCCCTTGCCATTTAGTTAGATAGAAACTCCCCTTTGACAGTTCAGGGGTTATCTACATATTGGGCGCCAAATATAACGGCACCGATATGTAAATAACGGAGGAAGTTAGAAAAATAATTTCAAGTGAGACAGTGTTTGTGAAGCCCTGCCTATTACATGCTGCACTCAGCTGAAAGGTTCTCTTTAAACATAACAGGGGAATTCAGCCTTGTTATTGTGACTATTGTCACTGTTAGAGTATGTTCACACGCACTAATTACGGACGTAATTCTGGCGTTTTTGCCCCGAATTACGTCCGAAAATAGCGCCGACAAACATCTGCTCATTGAAAGCAATGGGCAGACGTTTGTCTGTTCACACGAGGGGTAATATACGCGCCGCTGTCAAATGACGGCACGTAAATAGACGCCCGCGCCAAAGAAGTGACCTGTCACTTCTTTGGCCGTAATTGGAGCCGTTATTCATTGACTCCAATGAATAGCAGCGCCAATTACGTCCGTAATTGACGCGGCGTTCAAGCGCCTGCACATGCCGTTACGGCTGAAATTACGGGGATGTTTTCAGGCTGAAACATCCCCGTAATTTCAGCCGTTACGGACGCCCTCGTGTGAACATACCCTTAGGGCTGTGCTAGGCCTAGTTAGAGCCAGCAGCAGCTACCTACTAATGACATCCCGGCGATCATGCCACTGGCTCTATTCTATACACAGTGAGAACAGAAAAAACATAAGAAGTGAAAGCTACTCCTGTCTTCTCTCCCGACATTCAGCTGCGTGATGACAGGGGCAGCCAGAACCGCCGGTCGTAAATATAAAGTGGGAGGTCCTGAACCACGGAACAACATAGTATGATTGAAGTTTTTCTCTAATTCAAGTGAGAGTCTCAATTAAATAAACACACAACACAGGAAATTATTGTCCCATATTGTACTCTGCAGGTAGTGGACTGAAGCCTGTTCTCTCTGATTCACTGATAAACTGTAAAATGGCTGGAGGCTAAACTTAGGCTGAGTTGACACGGGGCGGGTACGCTGCGTAAAAGCACGCAGCGTATCCACCCTGTGTGCCGCAGGGAATTCCGGACGAAAAACCGAACCAAACTGTGGTGCAGTTTTTCGCCCGGAATGTCCGCTGCAGAAAACTGCAGCACTTAGCCGGCCTTTTCATCCAAGGAGACCACTGCAGCTGCAGCCTGTAATTGGCTGCAGCGGCAGTCACATGGGATGAAGAATCATCCCAGGAGGCCGGCCCTCTGACGTCATCCAGGCCGGCCTCTTGGGATGACGTTTCATCCCATGTGACCACCGCTACAGCCTGTGATTGGCTGCAGCGTTCACATGGGATAAAACGTCATCCCAGGGGGCCGGCCTGGAGGATGAAACACAGACTACTGAGTAGGTATAAGATTCTATTATTTTTGTTTATGTTTTTTTATATTTTTTACGGTGGAATCGCTGCGAATTTGTTGTGGGTTTTACCTCCCCATTGAATTCAATAGGGAAAACCTGCAACAAATAAGCAGCATTTCCGCAAATGCAATTGACATGCTGCGGAATAAAATTCCGCACCGCAGGTCAAATTCTGAGCGTTTTTTACGCTCAGTATTTATGCAGTTTATGGATGAGATTTGTTTAATCTCATCCACTTTGCTGCTACTGTATTTGCTGCACATTTACGCAACGTGTGGGCTGACACTAAGGCTGGGTTCACACGACCTATTTTCAGGCGTAAACGAGGCGTTTTACTCCTCGAATTACGCCTGAAAAGACGGCTTCAATACGTCGGCAAACATCTGCCCATTGCTTTCAATGGGTTTGCTGATGTACTGTGCCGTCGACCTTTAATTTTACGCGTCGCTGTCAAAAGACGGCACGTAAATTTACAACCTCGGCAAAGAAGTGCAGGACACTTCTTGGGACGTAATTTGAGTCGTTTTTCATTGAATCCAATGAAGAACAGCTCCAAATTACGCCCGTAATTGACGCCTCGCAAAACGCGAGTACGAGCAATTACGTCTGAAATGCAGGAGCTGTTTTCTCCTGAAAACCGCTCCGTAATTTCGGCTGTAATTGACGATATCGTGTGCACATACCCTAAGGCTGGGTTCATACACCCTATTTACGGACATAATTTGGGCGTTTTAGGCGCGAATTACGTCCAAAAATACGGCTCCAAAGCGTCGGCAAACATCTGCCCATTCATTTGAATGGGCTTTACGATGTTCTGTGCCGACGGTCATTTGTTTTTACGCGCCGCTGTCAAAAGACGGCGCGTAAAAAAGACGCCCGCGTCAAAGAAGTGCCTGTCACTTCTTGAGACGTAATTGGAGCCGTTTTCCATTGACTCCATGGAAAAACAGCTCCAATTACGTCCGTAATGGACGCAGCGAAAAGCGCCTGCACATGCCATTACGTCTGAAATTCCGGAGCTGTTTTCTCCTGAAAACAGCTCCGTAATTTCGGACGTAACGGAGGCTACCGTGTGAACATACCCTTAGGGTATGTTCACACGCTTAACAAAAAACATCTGAAAATACAAAGCTGATTTCAGAGAAAACAGCCTCTGATTTTCAGGCGTTTTTGAAGCTGAAAATGTAATTTGGAGCTTCTTTTGAGGCGTTTTTTTGAGGCGTTTTTCATAGTGTTCGGGTATGTTCACACGGCAGCGTCCGTAACGGCTGAAATTACGGGGCTGTTTTCAGGAGAAAACAGCTCCGTAATTTCAGCCGTAATGGCATGTTGAGGCGCTTTTTGCTGCGTCCATTACTGACAAGCACTTCTTTGACGCGGGCGTCTTTTTTACGCCCCGCCTTTTGACAGTGGCGCGTAAAAAAAATTACCGTCTGCACAGTATATCGTAAGACCCATTCTAATGAATGGGCAGATGTTTGCCGACGCTATTGAGCCGATATTTCGGACGTAATTCGGGGCAAAAACGCCCGAATTACGTCCGTAAATAGTGTGTGTGAACATACCCTTCAATGGAAAATCAGCTCCAAAAAACGCCTCAAGAAGTGACATGCTACTTCTTTTTACGGAGCGTCTTTTTACGCTCCGTTTTTTGACAACGAAGCGTAAAATAAAGGCTCGTGGGAACAGAACATCGTAATTCCCATTGAAAGCAATGGGCAGATGTTTGTAGGCGTATTAGGGGCGTTTTTTCAGGCGTAATTTGAGGCGTAAAATGGCTTCCATTACGTCTGAAAAGAGGTTGTGTGCACATACCCTAAGTCTTAGCAGCTCCTCAGCGGGGCAGTTAGGGAGCAGGTCGAGTCTCCATCAATGGTGGGCGATCTCATAATCAAAAGTAATACCCCCAGTAAACTCTAATATAATGTACTAAATAAGAGAATAAGAAAACTTATTCTATATTAGATTTAATTACTTTTTTAAATACTATAATATTACAAGTCCAGCAGTAAAATAGACAGTTATAAACACCAATTATATGCATCAATGAAAGAATCCCTAATTACACCACTGTCCTTATAGATAATGTCACACAGACCCCCCTGTAGATAGCCACACAGCCCACCTTGTAGATAGCTACACACAGCCCCCTTGTAGATAGACACACACAGCCACCCTTCTAGAAAGCACCCCCCATTCCCTTGTAAGTAGCGCCACACAGTCTCCCCCCCTTCCCTTGTACTTAGTGCAAACAGAGCGGGGAGCGGTAGCCTACTGTTACAATTCTCCGCTCTGCCTGACCCGACTCACCATCAGAAGGAGGAGGAGGTGATCATGCAAAAAAGATCGGATAACATTTTTTCTGGGGTCGGTGACGGCACAGGACTGGACCAGTTGAGTCACCTGACCTCATGTCAGGTGACTGGATTGGTCCACTCCCGGCACCGACCTCACTTGTCAGCAGACGGCCTGCATGCCGTCTCTGATACTCTGGGCTCTTTCCTCCCTCTCTCACCTTCCGGGAGTTCTCATTGTGTGGCCGCTCTGTGAAGGTGAGTGAGGGATGAGATTAAGAAACTTCCGCTCGCCGCACTGACAGTGCGTGGGCTCTAAAGTTCAGTGAGCAGGGGGGGCAGTGGAAGGTGCGCGGCGGCGCAGCCATGCAGCCGCACACCTTATAGGGAACATTGCTGAGGATATGCTGCAGGGAAGGGACGAGAGTTTTTACTGCAGTGAGAGTAGAATAGAATGTGCTGTTTTAGTAGGAGGAGGAATGTGCTGCTTGTGGGGTGTGCCAAAACACCCATGCATTTGAAGTGTTGCAAGTTGCTGTTGCCCCTTTTAGGGGAATGTTAGTACATATGTTTGTTTCTTTTAACGGGGTTATGAGTTGGGCCGAGAGGAGACATACAAGAGCTACAGTTGTGTTCTGTTCCAAGGTTTTCAGATCCCACCTACATTTATACACTGTCCTTTTTATGTCAACTCTTTAAGGCCCTTATAAGTAATTTAAAAGATGTCACGGTCTGTGGGTATGTGGACCCACTAGGCCGTACCGCCATAGCAGGGAGGCAGCTGGCCAAACAACAGAGCACCTAATCAATACAAAGTCCCGCTCTAGGGTACCTGAATAGTCTGCACAGTGGCCGAGGCTCTAGTATGGATGGAGTTGGGTGCAGCAGGTTACGCCAGACGTGGTGGATGACAGCAGGTGCAGCAGGTTGCACCAGGCATGGCAGATAACCATGGATGTGGTAGATGACACTGGACATGGCAGATGACACTGGACATGGCAGATGACAGCAGTTGCAGTATGACACGACTCCAACACTAACAGGCTCAGGAACAAGGACACAGCACGGGATGCAAGATACATGTAGCAGGGCACGGGAAACAACAGGAATAGGATAACACGGGACCATTTGCAAGACTGACATGGGAATACTAACAACACTCAGGCAATGAGCAAAGGAGCAAGGCCCTTCTTATAGTCGAGGGGAATCATGGGCTAATTGATAATGATGATTCCCATGTGCGAGCGCTGGCCCTTTAAGGCCGGGCACGAGCGTGCGCACGCACCCTACGGGACACAGCAAACCAGAGCGGAAGTAAGCGCTGGCGACTCCTGTGAAGGAGATGCGAGCCAGCGCTCAAAGATCCATTGCTGCGGCCACCGCCCGTGAGTAAACCCGGCAGTCCGCGGCAATGGACGCTACAGTATCCCCCCTCTTACGCTCCCTCTTTTTGGGGCCAGAGCGAGAGAGGAACTTCTTAATGAGAGCAGGGGCACTGGGGTTCTCTTCCGTCTCTGAGGACCTCTCCTCAGGACCAAACCCTTTCCAGTCCACCAAATAGAAAGTCCTTCCTCCTACTCTTTTGCAGTCCAGGATCTCCCTCACTTCAAACACACCAGATAAACCGCTGGGAGCAATTGCGGGACTAGGAGTCTTACTGTAGCGGTTCAGGACCACTGGTTTTAGGAGGGACACATGAAAGGAGTTTGGGATTCTGAGGGTAGGAGGCAGCCGAAGCTTATAGGAGATAGGGTTTATCTGTTGCAATATCACAAAAGGTCAGAGGAACCTGGGAGCAAACTTGTATGAAAGCACCTTTAAACGAATGTTCCGTGGTGACAGCCAAACTTTGGTACCTGGAAGATACTGAATTGGCTCGCTTCTTTTTATATCCGCTTTTCGCTTCACGCGATCGACAGCTAGCAAAATAGAGGACTGGGTCTGTTACCAGATTTGCATAAAGTCCCCAAATGCAGAGTCAGCAGCAGGTACCTGAGATGTAGCCAGCACAGGAAGAGGGACTCTAGGATGTTATCCATATACAATGTAGAATGGGTTGGAAGTGGTGAACTCACTTGTGTGGTTGTTATACGAGAATTCGACACATGGAAGAAGCTGTACCCAGTCATCATGAAGCATGAAGATGAAGTGGCGGAGATCATTTTCCATGATCTGGTTAATCCTCTCGAGCAGAATGTAGGCCGGTCAGCGAGATAAAATGTGCCATCTTCGAGAACCGGTCCACCACCACCCATACAGTGTTGCATCCTGGATGGAAGGGAGGAAGGTCTGTGACAAAATCCATCGCAATGTGCTGCCAGGGGGCATTGGGTACAGGCAGAGGTTGGAGCAGGGCTTGGAGTGAGTAACCTTGTTAGAAGAACTTACCGTGCAGGAGGAGACAAAGTCCACAACATCTTTTGGGTAGCGTGGGCCACCAGAAATGACGAGTAATCAGGTCTCGAGTTTTAGGAAAACCAGTGTGCCCAGTCAATTTAGAGCTGTGTCCCCAGCGGAGAATTCTTCTCCTGTCTGCCAACCGAACAAACATCCTCCCCGGAGGGATGTCTCTAACCAGCAAAGGATTGGCAATGACAATGCAGGACGGGTCTATGATACTTTGAAGGGACTCCACCTTGTAATTCGTCTCAAATTAACTGGACAGGGCATCGGCCCTCACATTCTTGTCAACGGGACGGTAGTGGAGCACAAAGTGGAAACGGGTGAAGAACAGTGACCACCTGGATTGACGGGGGTTTAGTAGTTGAGCGGACTGGACATAGGTGAGGTTCTTGTGGTCGGTGTAGATGGGGATGTGGTGAGCTGCGCCCTCTAGCAGATGTCTCCAATCCTCCAGAACCAATTTGATGGCCAGTAGCTCCCAATCCCCAATAGAGTAGTTGCGCTCTGCAGAGGAAAAAAAGTCTCGCGTAATAGCCACATACTACTGATTTTCCTTTGGAACTCCTCTGTGTCACGTTGGGTACGTGGACTCACTGGACCGTACCGCCTTAACGGTAAGGCAGCAGGCCAACAGGACACAGGTCAAAGTCTATAGTTCGTACAGGTGTACCTGAGGTAGCTACGGACAGTAGCAAGGCAGGCTCGGATGGGACTTTGGCAGCAGGCAGACACCAGGCGTGGTGTAACAGGACAGTCGTGGTATACGGCACAGCACGACTCAACTCAATACAGCACTTGACCAGGATAGCACGGGATACAGGATACAGGTAGCAGGAACAGGAAACACTGGGAACTGGAAGACACTAGGAGACCATTTGCAGAGACAAACTAGGGAAACGACAACAAAGCTCAGGCAATACAGGAAGGGGCAGAGCCCTTCTTATAGTCCAGGGTGCTCTGGGAGCAATCAGCTCAATCTGACACCTGTGTGCACTCTGGCTCCTTAAGTCACGACTGTGCTCGCAAACACACCCTGGTGGTCACTGTGGAACAGGATGGCCACATGTGAAGACATCTCTGGAGAGAAGGGCGTCGACCGGATGGAAGGAGTTCGTGGTCAGCGACCACGGACGTTACACTCTGGAACAGAAGTGCACCTGCACCAACAGAAAAAGCGGCCATCTGCACTGAGAACTGCCGAGACACGTCAGGATGGTGGAGCATCGAGGCGGAAGTGAAGGCTTTCTTGAGGCTATTAAATCAGATTCTGCCTCTGGAGTCCACACCTTGGCGTTCACACACTTCTTGGTAAGGGTAGAGATGGGAGCCGTCGGTAAGGACAAGTTTGGGATAAACTGCCGGTAGAAGTTGGCGAATCCCAAAAAACGCTGCATGGACCTCAGGCCTTGAGGACGGGGTCATTCCAGAATGGAGTTTACTTTCTCAGAATCCATCTTGAGACCCTGATCCGAGGTGATGTAGCCCAGGAAGGGCAGAGAATTCTTTTCAAAGACGCACTTCTCCAGCTTGGCATATAGATGATTCTCCCTTAATCGCAGCAGAACTTGACGGACATGCCTCCGATGAGTTATCGGATCTAGAGAGGAAATCAAAATATCATCGAGATAGACTACAACACAGACATAGAGGAGATCTCGGAAGATATCATTGACGAATTACTGGAAGACCGCGGGAGTGTTACACAGTCCGAAGGGCATCACCAGGTATTCGTAGTGCCCGTCTCGGGTATTTAACGCCATCTTCCACCCGTCACCTTGACGGATTCGGATCAAATTATAAGCCCCACACAAGTCTAATTTTGAAAAAATCCTGGCCCTTCGTATTTGGTCAAACAGTTCGGATATAAGTGGCAACGGGTATATGTTCTCGACCGTGATCTGGTTGAGGTCCGAGTTGTCAATGCAGGGTCGAAGAAATCCTTGGTTCTTTTTAACGAAGAAGAACACGGCCCCGGCCGGGGAGGAAGACTTTCGTATGAAACCCCTCTCCAAATTCTCCTTGATATAGGCCAACATGGATTGAGTCTAAGGCAAGTCGAAAGGATATACCCGTTCACGGGGAAGAGATGCATTTGGAACCAGTTCAATGGGGCAGTCATAAGTCCGATGTGAAGGCAGCGTCTCAGCCTACCTCTTGCTGAAGACATCCGCAAACTGAGCGAAATGAGGGGGTAATCCTGCCAATGACTGAGGCAGAGGAGGCTGGACAGGATGGGTCTGCAATAGACAGCGATTGAGACATTTGGAGCCCCATTGGAGAACCTTTCTGGAATTCCAGTCCAGGACTGGGGAATGTAGTCGAAGCCAAGGCAGACCCAGCATAACAGGATTGACGGCTTTGGACAAAACAAAAAACAAAATCAGTTCTGAATGAAGGGCTCCAACTTGGTGCTTCAGCGGCTTGGTCTCAGATACAATCGGATCAGGCAGAGGCAGTCCATTCACCAAGGCAACAGCCAAAGATGTCTCCAGAGGAACTGTGGGCAACTGGAGATGATCCACTAGATCCTTTTGGATGAAGTTTTCCGCGGACAAGATAGACGGACACTATGGTCACAAGAATATAATTGAATATTTTATTTGGTACCGTTCCACCTAGGGTTGTCTCTCCAACCAATCCTAGGCACTGGGGTCTTTCTGGCCCCTGGGGACGCAAACGCACAACATGGCCTCAGAGACCGCAATACAGACAAAGTCCTGAAGTGCGCCTGCGTTGTCTCCCCTGGGTAGACAATTTTGTCCGGTCCATCTGCATAGGCTCCTCTGGTGGGACGACTGAAGAGGACAGTAGGGATTGCTGGAAAGTAGAATCCAGACTAGGAAATCCTCTCTCTCGGAGAACCTCTTAGGAACGCTCCCGGATCCTCATGTCAACCCGGGTGGCTAGTAGGAGGAGATAGTCCAGGGTAGGTGGCAGATTGCGAGCAGCCAGCTCGTCTTTAATCCCAGAAGACAGTCCCTGCCAGAATGTAGCCACCAAGGAATCATTGTTCCAGGTTAGTTCAGCAGCCAGGGTACGAAACTGAATGGCATACTCGCTCACGGAGAGGTTTCCCTGATGTAGGGTCAGCAAGGATGCAGCAGCAGAAGAAACTCTCCCAGGTTCCTCAAATATCGAACGGAAAATCCGTAAAAATCACTGCAAGTCACGAGTCTCTGGTCCCTGATGTTCCCACAGAGGATTTGCCCATGCCAGGGCTTTCCAGCAGGGAGAGAGATTATGAAGGCGATCCTAGCGTCATCAGAGGAGAAGGCCCTGGCATGTAGTCTGAAGTGGATCTGCCACTGATTCAGAAATCCCCTGCAGGAACTTGGCAGGAAGTATAGGGGATCGGCACAGACAGGAGGTGTAGCAGGAGGAACAGCAGGAATAGGTGCGGTGACAACTGTGGCTTGAGCAACCAGCCGATGTGAAATGGCGTTCACCGACAGGAGGAGTTGGTCTTGCCCTGACTGAAGGTCTTGAATCCAGCGAGGTTCATGGCCTGAGCGTACTGTCACGGTCTTTGGGTTTGTGGACCCACTAGGCCGCACCGTCAAAGCGGGGAGGCAGCTAGCCAAACAACAGAGCACCCAATCAATACAAAATCCCACTCTAGGGTACCTGAATAGTCCAGAGAGTGGCCGAGGCTCTAACACGGATGGAGGTGGGTTCAGCAGTTTACACCAGACGTGGCAGATGACAGAAGGTGCAGCACGTTGCGCCAGACGTGGCGGATAACCCTGGATGTGGTAGATGACACTGGGCGTGGCAGATGACACTGAACATGGCAGATGACGCTGGACGTGGCGGATGACAGCAAGTGCAGTAGGACACAACTCCAACACTAACAGGCTCAGGAACAAGGACAAAGCACGGTATACAGGATACAGGTAGCAGGGCACGGGAAACAACGGGAATAGAATAACACTTAGGAACGATTTGCAAGACTGACATGGGAATACTAACAACGCTCAGGCAATGAGCAAAGGGGCAGGGCCCTTCTTATAGTCCAGGGGAATCATGGGCTAATTGATGATGATTACCATGTGCGCGCACTGGCTCTTTAAGGCCGGGCACGAGCGTGCGCGTGCACCCTTTGGGACACAGCGGACTGGAGTGGAAATGAGCGCTGGCGTCTCCTGGGAAGGAGATGCGAGCCAGCGCTCACAGATCCATGGCTACGGTCGCCGGGGGGTGAGTAAACCCGACGGTCCGTGGCCATGGACACTACAATGCATATATGTTAATATATAATGTTATTTGTTATTGTGGTTATTAATGGTGGTTGTCATAATTTAAGGGTGTGGCAACATGGCGGCAGGGTTATGTTATCCTGGACCCCGTGTTGCCAGAGAGTCTTGTGATGCAGTGTTCTGTTAGCAGTGTTGAGGACAAGATTTTAAGGCAGATTTATGCTGGTAGGATCATTGGTCCCTTTACTGAGCCTCCTTTACCTAATATTAGGATATCTCCTCTGGGGGTGGTGCCAAAAAATAACATTATACTTTTAGACTTATTCACCATTTTTCATATCATTTTGGCACCTCACTGAATGATGTGATTGATTAATGTCGTCGAAACCCTCTTACAGGTAGCGCCTTTTGGCCTCCTGCTTTGTAAGTTGGTATTTCAATTGATAATTGAAGAATCGGCAGTGCGCTGGGAGATCAATAAAGACAGCAGCACTATCTGTCTTAATCAATGTTCTCTCTTTTATTATCAACACACATTAGTTTATATACCCTTAGGGCGTACCCTAAAATCAGGGTGTTGCCTTGCATAGAAAAATCAATCATATCATTCTACACGTATATACTAAATGCGCCATTGGGTACCTTCCCACTGAGGTCACATTATCTTCCTACTAACACCTGCAAATTCTGGCCTTTAAATGAATGAGTATGGGAGTTAATTGCAAATATGTAGTTGAATGATGAGATTGAGACAAATAATTTATAAATGTGATAACTTCGTGTCTGGGCGCCAAAGTGCTAATTGCTAACATATAAAGGTTACAGTTGGTATAAGAGAAGAATATAAGATAAGATAAAACAACAGAAACAGGGGGAGAAGGTCATTGAAGGTGGAATAGAAATTACATCTCTGCATAATCCGGCGTCCTGCTCGATAATTCATACTCTAATTTAATACAGAGAATATAAGAAAATTAACTATCCATCACAAACCCCCCTTTTTCTCATACTAAAACAAGTTTGAGTCTGCAGTATTTTGGGATGTCTACATATATTATGATTATAAACCTCAAACAATATAAACAATTGGACTATCACCAATCTTGTGCTATCACCAATCTCAGAATTTCCCCTCAGGTTCGGGTTTGGGTCCCATCAGTGCATTGACAATTCCTGTCTTCATCCTCTTCTGTCTTCTGCACTTCACTGACTGTCACACTTAGGGTAACCCACATAGTTGTGGAGTCAGACTGTACGGTGGTGTCCAGTGGGGGATTTATTATTACCCATCACCTGGTCACTTCCGCTGTGCACACCTGGATGTTGCTGACTAGTTCACTAGGCTCTTTGGCCTTTGCTTTACCGTGACGATTGCTGATATCAGCAGGACTTGGTTTGGTCCTTCTCATCTGTCAGACACCGTCTCGTTAGTGTACGTCACCGGGCAGTACACAGCACCTCTTGCTGTGAGCCTGGGGTGAGTTCCGTCATAGGTCGGATTAGTGGGATTTTATTATGACTGCCATAAGCCCGCCGTATCAAAATCCTCTTCCTCCGGCAAGTTGCTTGTCTGTACAGCTGCTTAGAATTGTGACACTGACATCAGTTCATGACAAGCACGTTATATTGGCCCAGGCTGTGCTTGCCGCATCTCAGTGATGGAGTCGATCATTTTGATAAGTCTTTTAGTTTAAGTTTGTAGGCACTTGCTGGGGACCCAACCTTTGTCAATTGTTAAAATAAATGCTCATCTTGTGATAACATCAACATCTACATATTCTATAAAAACATACAATAAAAGTGACAAGCTCTTAACCCCTTCAGGACCAAGCTCATTTTGGCCTTCAGGACCAGCCCCATTTTTTCAAATCTGACATATATCATTTTATGTGGTAATAACTTTGGAATGCTTTTACCTATTCAAGCGATTTATAGATTGTTTTCTCGTGACATATTGTACTTCATGAAAGTGGAATAATTTGGTCGATAAATTCATTGCTTATTTGTGAAAAACACCAAAATGTAGAGAAAATTTGAAGAAATTATGATTTTTCTAAATGTATCTGCTTGGAAAACATATCGTAATACCAAACAAATTAGTTACTAATTAACATTTCCCATATTTCTACTTTATGTTTGCATAGTTTTTTGAACGCCCTTTTATTTTTCTAGGACGTTAAACGGCTTAGAACATTAGCAGCAATTTCTCACATTTTTAAGAAAATGTTAAAAGGCTATATTTTCAGGGATGAGTTCAGTTCTGAAGTGGCTTTGAGGGGCCCATATATTAGAAACCCCCATAAAACACCCCATTTTGAAAACTGCACCCCTTAACCCCTTCCCGATATTTGTCGGAAGTATACGACATGGAAAGCCAGTGCCTCCCGCAAAATGTCGTATACTTACGACAAATGCATGGCACCGGCTCAAAAGCTGAGTCGGTGCCATCATCCCCGGATGTCAGCTGTATCTGACAGCTGACATCCTGCTGTAACGGCGGGGACCGAAGTTAGCTTCGTTCCCCGCCATTAACCCCTTAAATGCAGCCGCCAAAAGCGATGGCTACATTTAAGGTGTTTGCAGCTCATCGACACCCCAGAAATGAAATCGCCGGGGTGTCGGTGGCTGCAATGGCAACCGGAGGCCTAATACTGGCCTCATGGTCTGCCTAAGACGGAAAACTTCCAGCCACTGCCCTGCGGCAGAGCCTGAACGGCTTCCGTAGCCGCCGGCAAGATGGCGCCGGCTCAGGAGTTGATCCGGCGTCATCAGCGGTGGAAGTCAGCTGTATGTTACAGCTGACATCCACCTGTAATGGCAGGAATCAGAGCTAGCTCCGATCTCTGCCATTAACCCCTCAGATGCAGCGATCGGATGCGATCACTGTATCTTAGCGGTTGCTAGCAGATCGCCAGCCCTGACAGGCAATCAGGACTGGCAACTGCTGCTATGGCAACAGGAGACACAATGGCCTCCTGCACTGCCATTACGGAAGCAGATTAGGCCCCGCTGGGAGGCGAAGCCTAATCGGCTTGCTGTCAGTGAATAATTGACAGATCTAATACATTGCACTACGTAGGTAGCGCAATGTATTAGAAAAAAAAAATCTGACAGTTGGACCTTCTAGTCCCCAAAAAAAGTGTAAAACAAGTATACAAAAAAGTGTAAAAAAAGTGAAACAAATAAGTTTGAAAACATAATAAAAGTTTCAAGTAATAAAATAAAACACAATCGCCCTGTTCCCTTATCAAGTCCTTTATTATTGAAAAAATAATAATAAACCATACGTATTTGGTATTGCCGCAACTGTAACGACCTGAGGTATAAAAATATTATATAATTTATTACACGCGGTGAACAGCGTAAAAGAAAAACTTAAAAAAACTATACCAAAGCTTCTGTTTTTTGGTCACTTTGCCCTACAAATATTGAAATAAAAAGTAATCAAAAAGTTGCACGTATCCAAAAATGGTACCTATAAAAACTATAGCTCGCCTCACAAAAAACAAGCCCTCATACAGCTCCGTATGGTTCTCACAACATAGCGACAGAAAAAAGACATTCTTTTTACAAAAGTAATTTTATTGTGCAAAACGTTTTTAACACATAAAAAAGTGCTATAAATTAGGTATCGCCGGAATCGTACTGACCCGCAGAATAAAGTTAACATGTAATTTATAACGCATAGTGAACGCTGTATAAAAAAAACCCTAAAAAAATTATGCCAGAATAGCTGTTTTTTGGTCACCTTGTTTCAAAAAATAGGATAAAAAGTGATCAAAAAGTCGCATGTACCCCAAAATGGTACGAGTAATAACTACAGCTCAACTCGCAAAAAAACAGCCCTCATACCACTACGTCTATGAAAAAATTAAATTAGTTAAGGCTCCAAAAATCCAGGAAATAAAAAATATGCAGTTGTGCAGATCAGAGGGGAACATTTCGTCTGTTTCAAGAGGCGATTTATCGGGGCCCTAAAATTAGGGAACCAGGAAGGGGGGCCCAAAAATATCTGCTAGAAGCGAGGGCGCCCATATTATACCAGGACAACACTTCCTAGCAAAATTCCCCAAACTGCAAAGGTGCGGAGTGTGGACCAAAAGCGGGATAAGTAAAGACACTGTTTATCAGTGCGACACCGGCCTGTGCAGAAATGATTGCTTCACAGCGTAATACACATCTATGGATTATTTTATTGTTTACCCCATTATTATACCACCTGACTATGCCCCTTATGTACTCTGCCCAGCTTACATATGCCCCCACATTATAAACGGAAACACCAGTAATACTCATACAAAACTACTACCAAGCAAAATCTACGCTTCAAAAGCCAAATTGCGCTCCCACCCATCTGAGCCCTACAGCGTGCCGAAACAGCAGTTTACTTCCACATATATGGCACCGCCATACCCGGGAGAACCCTTTTAACAATTTTTGGGGGATGTATACTGTGGCATAAGCTGGGCACTACATACTTGCCACTGAATTGGCAATTCTGGGGAAAATTTGTAATTTTTACTTTGCACCATACACAGCGCATTTATTTATAGAAAAGACCTGTGGGGTGAAAATTCTCACTACACCCCTTAATAAATGCCTTGAGGGGTGTAGTTTCTAAAATGGGGTCACTTCTGGGAGGTAGATCCAGAGCCATCTGAGCCGCTGCAATTGTGAACCAATTCTGTGTAAATCGCCAAATTAGGCCTCAATTTCGCATGGTATTCTCTCACTCCTGAGCTCTGTCGAATATCTAGGCAAAAGATTAGGGCCCCATGTTGGGTGATTCTAAAACCAGGAAACACAGCATAATAATTAGAGAGCTGTCTTGTTATGGTGGCACAAGCAGGGCACCACATATTGGCATATCTATGGAAAAATCCCATTTTCACTCTGCATTATCGAGTGCACACTAATTTATGCAAAACACCTGCAGGGTTAACATGCTCACTACACCCCTAGGTGAATAACTTGAGGGGTGTAGTTTCCAAAATGGGGGTCACTTTTGGGGGGTTTCCACTGTCTTGGTCCCACAGGGGTATTGCAAATGCTACATAGCGACCAGAAATCAATCCAGCAAAATCTGTACTCCGAAAGCCAAAAGGCACTCCTTCCCATCTGAGCCCTGCCGTGTGCCCAAAAATGTGTTTATAACTAAATATGGGGTATTGCCATACTCGGGAGAAATTGCTTAACAAATGTTGGAGTTCTTTTTCTGCTTTATTTTTTGAGAAAATGAAAAATTAGGCGCTAAAGCTATGTCTTATTGGAATAAAAATTACATTTTTATTTTCACTGCCCAATTCAAATAAAATCTATGAAACAGCAGTGGGGTCAAAATGCTCACTACACCCCTAGATGAATTCCTCAAGGGGTGTAGTTTCCTAAATGGAGTCACTTTTTGGGCATTTTCATTGTTTTGTCCCCTCAGGGGCTCTGCAAATGTGACATGGCCTCCACAAACCATTCCTGCTAAATTTGAGCTCCAAAAGCCAAATGGCGCTCTTTCCTTTCTAATCCCTGCCGTGTGTCCAAACAGCCGTTTATTACCACATATGGAGTACTATTTTACTCGGGAGAAATTCATTTACAAATTTTGAGGTGCTTTTTCTCCTTTAGTCCTTGTGGAAATTAGCTAAACCTACATTTTCTTTGAAAGAATGTAGATTTCCATTTTCACGGCCTATTTCCAATAATTTCTGCAATAAACCTGTAGGGTCAAAATGCTCACTATACCAGTAGATAATTTCCTTAAGGTGTGTAGTTTCCCAAATGGGGTCACTTTTAGGGGAATTCCACTGTTTTGGCACCGCAAGAGCCCTTCAAACCCGACATGGTGCCTAAAATATATTCTAAAAAAAAGGAGGCCCAAAATCCTCTAGGTGCTCCTTTGCTTCTGAGGCCAGTGCTTCAGTCCATTAGCACACTAGGGCCACATGTGGGAAATTTCCTAAAACTGCAGAACCTGGTGTAGCAGTGCAGCTACTGGACCGTGCAGAAACTCAGGTTTTAAGCAACCAGGGAGCATGTACAGCAGAGAGGGTTTTCTCTGCTGTTGCTTGGGTGTAAAGCCTGGAATAGGGCCTGGTTTGCTGGAGTGTGAAGGAGAAGGATGGGCTTCCACTCCATACAGACAGTCCATGTCTTGGGCTGCCTGATGAGCTTAGTTAGGCTTCACCTGAGACGGCTCTTTAATTCAGGTGTGTACAGTTCACACAGGGCTCTCAGTCTGGGGAGGACAGGCATGCTAGCCTGTGAGAGTCACCACCGTGTGAGGTAAAGCTGTGAAGGTTTTTGAGGTGCTGGGCACAAGGCTCAGTGTCTCGTAGCGAGGGACTCTGAATGTGTTAGTTAGAGGCTGGACGGCCTAGGGTTTATTTTGTATGTTTATTGTTGTACCACTGATTGCTGTTGTGAAGACAATAAAGCTAGCTGCGGCTGGTTTAAACCTTTTACTCAAGGAGTTGAGGTGAACTTTCTATGTGTGCCAACCATCTCACCTGGGAGATGGCGATCCCATGAGCTAAGTGGTCCCCAGGTTGTCACATATGGCGGAGAATTGCTTTGGGCAATAAAATGGCACAAGAAGTGTGCAGTGAAATTTAAAGGGCCAGAAGCCCAATTAAAGAGACTGTTTTTCCATTGCAATGGGTCTTATTGAGGAACTCTTCAAAAAGATAGTGCAAACGAATGCGGAGCTGCAAGAAGCAAATGCCAAGCAGAGGGAGGATAACCAGAGGTTCCTGGCACAGTGGGAAGCAAATGGAGAGTCTTTTAGGGTATGTGCACACGATAGCAGGAATTTATGTCTGAAAAGACAGACTGTTTTCAGGAGAAAACAGCTGTCTCGTTTCAGACGTAAATGCTCCTCCTCGCATTTTGAGAGGCTTCTCTGACAGCCGTAAATTTTGAGCTGTGCTTCATTGAGTTCAATGAAGAATGGCTCAAATTACGTCTGAAAGAAGTGTCCTGCACTTCTTTTGACGAGGCTGTATTTTTACGCGTCATCGTTTGACAGCTGTCAAACGACGACGCGTAAATGACAGGTTGTCTGCACCGTACGTCGACAAACACATTCAAATGAATGGGCAGATGTTTGCCGACGTATTGTAGCCCTATTTTCAGACGTAAAACGAGGCATAATACGCCTCGTTTACGTCTGAAAATAGGTCGTGTGAACCCAGCCTAAGGGCACAAGTACTGTCCAAGGATACACAGCCTTCCAAGCCAAGTAGATGCCTTTCAACGCCGGCTGCATTGATGCCGGGTACTCCTGACGTGTTGCAGACAGTTTGCAGAAAAGAGCAAAGAGCATGCATACCTGTGATACAAGCTGTGAGGACCGTTGCTAAGGGCAACCACCCGGACTCATGGTGGGATTCTTTGCAAGCTGACTATTGTCTGGATGGAAAAAGTGTTCCCAAGCAATGTTGGGCAGCTGTTAAAAAGCCAAGTGTGCTGAATCGCTCAGATGTGGTTGCTAGGAGCAACCAACCCCGACAGCATGTGGCGGTTGTTCAGCAAAAGGAGCGCTGTTGGAGATGCCATCGAGTGGATGGATGTGCACCTGATTGTTCTCTGGTCAGGAGGCCAGAGAGAGCACAAGAGAAGACACGTGAAGTGTTGGTTGGTTGGATTCCGCTACTGGTCAGTCTGGATCTTCACCAAGATTTTCTCGTGGGTGCATCCGGACATTTTGCTGTTCATGAAGAAGGATCCTGAGATGGGTGAGACTGTTCTGATTGACTTTGAAACTGATTTTGGGACTGTGCAGCACAGACTTATAAAATGTCAGGAACTTGATGAGGAGTTTGTGCTGGGAAGGGACTTCCCTCATTTTTGTCGGTTGTGGGAGAGAGGCAATATCTCCGATAAGCATTGTAGCTATTACAGGGAAAAGTCCTCTGCAGGGTGTGCTGCTCCACTGATAAAAAGGGAAAATGCACCAGTTGTAATGATGTCAAGTGATAATGTGTTTCAGGAATTCCTGCTAAAAATGACGCACATGTATTTGATGCACAGCGTTTATGTGATGACACTAGTGAAATGTCAAAAATTGTGCCTAACATGTCTTTAACCCATGAGTATGTCACCCAGCCTGAGCAGGTTAATGCATTGTGTGAACTGGCTGTTAAAGAAACAGCAGCCGAGACAGAAGAGGGGATTAGTTCAAGTGTGCCCCTTGAGGCTGTAGTTGAGAAAGTCAAGCGTGTCACATGTGATGTGCGTACTGTTACTGATGGTAATTCAGAGGATGTGTCCTTGGAAACAGATGTGCCAGGTGTATCTGAGATTTCCCTAGAGGTTGGGATTGTTGATGGTGGTAACCTGGAGTACATCCCTGCCATACCTAGTGATGGTGATGAAAATGTGCCTGGTGCAATAGAGGTGACTGCAGCACCTTTAGAAATGTTGCCCCCTACAGGTCATTCCTATGCTGTAGAAACTGAGACTGATGTAACGCTCACTCATTCCATGGGGATGGGGGAAGCACAGGAGGTAGACTTCAAGTCGTGTTCAGTGGATGCTACTATAGTGTATGCTTCTGTGCCTGATATTACTTGTGATGTAAAACAGGTTACTAATGGCTCAAGTGTGCCCCTAGAGGTCATGGTTCACAATAACAAGACTGTTGCATGTGATGTGTGCACTGTTCCTAATGGCAACCAGCTGTATGCTGCTGCGATGGATGACAATGGGCTTACTTCTGCAATGTGCGAGTGGAGTGGTGATAAACTCTACAGGTCTGAGAATGTGGTTGGGGTCAAATCAGAGTCAGCTAAATCCAGCAGCAGTGATCCACCTTTTTATTTGAGCGACCACACCAGTGTGAATGTAGCCCTAAGTGACGCACATGAGTTCCTGGACAGTGGAGTCAGTGAGGTGTGTGCGCTGGTGGCTGTGGCCTCGGTCACTAATGAACTGCCCGGTAGTGAACCAGAGGTACGTGAAAACATTTCCCTAGAGGTTGGGGCTGTCAATGGTACCAATGAGGACACTACTGCCATGTATAGTGTGAGAAGGGTTACTACTTCGCCCTTAGAAGTTCTGCCCCCTGCAGGTCTTTCACATGTAGACGTTGAGACCCATGTAGCGCCCACACTTTCCCAGGAGGTAACGGGAGCAATAGAGGAGGTCTTCCAGGCTGGTTTAATGGATACTAATGCAGAGTGTGCTTTAGCCATGGAAGCTGCATATAACACAAGACAGGTTGCTAAGGGCAATAAGTGGTGCTATACCACTAAGCAGGATGCAGGCCCTAACGCTGCTGCAGAGACGACCACTACCGGGTCTGATAGAAGTAACCCAGAGGGGTCAGGTCAGTGCGGTGAAAAATTGTCTCTGGACGGACAGTCTGAGCATTTAAATGCTGAGATGAAAAGCTCCAAGATGGAGGGGAGTATAGCGTCTGAAGGTGGTTTGGTAGATGGTACGGTGTATACCAAAACTGACGAGATGAGTGTTACTGAACACTATGAGCCAGTGTCTAAACCAAGGGGTGACACACAAAGCCACTTCATGGATGTGGAAAGGTCCATGAATGGAGGGCACCACACATGTAAATACGGCTGTGATCAGCAAAAGCTAGTAGTGCCTACAAGGGATGAGGATGCTAGGCATGCCAACATAGAAGAGTTGCAGGAGCACCTGTCTAATACACTCAGGGGTGATTATCAAATGTCTGTTACTGTAGGGGTGACCCTAAGTATGATTATGTCCCAACGTAGGAGCATTGACCCTGGAGGGAGGTTGAAATGTGATCAGTCCTACGGCCTTTATCAAAGGGGGGGATATGTAGCAGTGCAGCTACTGGACCGTGCAGAAACTCAGGTTTTAAGCAACCAGGGACCATGTACAGCAGAGAGGGTTTTCTCTGCTGTTGCTTGGGTGTAAAGCCTGGAATAGGGCCTGGTTTGCTGGAGTGTGAAGGAGAAGGGTGGGCTTCCACTCCATACATACAGTCCATGTCTTCGGCTGTCTGATGAGCTTAGTTAGGCTTCACCTGAGACGGCTCTTTAATTCAGGTGTGTACAGTTCACACAGGGCTCTCAGTCTGGGGAAGACAGGCATGCTAGCCTGTGAGAGTCACCACCGTGTGAGGTAAAGCTGTGAAGGTTTTTGAGGTGCTGGGCACAAGGCTCAGTGTCTCGTAGCGAGGGACACTGAATGTGTTAGTTAGAGGCTGGACGGCCTAGGGTTTATTTTGTATGTTTATTGTTGTACCACTGATTGCTGTTGTGAAGACAATAAAGCTAGCTGTGGCTGGTTTAAACCTTTTACTCAAGGAGTTGGAGTGAACTTTCTATGTGTGCCAACCATCTCACCTGGTAGATGGCGATCCCATGAGCTAAGTGGTCCCCAGGTTGTCACACTGGGCAATAAATATTGAGTTGCGTTTCTCTGGTAAAACTTTTTGTTACAAAGAAAATTGATTAAAAATGAATTTTTGCAACCACAAAAAAAATTAATTTGTAAAATGTCACCTCTACTTTGGTTTAATTCCTTTGAAACGTCTAAAGGGTTAAGAAACTTTCTAAATGCTGTTTTGAATACCTTGAGGGGTGGCGTTTTTCAAATGGGGTGACTTTTTGGAGGTTTCTAATATATAAGGCCCTAAAAGCCACTTCACAACTGAACTGGCCCCTGTAAAAATAGCCTTTTGAAATTTTCTTGAAAATGTGAGACATTTCTGCTAAAGTTCTAAGCCTTGTAACGTCTTAGAAAAATAAAAGAATGTTCAAAAACCAATGTCAATCTAAAGTAGACATATGGGGGATGTTAATTAGCGACTATTTTGTGTGGTATACCTGCCTGTCTTACAAGCAGATACATTTAAATTTAGAAAAATGCTAATTTTTGCAATTTTTCGCTAAAGTTTGGTGTTTTTCACATTTAAATACTGAATGTATCGAGCAAATTTTGCCAGTAACATAAAGTCCAATGTGTCACGAGAAAACAATCTCAGAATCGCTTGGATAGGTTAAAGATTCCGAAGTTATTACCACATAAAGTGAAACATGTCAGATTTGAAAAATGAGGCTCTGTCAGGAAGGTCAAAAGTGGCTAAAGAGGGAAGGGGTTAAATATTCAAAACAACATTCAAAAAGTGTTTTAACTCTTTAGACGTTTCACAGGAATTGAAGCAATCTAGAAGTGTTTGCCCAAATTCATTTGTAATAAAAAAATTCTGTAACACAGAAGTATTTACCCAAGAAAAGCATCTCAATATTTATTGCCCAGATTCTGTAGTTTTTAGAAATATCCCACATGTGGCCCTAGTGTGCTACTGGATTGAAACACAGGCCTCAGAAGCAAATGAGCACCTAGTGGATTTTGGGGGCTTCTTTTTATTAGAATATATTTTAGGCACCATGTCAGGTTTGAAGAGGTCATGAGGTGCCAAAACAGTGGAACTCCCCAAAAGTGACCCAATTTTTGAAACTACACCCCTCAGGGAATTTATCTAGGGGTATAGTTAGCATTTTTACCCCACAGGTTTTTTGCTGAATATATTGGAATTAGTCTGTGAAGATGAAAATCTAAATTTTTCTCTGAAAAAAACATAGAATTTTCTAATTTTTGTAAGGAATAAAGGAGAAAAAGCACCTCAACATTTGTAAAGCAATTTCTCTGAATTACGGCTATACCCCATATGTGGTAATAAACTGCTGTTTGGACCCACGGCAGGGTTCAGAAGGTAAGGAGTGCCATTTGGATTTTGCAGCTCAGATTTTGCTGAATTGGTTTCTGGGGGCCATGTTGCATTTGCAGAGCCGCTGAAGTACTAGTACAGTAGAAATTCCCCAGGTGTGATGCCATTTTGGAGACTATACCACTCAAAGAATAAAATTAGAGGTGTAGTGAGCATTTTGATCCCTCAGGTGTTTTATAGATTTTATTAGAATTGGGCCGTGAAAATGAAAAAATATTTTTTTTCAAATTACATGTAGATTTAGCTCATAATTTTTAATTTCCACAAGGAATACAAAAGGAGACACCCCAAAATTTGTTACACAATTTCTCCTGAGTAGGGAATTACCCCATATGTGGTTGTAAACTGCTATTTAGACACACGGCAAGGGTCTAAAGGGAAAAAGCGCAATTTCGTTTTTGGAGCGAAGATTTTACAAAATTGTTTTTTGAAGCCATGTTGCATTGCGCTGAGGTACCAGTACAGGGAAAACCCCCGACAAGTGACCCCATTTAGGAAACTACACCCCTCCAGGAATTCATCTAGAAGTGTAGTGAGCATTTTGACCCTAAAGGTTTTTTAGAAATTAGTACACTGTAGATGTTGCAGATTGAAAATTGCCATTTTCCACAGATATGCTATTTCAGTCCCCAATGTGTTGTGTTCAGATTGTGCCACTTTAGACACACACCCCATAAATTGTTAAGCGGGTTCTCCAGAGTACAGTAATACCCCATATGTGATCATAAACTGCTGTTTGGGCACACTGCCAGGCCCAGAAGGAGCGCCATTTGGATTTTGGAGCGCAGATTTTGCTTGGTAGTAGTTTTGTTTGCGGTTTTAATGGGATTTCAGCTTATAATGTGGGGGCATATGTAAGCTGTGAGGAGTATATCAGGGTATATGTAAGCTGGGCAGAGTGCATCAGGGTATATGTAACTGGGCAGAGTACATCAGGGTATATGTAAGCTGTGCGGAGTACATCAGGGTACATGTTAGCTGAGCGGAATACATCAGGGTATATGTAAGCTGGGCAGACTACATCAGGGTATATGTAAGTTGGGCAGAGTACATCAAGGTATATGTAAGCTGGGCGGAGTGTAGCAGGGTATATGTAAGACTGGCGGAATGCGTCAGGGCATATGTAAGTTGTGCGGAGTACTTCAAGGTATATATCAGCTAGGCGGAGTACATCAGGGTATATGTAAGCTGGGCGGAGTGCATCAGGTCATAATAGGATGATGTAATAATGGGGTAAATGAATAATAAAATTAATTATCCATGGATAGTGACATACGCTTTGAACCAATCCTTTATGCACAGACCAGTTTTTTGGGTGCACTAGTCGCACTTCTAAAGGGTGTCCATGGTATTGTACAAAATATCAGCACTCCAGCATTGCCTAATCTTTGACTTCTTCACTAGGCCCATTTGTAGCAGAGACCTCAAAATGTCATAGTTTCCGCTGCATTTACAGGGTCTACCGGTGGGGGCTAGCAAATGATGACGTGGGGTTTTAGGTGAAGAAATGCTGCACATATAATTTAGTCTGGGCCGTAGTTTTGCATTATTGCATTCCGAGAGTCATAACTTTTTAATTTTCCGTTGACGAGCTGTGTGAGTTCTTGATTTTCATGGAGTGAGCTGTAGTTTTTATTAGTATCATTTTGGGGTACATGCGATTTTTTTTTGATTAGTTTTTACTCAATATTTTTTGGGAGGTGAGGAGACCAAAAAACAGAAATTCTCAAACTTTTTTGTTATACATTTTTAACGGCATTATAACATGTTTACTTTATTCTGCGGTTCGATACGATTATGGCAATACCAAATTTATATAGTTTTTAAATGTTTTACTACTTTTACACAATAAAAACACTTTTTTCTAAATAAAATAATGTTTTAGTATCACTATATCCTGAGAGCAATCATTTTTGTCAACGGAGCTGTGTGAGGGCTTGTTTTTTGCGTGACAAACTGTAGTTTTTATTGGTACCATTTTGGGGTACTTGCGACTTTTTGATCACTTTTTATTTAATTTTTTTGGAAACAACGTGACTAAAAAAGGAAATTCTGCCATTGTTTTTTATTTTTTATTTTTTACGGTGTTTATCGTGCCGATATGAACACAGCGATACCTATTATGTATAGTTTTATTTATTTATTAATTTTTTTCTAATGATAAAGGACTTGATCAGGGAAACGGCGATTATTGTTATTATTACGTAAAACTTTTATTTATTTATTTATCTAAAACTTTTTTTTCACTTTTTTTTTTACACTTACCTATGGACTTGAAGATCTAATCTTCTGATCCCCAGTACAATACACTGCACTACTTATGTAGTGCAGTGTATTGTAACTGTCATTTACAACTGATAGTTAAGCCTATTACGTCCTGCCTTGGGCAGGACCTAATAGGCTTCTGTACCTGGCAACCAGGAAGTCGTTGCTAGGCTTCCTGGTTGCCAAAGCAACCATCGGCACCCCGCGATTTTTCGTGTGGACCAACAGGTACAGAGGGTGCCCCCTCCCTCTGTATGAATCACTTAAATGCCGATGTCGCTATTGACAGCGGCATTTAAGGGGTTAAACAGCAGCGATCGGAGATAACTTTGATCGCCGCCATTGCAGTCGGATGTCGGCTGTACATTACAGCTATTACCCGCTGAAGATGAAGCGCGCATATCTCCTGTGCCCCCTTCATCCTCAGGGCATTACTGTACGCCCATTTGCGGGAACGCACCGCTAAAATGGATGTACAGTAACGCCCATTTGCGGGAAGGGGTTAAACGAAATCAAACAAGCACCTTTATATAAGAAAAATTTCTCTGTCCCACTAGACAGGACACCTAGAAAATGTGTAGTTACTGGGTACATTTTATTTTGCACTTGGTGTTACACTTTTCAGTGGGATTTGTACCTTGACCGAGCTGATTACCTGTAACAGCACCTCCCCACAGAAATATTCACAGATACTATATGCTTTATCTGAAAATCCTTTTTCATTTTTTTTACCTATTCAGAGCAAATGAACACCCATACACATATACCTAATATCTTAGGAGGCTAAAAACAACTTGTTTTACCTGTGAAGGCCTCTCATGGTCTCTCCGTGGGAGGCAGGTGTGCTGATAAGGTTGGCACCGGTCTGGCAGAACTGTTCCATAGGCAAATCAAACAGCTCTTACAGAATTTACCAGCAACAGCTGTAAAACCTGGGACATACGAATTAGATCTTACCAAATCGATCCTTGCAGTCTTGGAGGCATATGTGAGGCCACACACCATCAATACAAATGCCATCAAGAGTGCCTTGAATGCTACCAGTTTACCTTCCTTTTATCCATCCACATTCCTTCAGAATCTGGTTTTCACACCTTCTGCTCCCAGTTGGACACTTCCTGTGCAGAACAATCTTTTTGCCACATAACCATTAATTGATTTTAATCAGGCAATTCAATTGAACATTAACAAATTACATTTTCCAATTAAACATTCACATTGAGCAGTAACTAAAAGTGATACCTACAAACTGATTTTTCTTATTTTTATATAGACTTCACAGAATTTTCTATCAAACCGATGGTTCAATCCTCAGCAAAACAAAATAATATTGTGCACATACAGATCAGATCCAGGTATAGTTGCTGATCTGGATTTTCTTTTCTAAAATTTTCCTTTCACAAAAAAAAAAATCAAATCAGAATCTATTTCTACTGCTTCTCCACCTTTTATCCGACACATCCCTCCAATAGTCCTCTAACAGGCATGCTGGTCCAGAAATTTACATAAAACTTAACCTCAGTATTTAAAGCTGCTGATATCTTAGGCAGCACCAGTTCAATACATGGGGTAAAAACTGTTCCCCTGTCACTTACACACAACTTCACAGAAAATTTTCTTGCCCATATTCTTTGCAGTAGGGAAAACACAGGCCAGGATTCAGGCCACCCTGAGAACAGGTCTACACATACAAGAACATTTTTATACACACCTACCGTGGGTAGTTGTATGTTCTGCTGTCGCTGGAACAGGTAATCTGGCCGGGATGCACTTTTTATTGGTACCTTTGCTATTTTACCTATGTCATGCCGTGCACATATCATGCAAGCTACTACAAACCTAGTAGTGGCATCATTGAATCCGGGGGCAAGCCAATTTTCTGATACCTGGCTGCACATACGCTCCTTGCCAGGTCTGTCATTTCTTACGCTCTTCTTTCTTACAGTGGGAGTGGTTTCTGGATAATTTACCCCGTGCATCGTAACTACGTGTATCCTGTCATGTACATACATACTGTATATGATAAAGTATCTGTACATTACAAATTTACATTAGAAAACCATGTTGCCTATACATAGACTAGTTCAAAAGGTCTTATTGGAGTCTTATTTTTCCACACTCATTTTATAATCCAGAACAATTCAGAATCCCACCCCAATCAGGTCCTGTAATACCGCAAACAAACAGTATTTTACTAAAAATCTGGTATAAAACTAACAATGTTCAGGCAATATTCACCTCCTTCCCAGCTAAATCTGTAAAGACTCATCTGTGAGTGACGTCACCTCGGCCTCCTGTGCAGATTTGCTGAAGGGGAGTTATCTCTTACACAATACCTCATGTTAAGTGGTGACTAAAGCACAGCATACCCGGTACTATATTTGCCGATCTGGAACCATCTACACAAAAAAAAATATCTAAATCTGGGTTACTCTCATACATGTTTAATCTGGGGTACTCATTGGGGTCTCATACACATTGTGTAGACCTCCTAGCTCTGAATTCATTAATTCAAAACAAAATCACTGAAAATGTAACTGATCAGTCTCATCACTACTCCCTCCTGTTTGGACTCTGCAGAGGTAATACAGCAGGGTTCAAAACTGTATATCCCAACAAAGTGAGGTTGGGCACTCTATCTGGTGACACTTGTTTGCCCCCCTGTATGCAATAGCTCAGAACAAAAATGTTTTTCTCTTGAAAAAAAGCATTTTATCTATAGAAACCTTGCAGCACTTTTGCTGCCAAAACAATATACATTTTCAAAATGACATTTAGACAGTCTCATTCTGACTCACGGAAGTACATCATCAACACACTGCAACAACTGGGCGCCAGCAGTGGCCAGGGTCCAGCCTTGCAATACTGCAGCATACTATAATGTTTGCCTGCATGTGTAAAAGAAAAAATAACAATTGTAATTCTTCAGAGTAGTAGAACAGAATAATATGTATGCTAAGTCAATTACTGTAAACCAATAAGCTCATATTTTGTAACTTTTATCTTTTGTGCAGACAGACTAAGCTTGTTTGTAATATTTTACTCTCTCTGTGAGTGACGTCACCTCGGCCTCCTGTGCAGATTTGCTGAGGAGTGGAGACATCTGTTAGAGGGTGCAGTTCACCCTATACTGATATACACCGACCATAAAAACCTCACCTATCTCCAGTCAGCTCAACGACAAAATCCCGTCAAGCCAGGTGGTCGCTGTTCTTCACCCGTTTCCAATTTGTGCTCCACTATCGTCCCGCTGACAAGAATGTGAGGGCCGATGCCCTGTCCAGGTCATTTGAGACGGTTGACACGGTGGAGTCCCTTCAAAGTATCATAGACCCGTCCTGCATTGTCACTGCCAATCCTTTGCAAGTTAGAGACATCCCTCCGGGGAGGACTTTTGTTTGATTGGCAGACAGGAGAAGAATTCTCCGCTGGGGACACAGCTCAAAACTGGCTGGGCATGCTGGTGTTCGTAAGACCCGAGACCTGATTACTTGTCACTTCTGGTGGCCCATGCTACCCAAAGATGTTGTGGACTTTGTCTCTTCCTGCACGGTGTGTGCTTCTAATAAGGTTGCTCACTCCAAGCCTGTTGTCCTGCTCCAACATCTGCCTGTACCCAATGCCCCCTGGCAGGACATTGCGATGGACTTTGTCACAGACCTTCTCATGTGGGAGACAGCAGGATGCAACACTGTCTGGGTGGTGGTGGACCGTTTTTCGAAGATGGCACATTTTACTCTGCTGACCGGCCTACCTTCTGCTCCTCGACTGGCAAATCTCTTTTTCCAGCACATCTTCCGTTTGCATGGCTTGCCCCCTCATATCGCGTCTGATCGGGGGGTTCAGTTCACCTAGAGATGCTGGAGGGCCCTTTGTAAACTCCTGGATGTGAAATTGGACTTTCCCTCAGCTTATCACCCCCAGTCCAATGGTCAAGTAGAGAGGATTAACTAGATCATGGAGAATTATCTACGCCACTTCATCTCCATGCATCATGATGACTGGGTACAGCTTCTTCCATGGGCCGAGTTCTCATAAAACAATCACACAAAAGAGTCCACCACTTCCACACCATTCTACATTGTGTACAGTCAACATCCTAGAATTCCTCTTCCTGTGTTGGCTACATCTCAGGTACCAGCTGCTGACTCTGCATTTGGGGACTTTCTGCAAAACTGGCAACAGACCTGGTCCTCTATTTTGCTAGCAATCCATCGCATGAAGCGAAAAGCGGATATAAAGAGAAGAGAGCTGCCTCAGTATCTTCCAGGTACCAAAGTCTGGCTGTCCTCACGGAATATTCGTTTAAAGTTGCCTCAGAACCTTTGAGATACTATAACAGATAAATCCTGTCTCCTATATGCTTCGGCTGCCTCCTACCCTCAGAACCCCCAACTTCTTTCATGTGTCCCTCCTGAAACCAGTGATCCTGAACCACTACAGTAACTCTCAGTCCCGCAGTTGCCCCCAGTGATTCATCTGATGTGTTTGAGGTGAAGGAGATCCTGGACTGCAAAAGGGTAGGAGGAAGGACTTTCTATTTGGTGGACTGGAGAGGGTTTGGTCCTGAGGAAAGGTCCTGGGAGCCAGAAGAGAACCTCAAAGTCCCTACCCTCATTAAGAAGTTCCTCTCTCACTCTGGTCCCAAGAAGAGGGGGCGTAGATACTGTAACATCCATGGCCACAGACCGTCCGGATTACTCACCCCTCGACGACCGCAGTCATGGTCTGGTGAGCACTGGCCTGCATCTCCTCCCCAGGAGATGCCAGCGCTCACTTCCGCTCCATTCTGCTGTGTTCCGTAGTGCCAGTGCGCGCACATGTAAAACATCAGCAATTAGCCCATGATCACCCTGGACTATAAGAAGGGCCCTGCCCCTTTGTTCATTACCTGAGTATTTTTAGTATCCCATGTTAGTCTTGCAAATGGTTCCTTAGTGTTATCCTGTTCCCGTAGTTACCCGTGCTCTGCTACCTGTATCCTGTATCCCGTGCTGTGTCCTTGTTCCTGAGCCTGTTAGTGTTTGGAGTCGTGTCCTATTGCACCTGCTGTCATCTGCCATGTCTGGCGCAACCTGCTGCGCCTGCTGTCATCCGCCACGTCTGGTGCAACCTGCTGCACCTGCTGTCATTCGCCACGTCTGGCGCAACCTGCTGCACCTGCTGTCATCCACCACATCTGGCGCAACCTGCTACCCCCACCTCCATCCGTGCTAAAGCCTCTGCCACTGTCTGGACTATTCAGGTACCCTAGTGCAGGACTTTGTATTAATTGGGTGCCCTGTTGTTTCGCCAGCTGCCCCCCCCCCCCGCTACGGTGGTGCAGCATAGTGGGTTCACATAACCACAGACCGTGGCACTCATCCTTTTTGGAATGGGATGTCACTGCAAAAGCAGGACAAGGTACTTTAATTCATTAAAGTGTACCTAACTTTTCAGATGACTTTTCAGACTAAGGCTGTGTTTAGATCAGTGTCAGGCTTCCACATCAGTTCCTCCAACGGAAAGGTCGAATGAAAGCAATGAACAGAAAGCCAAACGGAAACCATAGCTTTCGTTTGCATTAACATTGATTTCAATGATAACGCTTCCGTTGCAATTGGCTTCCGCTTGTTTCCGTTCCGTAAGGTTTCCATTTTTTTTCGCGGAAACAATAGAGTTGACGGAAACAAACGGAAACCAACTGCAATGGAAACATTACCATTGAAATCAATGGTAATACAAACGGAAGCCATGGTTTCCGTTTGGCTTTCCGTTAATCGTTCCTCAGACGGAAAGGTCGAATGGAACCCATGAACGGAAGGCAGACGCTGATGTGAACAGGCCCTAAGCTGTCATATGTGTGTACATAAGAAATTACACTATTTCTGGCCAATATATGACTTGTATGTGCCATTATTAAGCAGTTTTCCCCTCTTCAGGCTCTATCTATAATTCTCAGTTGTCTCTGACCTAGTGGACGGAGCTTAACGGCTATCATGTCTTCTATACACTGCACACAGAGAAGAGGAGAATCATGGTCTCCTATCTCTGTCTATCACATTAAAAGAAGCTGCAGAAACATGGAGGACATTATACACCAGTTATAAGCAGTGTAGCTGAGAATCCAGCACTGTAGTGAATCTTACCAGTAGTCTGTGTCTTTCTAACTCTGCTCCAGCTTCCTCCCCCTGCTCATCCCTCCCCTCTCAATAGACTTTTATGGGTAGCCATAACTCTAAACCATCTGCGGGACAGTCCCAGATTCCGGGCGGTGTCACGCTGTCCCGGGCGGCCGGTAGTATGTCCTGGTGTCAACTGTTAAATCCAATGCTGAAGCAAAGAACCGTCATGTGGCACTATCTACATGAGCACTGTGGCACTATCTATGTGGACACTGGCTGTAATGATGGGGGTAAGGAAACAGACAAGTGAGCCCTAATCTACCTGCCACTCAGTCCCTGCCTACTTGCAACGACCCGCCCTAGGCGACGGGGTACAACTGGGCGACAGTCCCTACGCTCAATAAGTGCACGACAGACAAACAGACAAGGGTACACAGAAGCAAGGGAAAAGGGGCAGTTGCCCACGGCAACACCGTGAGCAACAAGAGTGGTGAACGAGCCGAGTCAAACCAGGAGTGTACGAGGTACCAAACGCAGAGCAGGAGAGTAGTCAGTAAGCCAGGGTCAATATGAAGCAGGGTCAAATAGTTCAAGAAGCTGCAGCAGGGCCAGGAAACCAAACGAGAAGAATCACAAGCAAGGAGGAACAGGAAAGGCAGGTATAAATAGACAGAGGGCGGGAGCTAGCTCCGTCTGGCCAGGCTGTGGTAGGCTCTCCCACTCCTAAGCCTGCCATCCTGAGTGGTGGAAGATGGAGTCAGTCTCACAGACATAGAAGCAGGTGCAGACTGATTGCCTATGGGCGTAGATACAGAAGCTGTGCCTGGCAGATCCTTAACAGTACCCCCCCTTTTATGAGGGGCCACCGGACCCTTTCTAGATGGACCTGGTTTATTGGGGAAACGAAGGTGGAACCTCCTGACCAATACCCCAGCGTGAACATCCCGGGCGGGTACCCAAGTCCTCTCCTCAGGCCCGTATCCTCTCCAATGGACCAGGTACTGGAGGGAGCCTTGGACCATCCTGCTGTCCACAATCTTGGCCACCTCGAATTCTACTCCCTCAGGGGTGAGAACGGGGACAGGAGGTTTACTCGAGGGAGCCAAGGACGGGGAGCAGCGTTTAAGGAGGGAGGCATGAAACACGTTGTGTACTCGAAAAGATGGGGGCAACTCCAGTCGGAAGGAGACAGGATTAAGGACTTCAATGACCTTGTATGGCCCTATAAACCGGGGAGCAAACTTCTTGGACGGGACTTTAAGGCGCAAGTTCTTTGACGATAGCCACACCAGATCCCCGACCATAAACAAGGGGTTAGCAGAACGTCTTCTATCTGTGTAATGACCGGGGGGTAGGGAAACGGACAAGTGAGCCCTAATCTACCCGCCACTCTGTCCCTGCCTACTTGCAACGACCCGCCCTAGGCGACGGGGTACAACTGGGCGGCGGTCCCTGCACTCAGTAAGTGCACGACAAACATACAAGGGAATACAAGCAATGGAAAGGGGCAGTTGCCCACGGCAACACCGTGAGCAACCAGAGTGGTGAACGAGCCGAGTCAAGCCAGGAGTGTGCGAGGTACCAAACGAAGAGCAGAAGAGTAGTCAGTAAGCCAGGGTCTGTATGGAGCAGGAACAAAATAGAAGGAGCTGTAGCTGGGCCAGGAGACCACACGAAAAAGAATCACAAGCACTGGAGGAACAGGAAAGGCAGGCTTAAATAGACCGAGGGCGGGAGCTAGCTGAGTCTGGCCAGGTTGCGATAGGCTCTCCCACTCCTAAGCCTGCCAGCCTGAGTGGTGGAAGCTGGAGTCAGTCTCAGGGATGTAGATTCAGGTGCTGACTGATTAATTAAGGGAGTTAACCCCGAAGCTGTGCCTGGCAGATCCTTTACAGTACCCCCCCCCTTTTATGAGGGGCCACCGGACCCTTTCTAAGTGGACCTGGCTTACTGGGGAAACGCAGGTGGAACCTCCTGACCAATACCCCAGCGTGAACATCCCGGGTGGGTACCCAAGTCCTCTCCTCGGGCCCGTAACCTCTCCAATGGACCAGGTACTGGAGGGAGCCTTGGACCATCTTGCTGTCCACAATCCTGGCCACCTCGAATTCCACCCCCTCAGGGGTGAGGACGGGAACAGGAGGTCTCCTCGAGGGAGCCAAGGACGGGGAGCAGCGTTTAAGGAGGGAGGCATGAAACACGTCGTGTATACGAAAAGACGGGGGTAACTCCAGCCGGAAGGAGACAGGTTTGAGGACCTCAATGACCTTATACGGCCCAATAAACCGGGGAGCAAACTTCTTGGACGGAACCTTGAGACGCAAGTTCCTAGATGACAACCACACCAGATCCCCGACCATAAACAGGGGGTTAGCAGAACGTTTTCTATCAGCCTGAGTTTTTTGTACGCGCTGGGACGCCTCTAGGTTCTTCTGAACCTGGGCCCAGACTGTGCACAGTTCCCGATGAACGACCTCTACCTCGGGATTGTTGGAACTACCAGGTGAAACGGAGGAGAACCGTGGATTAAACCCAAAATTACAGAAAAAGGGAGAGACCCCTGACGAGTTACTGACCCGGTTATTAAGGGAAAATTCGGCGAGGGGAATGAATGAGAACCAATCATATTGACAGTCAGAGACAAAACACCTTAAGTATTGTTCTAGAGATTGATTAGTCCTCTCCGTTTGGCCATTGGTTTCAGGATGGAAGGCAGAGGAGAAGGACAGATCAATCCCCAACTTCATACAGAAGGCTCTCCAAAACAATGAAACAAATTGTACCCCTCTGTCCGAAACAATATTGACAGGGACCCCATGGAGACGCAGGATGTGTTTGACAAACAAGGTAGCCAACGTCTTGGCGTTGGGTAGTTTCTTGAGGGGCACAAAGTGGCACATCTTACTGAAGCGGTCTACCACCACCTAAACCACCGACTTGCCTTGGGATGGAGGCAAATCGGTGATAAAATCCATGGAGATATGTGTCCAAGGTCTCTGGGGAATGGGCAACGAACGCAGTAAGCCCGCTGGTCGGGACCTGGGAGTCTTGGACCTAGCACAAACCTCACAAGCGGCGACGTAGGCCTTAACGTCTTTAGGCAACCCAGGCCACCAATAATTTCTGGTAATGAGGTGTTTGGTACCCAGGATGCCTGGATGACCAGATAGTGCGGAGTCATGATTTTCCCTAAGTACCCTTAGCCGGAATTGCAGGGGAACAAACAGCTTGTTCTCAGGAAGGTTCCCGGGAGCTGAACCTTGATTAGCAGCAATTTCAGAGATTAAATCAGAATCGATCGAGGAAATGATTATACCTGGAGGCAAAATACAAGCAGGATCTTCCTCCGAAGGAGGGCTGGCCATGAAGCTACGCGACAGTGCATCAGCCTTAATATTTTTAGACCCAGCCCTATAGGTAACCAAAAAATTGAATCTGGTAAAAAATAACGCCCATCGAGCTTGTCTCGGGTTTAGCCTCCGGGCAGATTCTAGGAAAACCAGATTCTTGTGGTCGGTAAGGACCGTTACCTGGTGTCTAGCCCCCTCCAGGAAGTGGCGCCACTCTTCAAATGCCCATTTAATGGCTAAGAGTTCGCGGTTGCCAATATCATAGTTACTCTCAGTTGGCGAAAACTTCCTGGAGAAGTAGGCACAGGGGCGGAGATGGGTGAGGGACCTGGTACCCTGGGACAAGACAGCCCCCACTCCCACCTCAGATGCGTCAACTTCCACGATAAATGGCTCCATTTGGTTGGGCTGAACCAGCACGGGGGCCGAGATAAAGCACTTCTTAAGGGCCTCAAAAGCCTGGACAGCCTCAGGAGGCCAGTGGAGGAGATCAGCACCTTTGCGAGTGAGGTCCGTAAGAGGCTTAGCGATGACCGAGAAGTTAGCAATAAATCTCCTGTAATAATTAGCAAACCCCAAAAAACACTGTAGCGCCTTCAGGGAGGCAGGTTGGACCCATTCCGCCACAGCCTGAACCTTGGCGGGGTCCATGCGGAATTCATGAGGAGTGAGGATTTGACCCAAAAATGGTATCTCCTGTACCCCAAACACACATTTTTCGGTTTTTGCAAACAGTTTGTTTTCCCGAAGGACCTGGAGCACCTTCCTGACATGCTCAATGTGGGAGGACCAGTCCTTGGAAAACACCAGTATGTCATCAAGGTACACTACAAGAAATATCCCCAGGTAATTTCTCAAAATCTCATTTATGAAATTCTGGAAGACCGCAGGGGCATTACACAACCCAAAGGGCATGACGAGGTATTCGAAATGGCCTTCGGGCGTGTTAAACGCAGTCTTCCACTCATCCCCCTCTTTGATGCGAATAAGGTTATACGCCCCCCGTAGATCCAATTTAGAGAACCATTGGGCCCCCTGAACCTGATTAAAGAGATCAGGAATCAAAGGAAGGGGATACTGGTTCCTTACCGTGACCTTATTCAGGCTACGGTAGTCAATGCATGGCCTAAGACCACCATCCTTCTTCCCCACGAAGAAAAAGCCAGCACCTACCGGAGAAGAAGAGGGACGAATGTAACCCTTGGCCAGGGATTCCTGGATATACTCTCTCATGGCTTCACGTTCGGGACAAGAAAGATTAAATATCCTACCCTTTGGAAGCTTAGCTCCTGGTACCAATTCGATAGCGCAATCGTATTCTCTATGAGGAGGTAACAATTCGGAGGCCTCCCTAGAGAAAACATCAGCAAAGTCCTGAACAAACTCGGGTAGCGTATTCGCCTCCTCAGGGGGAGAAATAGAATTAACAGAAAAACATGACGTACAACATTCATTACCCCATTTGGTTAGCTCCCCAGTATTCCAGTCAAACGTGGGATTATGCAACTGCAACCAGGGAAGGCCTAGAACCAAATCGTACGATAATCCCTGCATCAACAGTACAGAGCATTGCTCCAAATGCATGGAGCCAACAAGGAGTTCAAAAACAGGGGTATGCTGTGTAAAATAACCATTAGCAAGAGGAGTGGAGTCGATACCCACTACTGGGACAGGTTTAGGCAAATCAATCAGAGGCATAGCAAGAGACAGCAAATTCCACAGACATAATATTAGTAGAGGACCCTGAATCCACGAAGGCACTGCCGGTAGCAGACCTACCACCAAAAGAGACCTGAAAGGGAAGCAAGATCTTAGTACGTTTCCTATTTACTGGAAATACCTGTGCGCCCAAGTGACCTCCCCGATGATCACTTAGGCGCGGAAGTCCTCTGGCTGCATTCTTACGCTTAGGACAGTTGTTCACTTGATGCTTGTCATCCCCACAGTAGAAGCAGAGACCATTCTTCCTGCGGAATTATCTACGTTGTTGGGGGGACACGGAGGCCCCGAGTTGCATAAGTATCTCTGAGTCTTTCGGGGAGGAACGAAGCAACGGAACTTCGGGAGGCATCATGGGGGAGTCGGAGGAGAAAACACATAAACGTTCATGTTGTCGTTCCCTGAGACGTCGGTCAAGTCGTACCGCTAAAGCCATAGCCTGGTCTAGGGAGTCAGAAGCGGGATAGCTAACTAGCAGGTCTTTCAGGGCATTCGACAGACCCAACCTAAACTGGCACCTTAAGGCAGGGTCATTCCACCGAGAAGCTACGCACCACTTCCTAAAGTCAGAGCAATACTCCTCAACAGGTCTCTTACCCTGACGTAAGGTCACCAGCTGACTCTCGGCAAAGGCAGTCCTGTCAGTCTCGTCATAAATAAGTCCGAGAGCAGAAAAGAAACAATCAACGGAGGAAAGTTCAGGGGCGTCAGGAGCCAAGGAGAAGGCCCACTCTTGGGGCCCTTCCTGGAGCCGGGACATAATTATACCCACCCGCTGGCTCTCAGAACCTGAGGAATGAGGCTTTAAACGAAAGTAAAGCTTACAACTCTCCCGAAAGGAGAGAAAAGCCCTCCGGTCCCCTGAGAACCGGGCGGGCAACTTGAGGTGGGGTTCAAGAGGTGCGGTGGGGGGAACTACCAAGGTAGCATCAGGCTGGTTGACCCTCTGAGCCAGGGCCTGGACCTGTAGGGAGAGACCCTGCATTTGCTGAGCCAGGGTCTCACGGGGGTCCATAGTGAAGTCAGGGACCAGGGTAGACTAGGTATGGGCTTGTGATTATGTAATGACCGGGGGGTAGGGAAACGGACAAGTGAGCCCTAATCTACCCGCCACTCTGTCCCTGCCTACTTGCAACGACCCGCCCTAAGCGACGGGGTACAACTGGGCGGCGGTCCCTGCACTCAGTAAGTGCACGACAAACACGACAAACATACAAGGGAATACAAGCAAGGGAAAGGGGCAGTTGCCCACGGCAACACCGTGAGCAACCAGAGTGGTGAACGAGCCGAGTCAAGCCAGGAGTGTGCGAGGTACCAAACGAAGAGCAGAAGAGTAGTCAGTAAGCCAGGGTCTGTATGGAGCAGGAACAAAATAGAAGGAGCTGTAGCTGGGCCAGGAAACCACACGAAAAAGAATCACAAGCACTGGAGGAACAGGAAAGGCAGGCTTAAATAGACCGAGGGCGGGAGCTAGCTGAGTCTGGCCAGGTTGCGATAGGCTCTCCCACTCCTAAGCCTGCCAGCCTGAGTGGTGGAAGCTGGAGTCAGTCTCAGGGATGTAGATTCAGGTGCTGACTGATTAATTAAGGGATTTAACCCCGAAGCTGTGCCTGGCAGATCCTTTACAATCTGCCTGAGTTTTTTGTATGCTCTGGGACGCCTCTAGGTTCTTCTGAGCCTGGGCCCAGACTGTGCACAGTTCCCGATGAACGACCTCTACCTCGGGATTGTTGGAACTACCAGGTGAAAAGGAGGAGAACCGTGGATTAAACCCAAAATTACATAAAAAGGGGGAGACCCCTGACGAGTTACTGACCCGGTTATTAAGGGAAAATTCGGCAAGGGGAATGAATGACACCCAATCATATTGACAGTCAGAGATAAAACACCTAAAATATTGTTCTAGAGACTGATTAGTCCTCTCCGTTTGGCCATTGGTTTCAGGATGGAAGGCAGAGGAGAAGGACAGATCAATCCCCAACTTCATACAGAAGGCTCTCCAAAACAATGAAACAAATTGTACCCCTGTGTCCGAAACAATATTGACAGGGACCCCATGGAGACGCAGGATGTGTTTGACAAACAAGGTAGCTAACGTCTTAGCATTGGGTAGTTTTTTGAGGGGCACAAAGTGGCACATCTTACTGAAGCGGTCTACTACAACCCACACCACCGACTTGCCTTGAGATGGAGGCAAATCGGTGATAAAATCCATGGAGATATGGGTCCAAGGTCTCTGGGGAATGGGCAAAGAACGTAGTAAGCCCGCTGGTCGGGACCTGGGAGTCCTGGACCTAGCACAAACCTCACAAGCGGCGACGTAGGCCTTAACGTCTTTAGGCAACCCAGGCCACCAATAGTTTCTGGCAATAAGGTGCTTGGTACCCAGGATGCCTGGATGACCAGATAGTGCGGAGTCATGATCTTCCCTAAGTACCCTTAGCCGGAATTGCAGGGGAACAAACAGCTTGTTCTCAGGAACGTTCCCGGGAGCTGAACCTTGATCAGCAGCAATTTCAGAGACTAAATCAGAATCAATAGAGGAATTGATTATACCTGGAGGCAAAATACAAGCAGGATCTTCCTCCGAAGGAGGGCTGGCCATGAAGCTACGCGAAAGTGCATCAGCCTTAATATTTTTAGACCCAGCCCTATAGGTAACCAAAAAGTTTAATCTGGTAAAAAATAATGCCCATCGAGCTTGTCTCGGGTTTAGTCTCCGGGCAGATTCTAGGAAAACCAGATTCTTGTGGTCGGTAAGGACCGTTACCTGGTGCCTAGCCCCCTCCAGGAAGTGGCGCCACTCTTCAAATGCCCCTTTAATGGCTAAAAGTTTGCGGTTGCCAATATCATAGTTACTCTCTGTGGGCGAAAACTTCCTAGAGAAGTAAGCACACGGGCGGAGATGGGTGAGGGAGCTGGTACCCTGGAACAAGACGGCCCCCACTCCCACCTCGGACGCGTCAACCTCCACAATAAATGGCTCCCTTTGGTTGGGCTGAACCAGCACGGGGGCCGAGATAAAGCACTTCTTGAGGGTCTCAAAAGCCTGGACGGCCTCAGGAGGCCAGTGGAGGACATCAGCACCTTTGCGAGTGAGGTCCGTAAGAGGCTTAGCGACGACCGAGAAGTTGGCAATAAATCTCCTGTAATAGTTAGCGAACCCCAAAAAACACTGTAGCGCCTTCAGGGAGGCAGGTTGGACCCATTCCGCCATAGCCTGAACCTTGGCAGGGTTCATGCGGAATTCATGAGGAGTGAGGATTTGACCCAAAAATGGTATCTCCTGTACCCCAAACACACATTTTTCGGTTTTCGCAAACAGATTATTTTCCCGGAGGACCTGGAGGACCTTCCTGACATGCTCCACGTGGGAGGACCAGTCCTTGGAAAACACCAGTATGTCATCAAGGTACACTACAAGAAAATTTCCCAGGTAATCTCTCAGAATTTCATTAATAAAATTCTGGAAGACGGCAGGGGCATTACACAACCCAAAGGGCATGACCAGGTATTCGAAATGACCTTCGGGCGTGTTGAACGCAGTCTTCCACTCATCCCCCTCTCTGATGCGGATAAGGTTATATGCCCCCCGTAGATCGAACTTAGAGAACCATTGGGCCCCCTGAACCTGATTAAAAAGATCCGGAATCAAAGGAAGGGGATACTGTGACCTTATTCAAGTTCCGATAGTCAATGCACGTCCTAAGACCACCATCCTTCTTCCCCACGAAGAAGAAGCCAGCACCTACAGGAGAAGTCGAGGGGCGAATGAAACCCTTGGCCAGGCATTCTTGGATATACTCCCTCACAGCTTCACGTTCAGGACATGAAAGATTAAATATCCTACCCTTAGGAAGCTTAGCACCAGGTACCAAATCGATGGCGCAATCGTAATCTCTATGAGGGGGCAACACCTCGGAGGCCTCCTTAGAAAACACATCAGCGAAGTCCTGAACAAACTCAGGTAGCGTGTTTACCTCCTCACGGGGAGAAATAGAGTTAACCGAAAGACATGACGTCAAGCATTCATTACCCCATTTGGTGAGATCCCCAGTATTCCAATCAAACGTGGGATTATGCAGCTGCAACCAGGGAAGACCTAATACCAGATCGGACGATAATCCCTGCATCACCAGTACAGAGCACTGCTCCAAATGCATGGAGCCAACAAGGAGTTCAAAAACAGGAGTATGCTGAGTAAAATAACCATTAGCAAGAGGAGTGGAGTCGATACCCACTACCGGGACAGGATAAGGCAAATCAATAAAAGGCATTTTTAGAGACATAGCAAATTCCACAGACATGATATTAGCAGATGAGCCAGAATCCACGAAGGCACTGCCAGTGGCAGACCGGCCAGCAAACGAGACCTGAAAGGGAAGCAAAATTTTATTGCGTTTCATATTAACGGGAAATACCTGTGCGCCCAAGTGACCTCCCCGATGATCACTTAGGCGCGGAAGTTTTCCGGCTGCTTATTCTTGTGCCTGGGACAGGTGTTCAGTAGATGCTTGTCACCCCCACAATAGAAGCAGAGACCATTCTTCCTGCGGAACTCTCTACGTTGTCGAGGGGACATGGAGGCCCCGAGTTGCATAGGTACCTCCGAGTCTTCCGTGGAAGAGCGAGGAGACGGGACCTCGGGGGGAATCGCAGGGAAGTCAGAGGGGAAAACATTGAAATGTTCAAGCTGACGTTCCCTGAGACGTCGGTCAAGTCGTACTGCTAGGGCCATAACCTGGTCTAGGGAGTCAGAAGAGGGGTAGCTAACAAGCAGATCCTTCAGGGCGTCAGATAATCCTAACCTAAACTGGCACCTTAGGGCCGGGTCGTTCCACCGAGAAGCTACGCACCACTTTCTAAAATAAGAACAGTATTCCTCAACAGGTCTCCTACCCTGACGTAAGGTCAGCAGCTGACTCTCGGCTAAGGCAGTCCTGTCAGTCTCGTCGTAAATGAGTCCGAGGGCAGAGAAAAAACGATCGACGGAGGAAAGTTCAGGGGCGTCAGGAGCCAAGGAGAAGGCCCATTCTTGGGGCCCTTCCTGGAGTCGGGATATAATGATACCCACCCGCTGGTTCTCGGAACCTGAGGAGTGAGGTTTTAGACGGAAGTAAAGTCTGCAACTCTCCCGGAAGGAGAGAAAAGTCTTACGGTCCCCTGAGAACCGGTCAGGTAACTTGAGGTTGGGTTCTAGAGGTGAGGTGAGGGGTACCACTATGGCAGCGTCAGACTGGTTGACCCTCTGAGCCAGGGCCTGGACCTGTAGGGAGAGGCCCTGCATCTGCTGGGTCAGGGTCTCAAGGGGGTCCATGATAGCGTCAGCGTAGGAGAAATGGTACACTAGGTATGGGCTTGTTATTATGTTATGGCAGGAAGGAGGTGAAGGGAACAAGTGAGCCCTAATCTACCCACCGCCCTGTCCCTGCCTACTTGCAACGACCCGCCCTAGGCGACGGGGTACAACTTGGCGGCGGTCCCTACGCTGACTAAGTGTAAAGGGATACCAACAGGGGACAAGCAAGGGAAGGGGCAGTAGCCCACGGAACACCGTGAGGAAACGGAGGGGTGAACGAGCCAGTCAGGATCAGGATGTAGTGGAGTATACCAACGCAGAGCACGGAGCAGGAAGCAAGCCAGGGGCAGAGCGAAGCAGGATAAGCGGGAACTGAAGCAAAGGCAGAAGCACGGCAGAAGCAGGCTGGAGCAAGGCAGCAGTGGGGCCAGGAATCCAAGAAGAATAACAAGCAATGAGGAAGAGAAAACGGCAGGTATAAATGGACAGGGGGCGGAGCTAACTCCGTTTGACCAGGCCGCGATAGGCTCTCCCACTCCTGAGCCTGCCACCCTGATTGGTGGGAGCCGGTGTCAGTCTAAGAGGTCTGGCCTCAGGTGTCGACTGATTAATCCTGGGAGTATCCACAGACGTAGTGCCTGGCAGATCCTTTACATAAGAGTTCGTAGTTGCCAATATCATAGTTACTCTCAGTGGGCGAAAACTTCCTGGAGAAGTAGGCACAGGGACGGAGATGGGTGAGGGACCTGGTACCCTGGGACAAGACAGCCCCCACTCCCACCTCGGACGCGTCAACCTCCACCATAAATGGCTCCATTTGGTTGGGCTGAACCAACACCGGGGCCGAGATAAAGCACTTCTTAAGGACCTCAAAAGCCTGGACAGCCTCAGGAGGTCAGCGGAGGAGATCAGCACCCTTGCGAGTGAGATCCGTAAGAGGCTTAGCGATGACCGAGAAGTTAGCAATGAATCTCCTATAATAATTAGCGAATCCCAAGAAGCACTGTAATGCCTTCAGGGAGGCAGGTTGGACCCATTCCGCCACAGCCTGGACCTTGGCGGGGTCCATGCGGAATTCATGAGGAGTGAGGATTTGACCCAAAAATTGTATCTCCTGCACCCCAAACACACATTTTTCGGTCTTCGCAAACAGTTTGTTTTCCCGAAGGACCTGGAGCACATTCCTGACATGCTCAATGTGGGAGGACTATTCCTTGGAAAACACAAGTATGTCATCAAGGTACACTACAAGAAATACCCCCAGGTAATCTCTTAAAATCTCATTTATGAAATTCTGGAAGACCGCGGGAGCATTACACAACCCAAAGGGCATGACGAGGTATTCGAAATGACCTTCGGGCGTGTTAAATGCAGTCTTCCACTCATCCCCCTCTTTGATGCGGATAAGGTTATACGCCCCCCGTAGATCAAACATAGAGAACCATTGGGCCCCCTGAACCTGATTAAAGAGATCAGGAATCAAAGGAAGGGGATACTGGTTCCTTACAGTGACCTTATTCAAGTTACGGTAGTCAATGCATGGCCTAAGACCACCATCCTTCTTCCCTACGAAGAAGAAGCCAGCACCTACCGGAGAAGTAGAGGGGCGAATGTAACCCTTGGCCAGGCATTCCTGGATATACTCTCTCATGGCTTCACGTTCGGGACAAGAGAGATTAAATATCCTACCCTTAGGGAGCTTAGCTCCTGGTACCAAATCGATAGCGCAATCGTATTCTCTATGAGGAGGTAACACTTCGGAGGCCTCCTTAGAGAAAACATCAGCGAAGTCCTGAACAAACTCAGGTAGCGTGTTCACTTCTTCAGGGGGAGAAATAGAATTAACAGAAAAACATGACGTCAAGCATTCATTACCCCATTTGGTAAGATCCCCAGTATTCCAGTCAAACGTGGGATTATGCAACTGCAACCAGGGAAGGCCTAAAACCAAATCGGACGATAATCCCTGCATCAACAGTACAGAGCACTGCTCCAAATGCATGGAGCCAACAAGGAGTTCAAAAACAGGGGTATGTTGTGTAAAATAACCATTAGCAAGAGGAGTGGAGTCGATACCCACTACCGGGACAGGTTTAGGCAAATCAATCAAAGGCATAGCTAGAGACATAGCAAATTCCACAGACATGATATTAGCAGACGACCCTGAATCCACGAAGGTACTGCCGGTAGCAGACCTACCACCAAAAGAGACCTGAAAGGGAAGCAAGATTTTATTACGTTTCATATTTACAGGAAATACCTGTGCGCCCAAGTGACCTCCCCGATGATCACTTAGGCGCGGAAGTTTTCCGGCTGCTTATCCTTACGCCTAGGACAGGTGTTCACTTGATGCTTGTCATCCCCACAATAGAAGCAGAGACCATTCTTCCTGCGGAACTCTCTACGTTGTTGGGGGGACACGGAGGCCCCGAGTTGCATAGGTACCTCCGAGTCTTCCGTGGAAGAACGAAGCAACGGAACCTCGGGAGGCATCATGGGGGAGTCAGAGGAGAAAACACAAAAACGTTCACGTTGTCGTTCCCTGAGACGTCGGTCAAGTCGTACCGCTAAAGCCATAACCTGGTCTAGGGAGTCAGAAGAGGGATAGCTAACTAGCAGGTCTTTCAGGGCGTTCGACAGACCCAACCTAAACTGGCACCTTAAGGCAGGGTCATTCCACCGAGAAGCTACGCACCATTTCCTAAAGTCAGAGCAATACTCCTCAACAGGTCTCTAACCCTGACGTAAGGTCACCAGCTGACTCTCGGCAAAGGCAGTCCTGTCAGTCTCGTCATAAATGAGTCCGAGAGCAGAAAAGAAAAGATCAACGGAGGAAAGTTCAGGGGCGTCAGGAGCCAAGGAGAAGGCCCATTCTTGGGGCCCTTCCTGGAGCCGGGACATAATTATACCCACCCGCTGGCTCTCAGAACCTGAGGAGTGGGGCTTTAAGCGAAAATAGATTCTACAACTCTCCCAAAAGGAGAGAAAAGTCTTCCGGTCCCCTGAGAACCGGTCAGGCAACTTGAGGTGGGGTTCAAGAGGTGAGGTGAGGGGCACTACCATGGTAGCATCAGGCTGGTTGACCCTCTGAGCCAGGGCCTGGACCTGTAGGGAGAGACCCTGCATTTTCTGAGCCAGGGTCTCAAGGGGGTCCATAGTAGTGTGAGGGACCAGGGTAGACTAGGTATATGGGCTTGTGATTATGTAATGATGGGGGTAAGGAAACAGACAAGTGAGCCCTAATCTACCCACCACTCAGTCCCTGCCTACTTGCAGCGACCCGCCCTAGGCGACGGGGTACAACTGGGCGACGGTCCCTACGCTCAATAAGTGCACGACAGACAAACAGACAAGAGTACACAGAAGCAAGGGAAAAGGGGCAGTTGTCCATGGCAACACCGTGAGCAAAAAGAGTGGTGAACGAGCCGAGTCAAACCAGGAGTGTACGAGGTACCAAACGCAGAGCAGGAGAGTAGTGAACAAGCCGAGTCAAACCAGGAGTGTACGAGGTACCAAACGCAGAGCAGGAGAGTAGTCAGTAAGCCAGGGTCAATATGAAGCAGGGTCAAATAGTTCAAGAAGCTGCAGCAGGGCCAGGAAACCAAACGAAAAGAATCACAAGCAAGGAGGAACAGGAAAGGCAGGTATAAATAGACAGAGGGCGGGAGCTAGCTCCGTCTGGCCAGGCTGTGATAGGCTCTCCCACTCCTAAGCCTGCCATCCTGAGTGGTGGAAGATGGAGTCAGTCTCACAGACATAGAAGCAGGTGCAGACTGATTACCTATGGGCGTAGATACAGAAACTGTGCCTGGCAGATCCTTAACACTGGCACTTTATATGTGAGGACTGGCACTAGGTGCATTATACTGAATTGGGGCAGCTAAGGGGGCATTATACTGTATGGTGGCAGCTCAGGGGTGCATTATACTGTTTAAGGCAGCTATTGGGGCATTATACTGTATGGGGCAGCTATTTGGCATTATACTGTTTGGGAGGCACTATGTGGTAGTACAATGCATTCGGAAAGTCTTCAGACCCAATTTTTTCATATTTTGTTATGTTGAGGTCTTGTGCTAAAATATAAAAAAAATTAAAACATTTTCCCCATTATTCTGCACTCAATACCCCATAATGACAGTGTTAGTAATCTTTGCTAATTTATTGAAAAGGAAAAACTATTGCATTGACATAAGTATTCAGACCATTTACTCAGTACTTTGTTTAAGCACCTTTGGCAGTGATAATTGCCTCCAGTCTTCTTGGTTATGATGCCACAAGATTTGCACACCTGGATTTGGTGATTTTCTGTCATTCTTCTCTGCAGAACCTCTCAAGCTCTGTCAGGTTTGTCACGATCACAGGGTATGTGGACCCACTAGGCTGCTCCGCCGTAGCGGAGAAGCAGCTGGCCTAGTCACAGTCTATACAAGAGTCTATAGCAGATCATAACACACGGGTACCTGAACTAGTCCAGACAGTGGCTGAGGCTTCAGCACGGATGGAGGTGGGTGCAGCGGGTTGCACCGGACGTGGCGGATAATACTAGACGTGGCAGGTGATACTGGGCATGGCAGACGAAACTGACTGTGGCAGAAGACACTGGACATGGTAGAAGAAGCCTCAGGAGCAAGAACACAGCACGGGATACAGGATAACAGGGCACGGGTAACAACTGGAACGGGACAGGCAGGGCCCTTCTTACAGTCCAGGAAATCATATGTAGTTGATGATGATGATTTGCAAATCGGACACAGCGGACCGGAGCGGAAGTGAGCGTTGGCGTCTCCTAGGAAGGAGATGCGAGCAAGCGCTCACAGCTCCATGGCTGCGGCCGTCGTGAGGTGAGTTAACCCAGCGGCTCGCGGCCATGGAAGCCACAAGGTTGGATGGGGACCGTTGGTGGACAGCCACTGGGACCGTAGGTGGACAGCCACTTTCAGGTCTCTCCAGAAATATATTCGATTGGATTCAAATCAGTGCTCTGGCTGGGCCACTCAAAGATATTTGCAGAGTTGTACCGAAGCTACTTCTGTGTTGTCTTGAGTGTGTGCTTAGGGTCATTGCATTTTTGGATGGTGAACCTTCGGCCCAGTCTGAGGTCCAGAGCACCCTGGATCAGATTTTCATTAAGAATATCTCTGTTCTTTGCTCCATTCAGCTTTCCCTCAACCCCCTACAAGTCTCCCTGTCTCAGCCACTGAAAAACACCACCACAGCATGATGCTGCCATCCCCATGCTTCACTGTAGGGATGGTATTGGGCAGGTGATGAGCAATGGCTGATTTTCTCCAGACATAACACTTAGAATTGAGACCAAAAAGTTCAATCTTGGTTTCATCAGACCACAGAATCTTGTTCTCTACAGTCTGAGAGTCCTTTAGGTGCTTTTTTGCAAACTCCAGACGGGCTTTTATGTGTGTTTTACTGAGGAGAGGCTTCTTTCTGGCCACTCTGCTATAAAACCCAGATTGGTGAAGTGCTGCAGTGATGGTTGACCTTTTGGAAGTTTCTTCCATCTGCACACAGGATCTTTGGAGCTCAGCCAGAGTTATCATTGGGTTCTTGGTCACCTCTCTTACCAAGACCCTTCTCCCCCGATGGGGGGACGGCCAGCTCTAGGAAGAGTCCTCGTTGCTCCAAACTTCTTCCATTTAAGAATTATGGAGGCCAATGTGCTCTTGGGAACTTCCAGTGCAGCAGAATTTTTTTTTGACCCTTCTCCAGATCACAATCCTGTCTCTGAGCTCTACAGGCTGTTCTTTACTCCACATGGCTTGGTTTTTGCTATGATATTCATTGTCAGCTGTGAGACCTTATATAGACAGGGGTGTGCCTTTTCAAATCATGTCCAATCAAATGAATTTACCACAGGTGGACCCCAATTAAGTTGTAGAAACATTTCAAAGGTAATCTAGAGAAATGGGAGGCCCCCAGAGCTAAATTTCAAGTGTCATAGCAAAGGGTCTGAATACTTATGTCCATGAGAAATTTCAGTTTTTAATTTGTAATAAATTTGCAAAAAATTAAAAAATTATGTTTTCACTTTGTCATTATGGTGTATTTAGTGCAGAATGATGGGGAAAAACTTGATTTTATTATTATTTTAGCACAAGGCAGGGGCATAGCTAGGGGGGAAGGCGGGCATGTGCTCCAGGCGGCAACTTAGAGGGGGGCGCCAGGGCACAATGTTCAACGGCGGACTGCTGCCTCCCTGAGGGGTCGGCAGCGCCACTGAAACCAACCGCCGCCACACTCTCCTGCACTATAATTGTACCTGCGTCTATAGGACACAGGTACAATTAGAAGCAATGAATGGCCGGGTACGTTCCGTACCTGGCCATTCAGCACCTTTCTACGAGTTAAGCGGCGCGATACTTTTGCGCCGTTTGCGTCGTTGAAAGGCGCTGCTTGACAGGGCAAGTCATTCTGCCCTGCCAATCAGTACCTTTCATAGATGCAAGCTGCTTGCGTCGTTCAACCACAGGAGACCTGCGCAGAAGAGAGCAGGTCTCCATGGCACGGGAACAGGATTAAGGTGAGATTGTATAGTTTGTTTTTTTATCCTAATAAAAAAGTGTGTGGTATTATCTGGAGGGGTGGCTTTATCTACGAGGGTTGGCTTTATCTACAGGTGGGGCTTTATCTATGGGGGGCTTTATCTACGGGGGCTCTATCTACATGGGGGCTATATACTGGGGTGGGCTATATTGGGAGCACTATAAACAGGGGTGGGCTATATGTGGAACACTATATACAGGGGTGGGCTATATCTACAGGGGGCTATATACAGGGTGGGCTATCTGTGGAGCACTATATACAGAGGTGGGCTATATGTGGAGCACTATATACAGGGGTGGGCTATATCTACAGGGGGGCTAAATACAGGTGAGGGCTATATGTGAAGCACTATATGGGGAGCTATATGTGGGACACTGTATACAGGGGTGGGCTATATGGGGGCACTATCTACAGGGGGCTCTATGGGGGCATTATCTACAGGGGGCTATATGGCAGGCACTATCTACAGGGGGCAGGGTGTGTGTGTGGGACACAGTGTATGGTGCTATTATAATTAGAGGTGCAGTATATGGTGCTATTGTCACGATGCGGGGTGTGGACCCACTGGGCTGTACCTCGTAGCGGGATGGCAGCTGGCAAACAGGTATAGTACAGAGTCTATAGTCCAGAAAAAGTACCTGTGACAACTCGGACAGTAGCAAGGCAGGCTCGGCTGGGACCAGGCAGCAGGTAGACGTCAGGCGTGGAGTAGCAGAACAGGCGTGGAATACAGCACAACACGACAACAGCTCAGCACGGCACTTGACCAGGACAGCACGGGAAACAGGATACAGGAACAGGAAACACTTCGGAACTGGAAGACACTAGGAGACCATTCGCAAGACAAACTTTGGGTAACATACAACGCTCAGGCAAAGAACTATAGGGCAGAGCCCCTTCTATAGTCTAGTAGCATTCTTGGCTTGATAGCAGACTTCCTGCAATTATGCGTGCACTGGCCCTTTAATACCATGCACGCACGGGGGCGCGCGCCCTCAAGGAGACAGTCTCGATACCAGGAAGTAAGTGACGGCGCCTCACAGGGGAGCGACGCTGAAGGTAACTCACATGTCCATGGCGGCGGCCGTCGAGGGGTAAGTCAGAACGACGGGCCGCGGCCATAGACGTTACAGCTATTATATTTAGGGGCATAGTGTGTGGTATAATGAGAACTTTATCTTTGTTTATAGGTGTAGAAATGTTTGAAAAATTAGAAGCTGAAGACATCTAAGCGGCAAACTGCAGAAATGGCTGTGACCAGGAGAAGTCATCATAGAGGTCTGGACCGGATGGAGAAAAAGAACTAGAATCTGAGACCTCACCGGTGAGTCACTTAATGTAAATGTTTATTCTGCCTCTAATCAGTACTGTGTAATGTTGGGTTCATGGACCCACTGGGCTGTACCGCCTTGGCGGTATGGCAGTTGGCCAACAGGACGCAGGTAACAGTCTATAGTTCGTGTAGGTTACCTGTGGCAGTTCGGACAGTAGCACCATTTTCATAGACAAACTTAGGGTACGACAACAACGCTCAGGCATGGAAGGAGGGGGCTGAGCCTTTCTTATAGTCCAGGGTGCTCATGGGCTAATTAAACATAAAAGTCCTACGGGACCCGACCGAGGTGAGCGGAATTAAGCACTGGCGTCTCCTGAGGAGGAGACTGGGGCCAGCGCTCGCAGAACCATGGCTGCGGCTGTCAGGAGGTGAGTAAGCCTAACGGCCCGCAGCCATGGATATGACAGTATCCCCCCTCTGACGCCCCCTCTTCATGGAACCAGAGCGAGAGAGAAACTTCTTCAGAAGGATAGGAGCATTGAGGTTCTCCTTTGGCTCCCAGGACCTCTCTTCAGGACCAAACCCCCTCCAATCCACCAAATAAAAAGTCTTTCCTCTTACTTTCTTGGTGTCCAAGATCTCCTTAACCTCGAAGGTGTCTGAAGGACCGCTGGAGGCAACCGCAGGGCTAGGAGTCTTGGTAAAGCGGTTCAGAGCCACCGCTTTCAGGAGGGAGACATGAAAGAAGTTGGGAATCTTGAGGGTAGGAGGCAGCCGTAGCTTGTAGGCGACAGGGTTGATCTGCTGTAGGATCTCGAAGGGTCCGAGGAACCTGGGAGCAAATTTGTATGATGGAACCCTCAGTCGAATATTCCTGGAGGACAGCCAGACCTTCGTGCCAGGGAGAAACTGAGGGGACTCGCTGGTGTGTGTAACGGCTGCCACGCTGCTTCCATGGCCTCTGCTCCGGTTCCTGCACCCTCCATTCCCTCATGCTCGTCCCGAGCTCCACTCACCCGATCTGGACGCTCTGCAGGCTCTGGCGTCATCAGGTAACTGCATCTCTCACCTCCCTCCACGGCCATCATCCACAATGTGCGGCTGCAGCCACTAGAGGGTGCACGTGCTGACTCTTCCCTTCCACGGGCCGGCGTGTGTCAAAATCCTAAGACGTCCTATTTAAGGACCCGCCTCCTTCAGATCTTTGCTTGTTCAACCAAGTTATCCCTGTGAGCTTCCCTGTACCCAGTTTTCCCTGTTACCTTGCCTTCTGCCTTTGTCTGGATTTCCCGTTGTGAAGCCTGCCTGAACTTGTACTATGCTTGCCTGCCGCCTGCCTTGACCTATTGCTATCCATACCCGTAACGACGTCTGCTGCCTGTCCTGACTTCTGGCCTATTCATCTGACTGCCTCTAAACCTGCTGTGCCATTGCCCTGGGTTACAAGCACCATCTCCCAGATGACAGAGGATCCACAAACAAACCGGTGAGAACCGCGATAGTTTGAACAAGCCATGGATCCCCTTGACACAGCCCTGCCTGATGCAGCTGATATGGCTCAGGAACTTTGAAGACAACGAGTCTGCCAAGGCCAGCTTTTCCAGCTTCTGCAAAATGTGTCCACTCGTTTGAACGAACTAGCGCCTCCAGCACCTCCGATACAGCCACCATCACCGCAAGCTCCTGTCTACAGTCCAGGACTACATTTACCTACGCTTGCCCGCTATGAGGGTAACCCCAAAACCTGCAGGGGATATGTTAATCAATGTACCATCCATTTTGAGGTCATGGCACATCATTTTTCCTCAGACCGGGCCAAGGTGGCCTATATCCTGTCTCTGCTTTCTGGCGAAGCGCTGGCTTGGACATTGCCCTTGTGGGAGAGAAATGACCCCATCATGTATAATATTCAGAATTTTCTCTCTACTTTTAAAAGGGTGTTTGAAGAACCGGGTCGAGCCTCTTCAGCAGCTTCCTCTCTTCTCAAGCTCCGGCAAGGAACCTCCACTGTCGGTCAAAACTCCATTCAATTTCGCTGCCTGGCTACAGAACTCCAGTGGAATAACGAGGCTTTGGTATCTACCTTCTGGGAGGGTCTGGCGGGCCGAATCAATGATGAACTTGCTGGCCGAGACCTTCCACCATCCTTGGAAGACTTGATTACTTTTGCTAATCCGATTGATATACGTTTCCGTGAGAGACAACAAGAATCTGTTCGAGGCAATCGGACATCACGGTTGGCACCAACCTTCCAAAGGCCTCTTCTTGCCTCATCTTCCTCTCGGTCGGATGAACCCATGCAGGTGGAAAGAACAAGACTCACGCCTGAGGAGCGCCAGAATAGACGCAAGTTGAACTTATGTTTATATTGTGGTGGGAAAATGCACTTCCTCAAAGACTGTCCAGTGAGGCCGGAAAACTCCAACGCCTAGGGCAAGTAGGAGAGGCTACCCTAGGTGGAATACCTTCCTCTCAAAAGATGACCATACCAGCTAAACTGTCCTTTGCAGGAACCACTTTCTACGTCCAAGCCTTTCTAGATTCCAGATCCGCTGGGATTTTTTTGTGCCAGTCCTTGGTAAATCGCTACCAAATCCCAGTGCAAAAATTAACCAAACCTTTGTCCAATGCTTCTGTGGATGGGAGGCTTCTACAGGAGACTATCTATTTTGTCACCGAGCCCATTCTCTTGTTAACAGGGGCGCTGAACCAGGAACGTATCTCCTTCTATGTTTTAAAGAACTCTCTGAATCCTTTGCTACTGGGCCTACCGTGGTTGCAGAAGCACTCTCCTGTTATTGACTGGACTGGAGGTCAAATTACTCGCTGGAGTGACTTCTGTCACCAACATTGTCTACTATTAATTCACCCACCTATGCCTCAGCATACAGAACCTAACTCAGCAGGACTTCCTACTTCATACATAAGCTTCTCTGATGTTTTCTGTAAACAACAAGCTGAATCGCTGCCTCCTCACAGGCCATACGACTGTGACATTGACCTTGTTCCCAACGCTACGCCTCCCAGAGGTAGAGTCTACCCTCTGTCTTTGCCCGAGATGGAGGCCATGTCTCGGTATATCCTAGAGAATCTGGAGAGAGGATTCATCCGTAAGTCCTCCTCTCCTGCTGGCACAGGGTTTTTCTTTGTGGGGAAAAAAGACGGCTCCCTGCATCCTTGTATTGATTACCGTGGGTTGAATAATATCACGCTAAAGAACAAGTACACGTTACCACTAATCTCTGAACTTTTTGACCGCCTACAGGGGGCGAGATTTTACACCAAACTAGACCTTCGTGGAGCTTATAACCTCATCCATATCCGCGAGGGAGACGAATGAAAAGCCGCGTTCAACACTCGTGATATGAATACCTCGTCATGCCCTGTGGACTCTGTAATGCTCCTGCGGTTTTCCAGGCTATTGTTAATGACATTTTACGGGATCTGTTGTACAGCTATGTGGTGGTATACCTAGATGACATTTTAATCTTTTCTCCCAATATTCAGACTCATCGTGTGCATGTGCGCCAAGTGTTACAGCGTCGGCGAGAGAACTCTCTGTTTGCCAAACTAGAGAAATGCCTCTTCGAGAAAACCAGCCTGCCTTTCCTGGGGTATGTCATTTCCTGACCAGGGACTTCAAATCCTCCATTCTCAACTGGCCTCGTCCGCAAGGACTCAAAGCTGTCCAACGCCTGCTGGGATTCGCAAATTATTACCGCCAGTTTATTCCTCATTTCTCCTCTGACAGCTCCTATTTCTGCACTGACCAAAAATGTGGTTAATGCCAAAGACTGGACCACGAAGTCCGAAGCAGCATTCCAAGCTCTTAACAGGTTCCCGACCGCTGGCCGTAAATATACGGCCAGCGGTCAGGGTCTCTAAAGTCCGGCGTATAGTATATATACGGCCGCACTTCAGAGACTGTGCACGCGCGATCGCGTGCACACAGCTCTATGCCCTGGCTGTTGCTAACAGCCATGGGCACTGGGGAGGATGTCAGGGGTCAATCTTTTGGCCCCTGAACATGTGATCGCTGTGACAACCAATCACAGCGATCACATGCATTTCTGCATAGAAAACAGTGTGCACGCGATCGCGTGCACACAGCCCTGTGCCCTCGCTGTTACCAACAGCTCTGGGCACTGGGCAGAGTATCAGGGACCAATCTGATGGTCCCTGAACATGTGGTCGCTGTGAAAACCTATCACAGCGACCACATTTGTTTTATTTTGACTTTTCTGGCAGTAAATCTCCTGCCTCTTTTCTTCTCCTCAAACATTGTTTCAGTTTGAGGAGAAGAAGAGACTCGGGAGAATTGCTGCCAGAAGATTACAGTTACAGTTACAAAAAAATACAGTTACACTCTAAAACATTCTCTGTATAGATAGATTTCTATCTATCTATACAATCTATCTATCCATCTATCTTTTTTTCTATCTATCTACCTTTCTTTCTTTTATTCTATTAGAATAGGCAGGTAGGGAGTATATAATTATATATATATCCACATATATATAATATATATAGCAATAGCGGTTTATTTTTTTGTTAGCGGTAGTGTAGATATATATAGCAGTTAGTTTGTGTGTTTTAAAAAAAAAAAAAAAAATTTGTTTAGTTAGTGTTAGTGTTAGTTACGTTATGGCGAGGAAGTTGTTTAGCGCCGAGGAGGCATACGCCATGCTGTGGTCTGAGTCGGAGACCGCATCAGAGATGGCGTCCGAGATGGAACCTGTTTTGGGCAGTGACGATGACAGCTTCACAAGGGGTACCACCTGTACTGTGATAATTTTTATTCGAGTGTGCCCCTGTTTAGGCATTTGCATGCTGCAAGGACTGGGGCATGTGGTACCATGCGCAAAAACCGAATTGGTTTTCCACAGCAATTAGTGGGGAAGCGCATGGTAAAGGGGGACTCCTGTGCTTATGCATCTGAACAATTGCTGGCGGTCAAGTTCAGGGATCGCAAAGATGTGTATGTGCTAAGCACGATTCATACCGCAGGAACAGTGGCAGTGAGGGAAAGAGGGGCAACATCGGACAAGCACAAACCAGTGAGCGTGTCCGAATATAACAAGTACATGGGGGGGGGTGGATTTAAGCGACCAGGTTTTACAGCCCTATTTAGTAAAACGCAAAACTAAAACCTGGTACAAAAAGGTGGCCATTTATTTGTTACAGGTGGCCATCCACAACTCATTTGTGCTCTATAAAAAAAACAGAGGCAGAGACACATACCTGGATTTCCAGGAAAAAATTATTGAAGGCCTCATTTTTGATGTTCAGGACACCCGAGAATGCCCCCAGTCTGAGGATGTCACGCGACTGACTGAAAGACACTTCATCAGTCGGATTCCCCCAACAGCAACCAGAAGCAACCCCCAGAAAAAGTGCCGCGTCTGCAGAAAAGACGGGCACCGCAAAGATTCCCGATATTTCTGTCCCTCATGTCCCTCACAACCAGGCCTGTGCATTGAGCCATGTTTTAAAAAATACCACACTGTTCTGAATTATTAGATTTTAGTTAATTTGTTGAAAATATATTTGCCCTACATTACGTTTTTATTTTTCCCATGATTTTACTCCAAGGGTGAGGGAGGGAATGGGTGGGGGGTGGATGTCATGTTTGATGTTTTCTAAAGTTCATCTGCTGGAGAGCTCCATTTGCATTAACCTGCAATTTCTTATTTTAGAAAACCCCAAAAAATAAATTCCCATTATACCCCTAGATGAATATTTTGAGATTTCTGCTTCAAGAGCAGATATTTTGGAAGTGTTATAGAAACTCTGTTGAGTTTTGTAAAACCAGCTTTGAAAAAAAGCGATTTGTGAAATAATCTTCTTCTATCCTCCGCCCTCCTACATCTCTATGTGATAAATAAGGCCACATATTTGGTATCCCCGTGCACGGGAGAAGTGGCAGAATGTGAACGGAGATTAATTTTGACCGTGGTCTATACCGTGTGTGAAAAATGCTGGTATAAACTGACGCATTTGCTAAAAAATTGCTAATTTTATTTTGATCCATCTTATTCAAGAAACTTTCAGAAGAAAACTGGACTGTCTAAAAATATGATAAACCCCTTGAAGGAAACCTTGTGGGGTCTACTTGTGTGAATGAAGTCATTTATGGGGTGTTTCTAATGTTTCAGCAGCATTAGGCCCCCCAGAAAACAGTATGCTGCTATAAAATCAAATGCAGAATTCCTGGACCAAAAAGACTCCTTTTATGCCAAGCCCTGGCACATGCCCGCACAGTGAATAAGGCACACATATTTGGTATCCCCATGCACGGGAGAAGTGGAAGAATGTGAAAGGAGATGAATTTTGTCCGTGGACTATACCGTGTGTGAAAAATACTAGCCTAAACTGACGCATTTGCTAAAAAAGTGCTGATTTTATTTTGTTCCATCTTATTCAAGAAACTTTCAGAAGAAAACTGGACTTGCTAAAAATATGATAAACCCCTTGAAGGAAACCTTGTGGGGTCTACTTGTGTGAATGAAGTAATTTATGGGGTGTTTCTAATGTTTCAGCAGCATTAGGCTCCCCAGAAAACAGTATGCGGCTCTAAAATCAAATGCAAAATTCCGGGACCGAAAAGGCCAAAAAGCCTCCTTTTATGCCAAGCCCTGGCACATGCCCGCACAGCGAATAAGGCACACATATTTGGTATCCCCATGCACGGGAGAAGTGGAAGAACGTGAAAGGAGATGAATTTTGACCGTGGTCAATACCGTGTGTGAAAAATACTAGCCTAAACTGACGCATTTGCTAAAAAAGTGCTGATTTTATTTTGTTCCATCTTATTCAAGAAACTTTCAGAAGAAAACTGGACTTGCTAAAAATATGATAAACCCCTTGAAGGAAACCTTGTGGGGTCTACTTGTGTGAATGAAGTCATTTATGGGGTGTTTCTAATGTTTCAGCAGCATTAGGCCCCCCAGAAAACAGTATGCGGCTCTAAAATCAAATGCAAAATTCCTGGACCGAAAAGGCCAAAAAGCCTCCTTTTATGCCAAGCCCTGGCACATGCCCGCACAGTGAATAAGGCACACATATTTGGTATCCCCATGCACGGGAGAAGTGGAAGAACGTGAAAGGAGATGAATTTTGGCCGTGGTCTATACCGTGTGTGAAAAATACTAGCCTAAACTGACGCATTTGCTAAAAAAGTGCTGATTTTATTTTGTTCCATCTTATTCAAGAAACTTTCAGAAGAAAACTGGACTTGCTAAAAATATGATAAACCCCTTGAAGGAAACCTTGTGGGGTCTAATTGTGTGAATGAAGTCATTTATGGGGTGTTTCTAATGTTTCAGCAGCATTAGGCTCCCCAGAAAACAGTATGCGGCTCTAAAATCAAATGCAAAATTCCTGGACCGAAAAGGCCAAAAAGCCTCCTTTTATGCCAAGCCCTGGCACATGCCCGCACAGCGAATAAGGCACACATATTTGGTATCCCCATGCACGGGAGAAGTGGAAGAACGTGAAAGGAGATGAATTTTGGCCGTGGTCTATACCGTGTGTGAAAAATACTAGCCTAAACTGACGCATTTGCTAAAAAAGTGCTGATTTTATTTTGTTCCATCTTATTCAAGAAACTTTCAGAAGAAAACTGGACTTGCTAAAAATATGATAAACCCCTTGAAGGAAACCTTGTGGGGTCTACTTGTGTGAATGAAGTCATTTATGGGGTGTTTCTAATGTTTCAGCAGCATTAGGCCCCCCAGAAAACAGTATGCGGCTCTAAAATCAAATGCAAAATTCCTGGACCGAAAAGGCCAAAAAGCCTCCTTTTATGCCAAGCCCTGGCACATGCCCGCACAGTGAATAAGGCACACATATTTGGTATCCCCATGCACGGGAGAAGTGGAAGAACGTGAAAGGAGATGAATTTTGGCCGTGGTCTATACCGTGTGTGAAAAATGCTAGCATAAACCGACGCAATTGTTAAATTCTTGCATTTTTTTCCAATTTTGCCCACTTTAGAGAAAAAAAAAAAAAATGATATATACTGACAAATGCCACTAAAACAAAGCCCTATCTGTCCTTTAAAAAGAGTGTAAAATTCAAAGATGAACTTTATTCACCTGCTGAGTTATAGTCATCTAAAGAAGCGCATAGCAAAATTGTGAAATTTGCTCTGGTCATTTAGCTGTAAAACAGCCTAGTCCTTAACCGGTTAAAATTGCCTTCTCTCCTGCTTATGTCCTACATGGACCGGATTCCACCAAACCCTTTGTTCTGGAGGTCGATGCTTCATCTGTGGGAGTCGGAGCAATTCTTTCACAAAAATCTTGTAGAGGGAGACTGGTGGCCTGTGGTTTTTTCTCCAAATCATTCACACCCGCAGAGAAAAATTATGGTATAGGAGATAAAGAACTTTTGGCTATTAAATTGGCCCTGGAGGAATGGGGACATTTGCTTGAGGGTGCACGGCATCCTATCATCATCTACACAGATCATAAGAACCTCCTATACTTGCAAACTGATCAACGCCTAAATTCTCGCCAAGCACGGTGGCCATTATTCTTCTCCAGATTTGATTTTCAGCTTCACTACAGACTCGCTGGAAAGAATACCAAGGCTGACGCTTTATCTCGCTGTTTTGACCTCACTGACCAAGAGCCCAGCCCTCAATTTATTATAGATCCAAAACGTATTATGATCCAGCTGAAGTGGTACACATTCCCCGAGGAAAGACCTACGTACCCCCTAAACAAAGGGATTGTGTTCTTCACTGGGGTCATGCCTCCAGGGTTTCTGGGCACCCTGGCATCAAAAAGACTCTCAATTTGATTGGCCGCCAGTACTAGTGGTCTTCCATGTCCCAAGACAATGGATACTTTATTTCAGCCTGCTCTACCTGCTCTCAGAATAAAGTCTCTGATTGAAGACCTGCCGGCCTTTTGCATCCTCTACCCGTGCCTGACTCTCCGTGGTCGCACATTGCCATGGACTTCATCACCAATCTGCCTAGTTCTGCTGGGTGTACCGTGATCTGGGTAGTAGTAGATAGCTTTTCCAAGATGGCGCATTTTGTACCCCTCTCAGGCCTTCCGTCATCTTCCTGACTGGCAAAGCTGTTTACCAAACACATCTTTCGCCTTCATGGTCTTCCTAAGCATATTGTTTCTGACAGAGGAGTACAGCTCACATCCAAGTTCTGGAGAGCCTTGTGCAAACTGCTGGAGGTCAAACTAGACTTCTCTTCCGCTTACCATCCTCAATCCAATGGTCAAGTAGAGCGAATAAAAGAAATACTTGAAAGTTTCCTCAGGAATTTCTTGTCTCCACGACAAGACGACTGGGCAACTCTACTTCCATGGGCCAAATTTGCCTACAACAAACATACGGGGGAATCTACCGGCTCTTTTCCTTTCTTCTTGGTGTATGGCCAGCACCCAGGAATTCCCCTACCAGTCTCTGTGCCTTCTGAGGTTCCAGCTGCTAACATGGTCCACTGTGACTTTGTACGGATATGGCAGAAGGCCAAGGACTCCATCCACAAAGCCGTAGCCAGGTTCAAGAGAGACGCGGATAAAAAACACAGGATACCGCCGCAGCTCTTTCCTGGGGATAAAGTCTGACTGTCCACCCGGTACATACGTCTGAAAACAAATCAATCCAGTAACTTTTAGACTTCGCCTTCCTCAGTCTCTGAAAATCTCTAATTCCTTCCACATTTTTCTGCTGAAACCCACTATACTCAACCGATTTTCAAAAAAAATTAATGTCCATCCTGCTCCTGCGGCTGATGCCGAGTTTGAGATTAAAGAGATCCTAGATGTCAAAAGAACACGGGGGAGATTATGGTACCTAGTGGACTGGAAAGATTATGGTCCTGAGGAGAGATCATGGGAGCCCGTGGAGAATGTCAACGCCCCAGCTCTCATGAAGGACTTTGAACGAAGGTTCCCAAGCAAGCCAAAAAAGAGGGGGCGTAAAGGGGGGGTTCTGTAACGCCTGCCGCGCCGTTCCCCGCCTTTTCCATGGCCTCCGCTCCGGTTCTGGCGCCCTCCTTTCCCTCATGCTCATCCCGAGCTCCACTTACCAGGTCCGGACGCTCTGCTGGCCCAGGGCTGCATCAGGTAAATGCATCCCTTACCTCCCTCCGCAGCCGTCATCCTTGATGTGTGGCTGCTGCCACTAGAGGGCGCGCGCGCTGACTCGTCCTTTCTTAAAGGGCCAGTGCGTGCCTTAAATCAAATAGTTCCTATTTAAGGATCCTCCTTCTTCTGATCCATGCTTGTTCAACCAAGTTTCCCGTGAGTTTCCCTGTACCCTGGTTCTCTGTTTCCTTGCCTTTTGCCCTTTTCTGGATTTCTCGTTGTGACCTCTACCTGAACTTGTCTATCATTGCCTGCTGCCTGCCTTGACCTATTGCTACCCATACCCGTAACGACGTCTGCTGCATGTCCTGAGATTCTGGCCTAATCATCCGACCGCCTCTAAACCCGCTGGGATGACAGAGGATCCACAAACAAACCGGTGAGAACCGTTATAGCGCGCACCCTACGGGATCCGGCCAAGGTGAGTGGAAGTAAGCGCTGGCGTCTCCTGAGGAGAAGACTGGGGTCAGCGCTCGCCGACCCATTGCTGCGGCTGTTAGGGGGAGAGTGAACTTGATCTGACTACTCCCCCGAAGCATGTTCGTCTAGTTCTGTCGCGGTTAAGTGGGAATAATCTCTACGCCAAATTAGAAAAGTGTGTATTCGAAAATAAATTCTTGCCCTTTCTGGGGTATATAGTTTCTGATCATGAACTCCAGATGGATCCAGAAAAAGTTAAATTTTTCTTGGATTGGCCTCGTCCTCAAGGTCTTCGTGCCATACATTGATTTTTGGGCTTTGCAAATCTCTATTGACAGCTCATCCCAAACTTCTCATCACTTACCGCTCCTATCTCTACTCTCAGCAAAAAGGGGTTGAACGCTAAAGATTGAACCCCTGAAGCAGAACCTGCATTCACTAATCTCAAGAGGGCGCTGTGGCCGGTGATTCCACTCCAGGAGACGTCCCTGATGCCACTGTCCACATATGGAAAGTGACATCAGGGACTTCTCCTGGAGCGGTCCCCTACTTCTGAAGTGGAATCCCCGGATAAGAGGCCAGTGATTCCGCTACAGTAGAAGTCCCTGGCTTCACTGTCCATATATGGACAGTGATGTCAGGGACTTCTCCTGGTGCGGTCCCCTACTCCGTAAGTGGAATCCCTGGCACTGTGGCCGGTGATTCCACTTCAGGAGAAGTCCCCTCCAGTGGCGCTATCGATAGGGAGGGTGCCATTTACGCGTGGGTGCCATCTACAGGGGTGCTATGTACAATGGGGCTGTGTAGCACTACCTACAAGAGGGCTGTGTGGCACTACCTACAGGGGGGGCTCTGTGGTACTTCTTAGAGGGGGACTGTGTGGTACAACCTACAGGGGGCCTGTGTGGCACTCCCTACAGGGGACTGTGTGGCACTCCCTACAGGGGGCTGTGTGGCACTACCTATAGGGTGCTGTGTGGCACTATCTACAGGGGGACTGTGGCAGTATCTACAGGGGGCTGTGTGGCAGTATCTACAGTGGGCAGTGTGTGGCATTATCAACAGGGGGCAGTGTGTGGCATTATCTACAGGGGGTAGTGTGTGGCATTATCTACAGAGGGCAGTGTGTGGCATTATCTAAAGAGGGAAGTGTGTGGCAAAAGGTTGACAAAAGAAATTCATCCATTTTTAAAACGGACAGGGAAGAAAAGGGATGCAAAACGGGTGAAAATCGGCCTTTAAAAATGGAAACCCGGCCCGGAACGGAATGGATCCAAAACGGATGCAAAACAGCCGAGAAAAACGGACCAAAACTGCCGTTTTTATCGGCCGACACTCGGACCCGCAGACGTCAGTGTCGGCCGATAAAAACGTCCATTTTGGTCCGTTTTTCTCATTTTGCATCCGTTTCGGGCCGTTTTTCCGTTTTTAACGGCCATTTAGACCAGTTTTATATCCGTTTTCTTCCCTGATCGTTTTAAAAACGGATGAATTTCATTTGTCAACTTTTTGCCACACACTTCCCTCTGTAGATAATGCAACCCAGCCCCCGGTAGATACTGACACAGCCCCCCCTGTAAATAATGCCGAACACTGCCCTCTGTAGATAATGCCACACACTGCCCTCTGTAGATACTGCCATAGACCCCCTGTAGATAATGCAACACAGCCCCCCTGTAGGTAGCGCCACAAAGCCCCCTTGTAAGTAGTGCCACACAGCCCCCTTGTACATAGCACTCCCGTAGATGGCACCCCCCGTAGACGGCACCACCCCTTCCTGTAGATAGCGGCACTGTAGGGGACCATACCAGGAGAAGTCCCTGACTTCCCTGTCCATATATGGACAGTGAAGTCAGGGACTTCTCCTGGAGCGGAATCCTCGGCCACAGCTTCGACAACGCTGTGGCCGGGGATTAGGGATTCCACTCCTACAGGAAGCAGAAAAATCTCCTCCTCCTCACATGCACTTTGCACTATGAGGAGGAGAAGAGAGCAAGTGGCAGAATGCACCGCTGTCCCTCGGATCACAACCAAGGGACAGCCATGATTTACACGGCCCCATAGACTTAGGCCATTATAGGGCAAAATATATATATAGGCCAAATAGGGCATGCTCCGTTTTTTGACCGGGCCGTCAAAACATTGGCCATGTGAATAGCCCCATTTGGGGTCTATTGTTCTTACTACGGCCGTGTGACGGCCGTTAAATAAACGGACGCCAAACGGCCAAGTTTCCATGTCATGTGAATGGGGCCTAAGAATATACACCTGAAAATTCCCTCCTACAAATTTGCTCCTAGGTTTCTGTCCCTTTGAAGTCTTGCAACAGATTAATCCAGTGTCCTACAAGTTACGTCTGCCTCCTACACTCAAAATTCCCAATTCCTTCCATGTATCTCTCCTGAAACCTGTGGTCTCAAACCGGTACAGCAAGTCCTCTAATTCTACTACTGCCCCCAGGGGTTCGGCTGATGTTCATGAAGTCAAGGAGTTTCTGGACCGCAAGAGGGTTGGAGGAAAGACTTTTTATCTTGTGGACTGGAAGGAACTGAGGCGGCGGCCTTCTTTTCAGCATACTTCTTCATGCGATCCACCGCCTGCATGACAGCAGTCCCCACCGCCTCTGCCTCCACGAAGCCGCTGACGTCCTGTCATCTGTGGCTCATCGCCGCCAGATTCCTAGTGTAATTCCAAAATTAACCAACCATTCCTGCTGCTTCCCAGGACTACTTAAGGCACCTTAACCCCTTAAGGACGCAGCCTAGTTTGGGCCTTAAGGCTCAGAGCCCATTTTTCAAATCTGACATATTTCACTTTATGTGGTAATAACGTCGGAATGCTTAAACCTATCCAAGCGATTCTGAGATTGTTTTCTCGTGACACTTTGGGCTTCATGTTCGTCATAAAATTTGGTCGATATATTCAGTCTTTATTTGTGAAAAATTGCAAAATTTAGAGAAAATTTACAAAAAATAGCATTTTTCAGAATTTAAATGCATCTGCTTGAAAAACAGACGGTTATACCACCCAAAATAGTTACTAGTTCACATTTCCCATATGTCTACTTAAGATTGGCATCGTTTTTTGAACATTATTTTATTTTTCTTGGACGTTACAAGGCTTAGAACATAAACAGCAATTTCTCATATTCTTAAGAAAATTTCAAAAGCCTTTTTTTGAAGGTACCAGTACAGTTCTGAAGTGGATTTGAGGGGCCTATGTATTAGAAACCCCCATAAAACACCCCATTTTAAAAACTAGACCCCTCAAAGTATTCAAAACAGCACATAGAAAGTTTTTTAACCCTTCAGGCATTTCACAGGAATTAAAGCAAAGTGGAAATGAAATTTGCAAATTTCATTTTTTCTGCTGAATTTCAAATTTATTCAATTTTGTTCTGTAACAGAGAAGGTTTTACCAGAGAAATACTACTAAATATGTATTGTCCAGATTCTGAAGTTTTTAGAAATGTCCCACATGTGGCTCTAGTGTGCTCGTGGACTAAAACACAAGCCCCAGAAGCAAAGAAGCACCTAATGCATTTTAAGGCCTCTTTTTTATTAGAATATATTTTAGGCAGCATGCCAGGTTTGAAGAGGTGTTGAGGTGCCAAAACAATGGAAACCCACCAGAAGTGACCCCATTTTGGAAATTACACCCCTCAAGGAATTAATTTATGGTTTTTGTTATCATTTTGACCGCACAGTTTTTTCACAGCACCTATTTGAATTGGGCTGTGAAATGAAAAAAATGATATTTTTTCCAATAAGATGTCATTTTTGATCAAAATTTCTTATTTTCACAGGGAACAACATACCCCATTTTGTTGCCCAATTTGTCCTTAGTGCGGCAATACCCCATTTGTGGTGATAAACTGCCGTTTGGGCCCATGGGAGGGCTCAGAAGGAAAGGACCACCATTTGGCCTACTGGAGCTTTTCTGGTGCTAAGTCATGTATGCAGAAGCCCCTGAGGTACCAGTAGAGTTGAAACCCCCGAGAAGTGACCCCATTTTAAAAACTACACCTCTTAAGACATTCATCTAGAGGTGTAGTGAGCATTTTGACCCCACAGGTACTGTGTAAAAGATAATGCGCAGCAGATGGTGCAGAGTGAGATTTGCAATTTTATATATATATATGGCATGTCAGTGTCCGATATAGTGTGCCCAGCATTTGCCACCGGAGATATACACCCCTTAAATTGTAATGTGGGTTATCCTGGGTACGGCAATACCCTACATGTGGCTGTTATCAGCTGCCTGGGCATACGGCAGGGCTCAGAAGGGAAAGATGAGGGGGGTAAGCTGTGCGGAGTGCATCAGGGTAAATTAAAAATCCAGGGATGTATGATACATTTTAAAACAATCTTTTATACAGAGCCCTGGTTTTTCGGGACACGTGTCACATTGGTATATTGTGACTTTCCTTATCCCCATCTTATAGCAGACTCTGCACCTCTTTTGACTCTTTCCCTTTCCACTGGTTTGGGGAACTTCTCTTGGAAAGTGTTGCCCTGGTACGATGCGTGTGGCCTCGCTTCCAGAAGTACTGGGTGCCCCCCCTTCCTGGTCCCTAAAGATTAGATCTTGAAATTCCAGGAAAGTTCCCCTCTGGCCTGCACATCGACGTAGCACGTACGCATTGTACAAAGTCATCTGTATGATGTGCCCGGCCAGCTTCTTATACCACACCGCATGGCGCTGTAGGGCTTCAGGACTTGATTTGACAAGTCCTTCCCTCCCATGTACCTATTGTAGTCCAGGATGCAGTCTGGTTTGGGGGTGGCCTTTCCTTCATATATCCTAAACCTGTAGGTATACCCTGAGGCACTCTCGCAGCTTATACATCTTCACGCCATACCTTGGCCTCTTACCCGGCAGGTACTCGCGGAATTGAACCCTCCCTTTAAAATGTACCAGGGACTCATCAATAGAAATACACTTCTCGGGGTGTATGCTGGGGAAAACCGGGCACTGAAATGGTCTAATAGGGGTCTCCATTTATACAAACGGTCAAAACTGGGGTCATCTCGGGGTGGGCACGGCTCATTATCAGTATAATGTAAGAAGTGAAGTATTGCCTCATTTATTTATTTTTTTAGGTTCCAGTTCAGTTCTGAAGTTGCTTTGAGGGGCCCATATATTAGAAACCCCTACCAAACACCCCATTTTAGAAACTAGACCCCTCAAAGTATTCACAACAGCATTTAGAAAGTTTATGAACCCTTTAGGTGTTTCACAGAAATTTAGAGCAAATTAGAGGTGAAATTAACTTTTTTTTTTTTTGTCAGAAAATCCTCTTTATACCATTTTTTTTATAACACAAAAGGATTTATCAGAGAAACGCAAATTAATACTTATTGCCCAGATTCTGCAGTTTTGAGAAATATCCCACATGTGGCCCTCGGGCGGTAATGGACTGAAGCACCGGCCTCCGAACAAAGGAGCGCCTAGTGGATTTTGAGCCCTCTTTTTTATTAGGCACCATGTCCGGTTTGAAGAGGTCTTGTGGTGCCAAAACAGTGGAAAACCCCCAAAAGTGACCCCAATTTGGAAACTAGACCCCTTGAGGAATCCATTGCAGTTTTCATGTCATGCATGCGGCTTTTTGATCAGTTTTTATTCTATTTTGATGTGGCGCGGTGACTAAAAAAACGCAATTCTACTATTGTTTTTTTGTTCTATTTTTTTCACAGCGTTCACCATGCGCTATAAATAACACATTCACTTCATTCTGCGGGGCGATACGATTACGGCGATACCAGATGTTTATAGTTTTTTTATGTCTTATGGCGTTTGCACAATAAAATACGTTTTGTAATAAATCATTCACTTTTTGTGTTACCTTATTCTAAGAGCCATAACGTTTTTATTTTTCCTTCAAAAAAGCCGTGCGAGGACTTATTTTTTGCGTAACGAACTGTAGTTTCAATCAGTACCATTTTTAGGTACATGCGACTTTTTGATCTCTTTTTATTCCATTTTTTAGGCGGTCAAGTGACCAAACAATTGTGATTGTGGTGCGATTTATTATTTTTATTTTTTACGGCGTTCACCGCGCGGGATAAATAACGAAATAATTTTGTAGTTCAGGCCGTTACGGACGCGGCGATACCAATTATGTATAGTTTATTTGTTTATTTATTTATTTTAATAATAAAGACTGACAAGGGAAAAAGGGGGATTTTTACTTTTATTACTTTTAAAACTTTTATTTTCTTATTTTTACACAACTTTTTTTAACTTTTTTTTAACTTTTTTACTTTGTCCCATTAGGGGACTTGAGGGCAGGAGGCCCTGATCGCTAATCTAATACACTGCACTACATGCGTAGTGCAGTGTATTAGAACTGTCAGCTACTCACTGACAGCAAGCATAGTGGGTTCTGACTCTGTCAGGACCCACTAGGCTTCCGTCTATGGCATAGCCGGACGCCATTTTTTGGTGTCCGGTTGCCATAGTCACCATCGCCGGCCGCTATCGTGTAGCAGGCCGGCGATGGCGGATTAACCCCTAAGAAGCCTCGATCGCTATTGAACGCGGCTTCTGAGGGGTTAAATCTGCGGGGACCACCGCGATCGGTCCCGGCACATTGAGCAGTGATAGTCTGCTGTCGGAAACAGCAGCTATCACAGCTCATGCACGCGCCCCGCGCGAACGGCGCCGTGTTTTCTCCATGACATACTATTATGTCATGGAGCGCGAACGATGCACTTACCATGACATAATAGTATGTCCTGGAGCGTTAAGGGGTTAACCATCTCCCCCTGAGCAATGTTGTACTAACCCAGTGTTAGCCTGCGAAGGTTCCTGTATCCTGAGTCCTGTGACCAGTCTGGTATCCTGTACTCTGCTTCTAGTAATCTGGCACCAGCCTGCTTTCAGTAATCCGGCACCAGCCTGCTTCCAGTAATCTGGCACCAGCCTGTATCCGCTACCTGCTATTCTGACTGTATCCAGCTGCCACCAAGGTACCATCTACCAGGGACTGTATTACACTTGACAGGCCAGCAGCTACTGCGTTATGGCGAAGTAGCCCAGTGGATCCACAACCCCATTGAACGTTACAGGTGCCCAACTGATCACAAACCCCCATTACTCCTTACTGCACCTCCCGCAGTGAGGAGCTTGAATAGAGTGGTGGTCCAGCACATGCACCCAGTGCTCCATTCAATGGCTATGGGATTGATGGAAGCAGCTGAGCGTTCTACCCAGCTCCTTCCGTCATTTCAAGCTAGACCACTGCTTCTTTTAATGTCCTCCTCATTGTGGTCGGGGGATAATTGTGGATAGGTGATAATTGTTGATTCTGGGAATAACCCTTTCATAAAAGCTACAGTATGTGATACATAATATATACCTAAAAATGGTGCCATTAAAAAAAACAACTTGTCCTGCAAAAACAAACAAACCGTCATATGGCTTTGTCGACAGAAAAATCAAAATGGTATGGATTTTGGAAAGTGACGATGAAAAAATTTTTTTGAAGGTCAGACCAAAATAGGCAGCGTCATCACAAATTTTTTTTTAATATGTTAACCCCTTAATGACCGCCGATACGTCTTTTTACGGCGGTCATTAGTGGGCTTTATTCTAGAGCGCCGCTATTCTACGTCGCTGCTGTAGAATAAAGTAAACAGAGCAGGGAGCCGTGAAATCTCCCTGCTCTCGGCTGCCAGAGGCAGCTGAGGGCTGGGGGCGTCCCTGCTCTGCCGGGTGAGATCGATATTAGTATCGATCTCACCCGTTTAACCCTTCAGATGCGGTGCGCAATAGCGAGCACCGCATCTGAGTGGTTTTGGAGAGAGGGAGGGAGCTCCCTCTCATCTCACTGACACCCGACGATAAAATCGCCGAGTGTCTGTGTCTCTAATGGCAGCCGGGGGTCTAATAAAGACCCCCAGGTCTGCCTGGAGCGAATGCCTGCTAGATCATGCCGCAGGCATGACCTAGCAGATGCCTGTCCGTTTTAAACGGACAGGCAGTAATACACTGCAATACAAAAGTATTGCAGTGTATTATAATAGCGATCGGAGGATAGTGAAGTCCCCTAGTGGGACTAGTAAAAAAGTAAAAAAGTTTAATAAAGTTAATAAAAAAAAAAAAAGTGAAACAAAAAAAATGAAAAACCCAGCTTTTCCCCTTACAAAATGCTTTACTATTAAAAAAAACTACAATAAAGCAAAAAAGTTACACATATTTGGTATCGCCGCGTCCGTAACGACCCCGACTATAAAGCTGTTACATTATTTAACCCGCACTGTGAACGCCGTAAAAAATAAAATAAAAAACAATGGAAAAATTGCTGTTTTCTGTTAATCCTGACTTAAAAAAAATGTGATAAAAAGTGATCAAAAAGTCGCATCTACTCTCAAATGGTACCAATAAAAACTGCAAGTCGTCCCGCAAAAAACAAGACCTTATACAGCTATGCCGACGCAAAAATAAAAAAGTTACAGCTCTTCGAATGTGACAATGGAAAAATGTAAAAAATGGCTTGGACATTAGGGCCCAGAATGCAAGCAGGGGGAAGGGGTTAAAGATGTTAGTGCTTTATTAAAAACGTTTATATTTATTTGTGTGTTTGTGTTTTACTTTTTCTTATTTTTACACTTTTTCTTCCCTATGGGGGCTGCCATTTTTTGTTCCATTTCTGTATGTGTCGATTAACGACACATACAGACATGGAATACGGCAGCCACAGTCCCATAGAGACTGCGAACGGGGCCCGTCCCATCCACTTCTATGTACGCCGTCTGTGTGGGAACTGCGCATGCGCCGCTCCCACACAGTCCAACTTGAAATTGGCGCCGTCCGGCGCCATTTTCCTGTGGACCGGAAGTCGCGGCCGGACAGTAATATTACTACTTCCGGTCGCGGCTTCCGGACTTGTGCACTTGGACCAGCGGCAGCAGACGGAGCGGACGGGCCGGAGGGAGCCGCGGCGGCAGGAGCAGGTAAGAGATTTCAATGTATGTTCGTGTTTGTGTACGTTTACTACTGTATGTAAACCTACTACACTGTGTGTTAGCTCAAAAAATGGCGACACACAGTGTAGGAGGTTAGACCGTTCAAACCCCTCGTTTATCCCGGCACTAGCCAGGATAAAGGAGGGGGGGGGATGCTGAGAGCTCACTAGAGCGAGGGCTTTTTACCCAATTTTGCAATGCTGCAATTTCGGGAATAGCTCCATCTAGTGACCAGCAATGGGAAATATTATAAATTAGAATTAATTTATAATATTTCCTGACTCGTGAAAAAAATAAAAAAAATTTGAACAATGTTTAATCACCTACACACTAAATGTTTAATTAAAAAAAAAAAAACATGTTTTTCTGGCAACACATTCCCTTTAAGGCGTTTTCTCATTATGATCATTTATCACCTATCCACAGCCACTGGGATCCTTACTAATGTCGAGAATGGGGGTCTCGGGTGCCCTATGTGAAATGGAGCGGGACTCACCATGTTTGGCCACCGCTCCATTCACTTACCACGCTATCTCCGGCAGCCCAATAAAAAGTTAATCGGAACGGTGGCCATGTTTGCGCAGTTCTGCTCTATTCACATATGTCATTCCGGGAACCCAGCGGTCGAACCCCAGCCAAAGGTGATAAATTATTATAATGAGAAAACCCCTTTGCGCACCACGACGTGCAATTACGTCCTGGTGCGGGGAAAGAAGTATAGAGTGGACTCACGCAGCGGGTGTCTGCTGTGTATTACAGCTGAGACCCGGTACTAACGGCCAGGAACAGTGATTGCCCTATTCCTGGCCGTTTAACCTCTCAAATGTTGCGGTCAATCGCGATCAAAGCATCTGAGACGTTAAAAAGAGGGGGGCTGCCCCCTCTGGCAGCTCATCGGCGCTCAATGCGATCGTGGGGTGCCGATGGTTGTCATGGCAGCCCAGGGGCCTAATGACTGCCTTCACTCTGCCTCTGTTAAGCAATGCCTGTGGCCTGTAAGCCTGTAAAAATGACTATACACTGCAATACAATAGTATTGGAGTGCATTGTACCAGCGATCCAACGATCGCTGGTTCAAGTGCCCTACGGGGACTAATGAAATGTCTATAAAAAAGTGAAATAAAGTTTTTAGCATTGAAAAAATTATATAAAAAGTTAAAGAAAAAGCCCTTTTCCCATTTTTCGCTGTTTTGGGTCAAATTAGCTCTAAAAAAAAAAATTTTAACAATAAAAACTACAGCTCGTCCTGCAAAAAATAAGCCCTCACACCACTCAATCCGCGGAAAAATCCAAAAGTTTTTAAAGTAGTAAGATATGAGAAAAAAAAAATTTGGTCTTACCGTAATTGTATTGAGCCACAGAATAAAGTTAAGCTGTCGTTTTTATTGCACGGTGAAAGCTGTAAAAACTGAATCCAAAAAACAATGGAGAAATAACTATTTTTTTCCAATTTCAGCCCCCAGAATTTTTTGGCCGTTTCCCAGTACATTATATGGTACTTTAAATGCTACCAATAGAAACTATAACTCCTCCCGCAATAAATTACTCCTCACACAACTCTATTGATGGAAAAATAATTATGGCTCTTGGAAGGCGAGGAGTGAAAAACGAAAATCAAAAAATGCTCAGTCCCGAAATGGGTTAAGAGTGGATTGTACAATGCTTGATTGCTGGAGCTTATCTTTATTGTATATTGTTGGTATGATTTATAACGCCATAGTAAACGCAGTGACGTGTGGTTTATGAGCCACTTGGTTGGAGAACACTATTTTAGTGACAAATCACACTGACACACTGAAAACACTTGACAGGTGAATCTGAGATGAATGGATAAAAGGGGAACGCTTTCGTGCCAGTTTATGGTGATTGCCAGTCACGTCACCGATAGACAACACATCAGGATTTTTAACAGTTACTACACTCTTTAACATTAAAACTGCAACACCAAGAAGGAAAAGTTTTGGATTTGTGGAAATCACAGGATCGATAGACATGTTAATGATATGGAAATGATAAAAAAAAATGGAAGCAAAATTTTCCAAACATCTTGATTTATTCAGTATCGAGTATGAGTGCCACAGAAATACACACAATTACATGCCTTGGTATGCTATCAATGAGGTTATTAATGGTGGTCTGAGGATTGTTATGCCACGCTGAATGCACTTGGGCATGCAAATCATCAAGATTGGCTGCTGGCAGCTCCCTTTGCAATTGCCAACCAAGGACGTCCCAAATATGTTCAATAAGAGACAAGTTCGGAGACGCTGCAGGCTATGGTAGCAGGTTCAGGCCATGCAGGCTGCTCACAGTAGCACAAGCAACATGCTGTCTGGCGTTGTCCTGTTGAAAAACGACTTGTGGGACACTTTGGAGAAATGGCCGCACCACTGGTTCCTCGACCAAATCAATGTAACGCTGAGCTGTTAGTGTAACTAAAATGAAGACTAGAGGGGTCCGGCTACCGTACAATATGCCACACCACAGCATAATCCCGGGAGTAGGACCGGTGTTCCCTTGTGAAGGCCTCTTCATGGCATTGCCCACATGGTCTCCGGTCCAAACTCCGGCTATAATTGTGTCTGAGACAATAGCGGGAATCATCACTGAGGGGATAGACCTCCATTCCAGCCTCCATTGCCATCTTGCTGGGCACCATGATAGCCTTTGAGAGTGGTGGCGTGTGGTCAATGGAACATCTGTAGCTGGAAATCTGTATTGCAGCCCAATGTCGTGCAAACGTCTTCTGATGGGCTGTGTCGACACTGGTTGCCACCATAGGCTTGGGATGTAATTTCCAATTTCACTTGAAGTACAGAATGGATCACTAAGCGCCAGTCTTCCAATCAGACGATCCATCCGCGCACCTCTTGCTGTCCTCCCAACCTCCAGGACACGCAACGTGGAACAGTGATGACATCTCGGCCTAGGCGCATAGCGATTTGCCGGAGTGATAAACCAAGGTCTCAGTTCAAGGATTGTCCCTCTCAATTTGCGACAATTGGGCTCGTCAACGAACAGGAGGCATCACACAATCATCCCACGCCACTTAATACGATTTTTGAGGTTTGATGTGGCTAAAAAACTTTGCTTTTATTCTGGCTTTTATGCCCCTCCCACATGCCACACATTGGAGCCTAGGTGCTTGAAAATGTGATCATTTGCGACACCTTAGCAGCTACTTCCTCGATTTGCATAACCTTACGGCTTGTCCTTCTTGGTGTTGCAATTTCAATGTTGAGGAGTGTATATAGAAAACGTTTTTTTGGTTTGTTTTTTTTACAGCTTTTGAACCAATTATTTCAGCCATCAGAAAATCCCTCTCTGGCCACTTTTGACCTTCCTGACAGGGCCTCATTTTTCAAATCTGACATGTTTCAATTTATGTGGTAATAACTTCGGAATGCTTTTACCTATCCAAGCGATTCTGAGATTGTTTTCTAGTGACACATTGGACTTTATGTTACTGGCAAAATTTGCTCGATACGTTCAGTATTTAATTGTGAAAACCACCAAAATGTAGCGAAAAATTGCAAAAATTAGCATTTTTCTAAATTTAAATGTATCTGCTTGTAATACAGGCAATTATTGTTGCTAATTAACATCCCCCATATGTCTACTTTAGATTGTCATCGTTTTTTTAACATTCTTTTATTTTTCTAGGATGTTACAAGGCTTAGCTTAAACTTTAGCAGCAATTTCTCACATTTTCAAGAAAATTTCAAAAGGCTATTTTTTCAGGGACCAGTTCAGTTGTGAAGTGGTTTTGAGGGCCTTATTTATTAGAAACCCCCAATAATTCACCCCGTTTTAAAAACTTCACCCCTCAAAGTATTTAAAACAACATTTAGAACGTTTCTTAACCCTTTAGACGTTTCACAGGAATTAAAGCAAAGTAGAGGTGAAATTTACAAATTTTTTTTTTTTTGCAGAAAAAAATTTTAAAACCATTTTTTTTGTAACACAGAAAGTTTTACCAGAGAAATGCTACTCAAGATTTATTGCCCAGGTTCTGCAGATTTAGGAAATATCCTACATGTGGCCGTAGTGTGCTACTGGACTGAAGCACCGGCCTCAGAAGCAAAGGAACACCTAGGGGATTTTGGGGCCTTATTTTTATTAGAATATATTAGAATATATTTTAGGCACCATAACAGGTTTGAAGGGCTCTTGCGGTGCCAAAACAGTGAAAATCCCCAAAAGTGACCCCATTTGGGAAACTACACACCTCAAGGAAATTATCTAGGGGTATAGTGAGCATTTTGACAGCACAGTTTTTTTGCAGAAATTATTGGAAATAGGCCGTGAAAATGAAAATCTACATTTTTTCAAAGAAAATGTAGGTTTAGCTAATTTTTTCTCATTTCCACAAGGAGTAAAGGAGAAGAAGCACCGCAAAATTTGTAAAGCAAATTCTCCTGAGTAAAACAATACCCCACATGTGGTAATAACCGGCTGTTTGGACACACGGCAGGGCTCAGGAGGGAAAGAGCTATTTGGCTTTTGGAGATCACATTTAGCAGGAAAGGCTTATGGAGGCCATGTCACATTTGCAGAGCCCCTGAAGGGAGAAAATAATGAAACGTTACCCCATTAAGGAAACTACACCCCTTGAAGAATTCATCTAGGGGTGTAGTGAGCATTTTGACCCCACAGGTTTTTTATAGAATTTATTAGAATTGGGCAGTGAAAATAAAAACAGTCCCTTTTCTTCAATAAAATGTAGCTTTAGCTCCAAAAAATTGATTTTCTCAACAAATAAAGGAAAACAAAGAACCCAACATTTGTAAAGCAATTTCTGCCGAGTACAGCAATACCCTATATGTGGTCATAAACTGCTGTTTGGGCACATGACAGGGCTCAGAAGGGAAGGAGAGGCATTTGGCGTGCAGATTTTGCTGGATTGGTTTCTGGGCGCTATGTCGCATTTGCAAAGCCCCTGTGAAACCCCCCAGAAGTGACCACATTTTGGAAACTACACCCCTCAAGGTATTCACCTAGGGGTGTAGTGAGCATGTTAACCCTGCAGGCTCCGCCTCCAGGCGGGGCCTGGAAAACTTCCGTGCCAGGCAAACCGGGAGGCCAGTATTAAGCTTCCGGTTGCCATTGCAGCCACCAGTACCCCTGCAATTTCATTGCTGGGGTTCCGATGAGCTGCAAACAATTTAAATGCAGCGATTGCGTTTGACCGCTGCATTTAAGGGGTTAATGGCGGGGATCGAAGCTAATCTCGGTCCCCGCCATTACAGTCGGATGTCAGCTGTAATACACCACTGACATCCGGCGATGATGGCACCGGCTCAATGCGGGAAGCACTAGCTTCCATGAAGTTTCCATACGGCAAATGTCGGAAAGGGGTTAAAGAGGCTCTGTCACTAGTTTAGTAATACCCCATCTCCTAGCTAATCTGATAGGCGCTGTCACACTGATAATACTAGTGAAAATTGTGTCCCGAAACATTTATAATTTGCATTTCTGAGTTTTTTTTCTAAATATGTAAATGAGCCTTTATTAGACAACTGGGAGGTAACACCAGCGATTCTCCTGAGGTGGAGCTACCGCACAGCCTCTGACGCTGTCCTATCAGCATGAAGCTGCTTCACACAGTGTGAGAGACTGAGGCTGGAGGGAAGGGGGATCACTTCAAATAGCCATATCTCTGGCTGTGGACCACCTAGAACAGCGGTTCTGGTGGCATATGAAAGAGAAGATTATAATCACAGTTGTAGCTGTGAAACAACCGCAGATATCACCAGTTGAAAACACAAGTCAGGAATGGAAGCTGTATACTATATGATCACGCTGGGCAGGAAAGAGGGAGAAGCTGTATGCTGACTGGACAGCGTCATACAGAAAACACCGCCCAGAGAAAAAAGAAGACCCTCCCACTTGGCAAGTATAGCCAAATTTGCATATTTAGAAGAATGCTCATAACTTTGCAAATAATAAACGTTTTTGAAAACAAATCACTGTAGTTATCAGCATCATAGTGCCTATTAGATTAGTAAGGAGATAGGGAATTCATGTACTAGTGACAGAGTCTATTTAATGCCCATGCTCTTGGAACAAGGTGTTCAGCAAGAGTATACGTATATGATAAGCGTCCATATAGATCTAGATCGATAGACTGACAGAATAAATAAAAACAACAAGTACGAACTGCTGTAAGAAACACCTCATGAGAGGCGGATAAAAGTGACATATGGAAATGGCGCGTGCCGTGAAACACATAAACATATGGACGCGAGAATGATAGTTGGGAGAAGGCGGACCCGCCAGGTAGGATGACAGGACGCTTGTGCCGCTCTCAACATGGAGTAGTTCAGCAGTCCTCCATTCACCCTGCGTCGTGGGATTAAGCCAAACAACACGTACGTAGAATGTAAAGGACGAGCGCGACAGCCAATCAGAAGTGTCACGGAACTGGCGGCTGCCTGTCATTGGCCCGTCAGTGACCGAAGGGTGGAGTTATCGAGGGAGGCCGGAAGCTGGTAATGTGGGTTAGAATGATGCGGAGGGAGCCGCCGTTTCCATGGTAGTATGGCCCGGTCTGCTGTGAGGGCCTGGTACCGAAGTCTTTCCCGTTTTTCGGGATGACGGGCCTGAGCTCACCATGACCGGAGAAAAGAAAAAGAAGAAGAGGCTGAATCGCAGCATACTACTGGCTAAGAAAATTATTATTAAAGATGGAGGGACGGTGAGTGAATGGTGACAGGACCACACATATGTTCTACCTGTAAGGCAGCTAGTTAGTGTATCTGAAGCGTGTTGGACACACACCTGCATGAAAGGGTCTATGTCATGTGACTAACATATGGCAGCAACTGGTGACTTCTATATGATGTCATAGCCGTGGAGCCAAGCTGTGGGACGTCATCATCGAGTACTAGTGTCTGCACTGCTGCTCACGCATGGGTAACTTTTTATAACATATAAGACTAGAGCTGGGGGTGTTGCACCGAGCGTGGGCGATTTCTGACCGTTTTATGCCACTCTTTATATAGAAATATGTCTGTTGATGTCAAATACAATCTGTTCATTGTCTGAATTACACACACACACGCACGCCATGTTTGGGGGGTACTGCACACGCTTTCCTGAAAATACTGATTGGTGTTCGCCAGAACTGGATACCGGTCTGAATAGATCTACTTACTGGAATGTACATCAATGTAACTGCAAACAAATGTTTCTCGAAAGGAAAAACAAAAAAAAAGTGAATTATTTTTTTGCACTTGACAACTGACGGGGAAGCACTGGCGGCGTGTGTTTTTGCCATGCCACCTGCATTCCTACCACAGTGTTTTTTTCTTGAAATCTGGATTATTATTACTTCATCAGCGTGGTTCTTTGGAGGGCAGAACTGGAAGTGCCCATAGTGCCAGCCTTCCTTGTGAATTGGAGGGAGGATCAGCTGCCCATAGCAGTCATTTCTCTAGTGCGAATAGAAAATGTAATCGATGAACTAAATGGTTTTTCAGGGCAACTCCTTCACTTGCCCTTTACCCGTTACTTTACAAATGGGTCGGGTAGTTGTACTGATGTAAGGAAGAGGTGGGCATGGCGGTGCATCTCGTAGGAGAATAATCTGATTTCCCCTCTGCTGAAGAGTTTCTCCGGTTTCAGCAAATGTTATTTTTTGTATAATAAAAAGCTATACAAGTTTACAAAGTACTTTTTTGTGTTCACTCCTCATGGTTTTCAAGATCTCTGCTTGTTGTTATTTAGCAGGAACATGCATTGTTTACTTCCAGTGGATAAAAATCTTTCCCGTCCATTGTAAGATTCGCAGTTGGAATATTCTAGGATCTGTTCCAGAGCAATACTTTAATATACATGTGCTTCCTAGACTGTTTTCTAGCAGCCTGTCCTTGTTGTTTGATTGACAGAGTGCAGGCTACCATAAACGCCTGTATTGTGCTGGCCGATTGCAAGGAATTCCTAACTTGTACAGAAGATGGAGCAGTTCCCGATGACACTTGTAAGTGTCATGTTATTGAGAAGGAACCTTTTAAGATTTGCTCACCTCAGCCCAAGTAAGGCTTTAGGGAGTGGGAGAACAACCTTTTAAAGGGAACCTGTCGGCACGTTCATGCTGCCCTAACCACGGCCAACATGAAATAGTGACTGTCAATGGGGGCTGAGCCGGGAAAGAAGACGCTGGAGGGGAGCAGCCCAGCGAGCACTTCTCCCTGAGCCTGGCACTTAATAGAACTATGATTTCTCTAAAAGCGCTTTACAGTAAAACCCAGTTTAGTGTAGTCAGGGCACCTGTCGCTATTACATGCCGCCTGTGGTAAGGGCCACATGAACATGTTGCCAGACGTCCTTTAATCTACCCTTAAATATAGAGGAATTTTATGCCAACCACGTTGAATTTGATCCCAAAAGAATGTATGATTTGCTTTTACCTCGAGCCATAATATCTTGGAGGGCCTGCTGGTGTGTCTACTTTTGCTCTGGTGCCTGGAAACCAGTCCAGTGGGTATTACAGAGCGGTGTACAAGCTGGTGTTAGTACGCTGGGGAATCACGAGGTATCAGGTGGGGAGGAATTTATGCATGAAAGTGTAAATCTGTGCTGTATGACACACTGCCAACATGAGCATGCCATGCAGAGCAAATATTAACTCAGGAGCAGGTTACTGTGTGTGCCCTCCACCCCTACCTGTGTCTGCCATTCTGACGCTTTGTATGCAGATCGATCCCGATCATGCAGACCATATGTCTTGTGCTACAATATAATCATTTAAGGAACACATTAGTTGCTGGCGTGGCCACTTAAATGGGCACTATATGTTTGGTGTTGTTTTTTATACACTAGATTATGATCTTCTTTAGTATGTGTCAGTTGTTGCATCTTTTATCTGTATTTGTACTCCTGCATCTACATAAAGATCAGTGTATGTATAGACAGGCAACCAGTGGATATGACAGGTTCTGAATATATTATTAATGCATAAGGCCTCATGCACACGAACATATTTTTGTCCTCCCGTAAATACGGGTCCTTGGTCACGCGTATTCCACCCGTATTTCCGGGCACGTTTTCGCTGCAAAATTGCACTGCACTAATCAGCAGCCCCTTCTCTCTATCAGTGCAGGATAGAGAGAAGTAGAAAAAGTAAAAAATTCATACTTACCCGGCCGTTGTCTTGGTGACGCGTCCCTCTCGACATCCAGTCCGACCTCCCTGGATGACACGGCAGTCCATGTGACCGCTGCAGCCAGTAATTGGCCTGTGATTGGCTGAAACGTCATCCCGGGAGGCCGGACTGGAGGAAGAACCAGGGAGTTCTGGGTAAGTATGAACGTCCTTCTTTTTTTTTTTTTTTTTTTTTTTTTTTTTTTTTTTTTTACAGTTTTATCTATATTGTGATCGGTAGTTTCTGTCCAGGGTGCTGAAACAGTTACTGCCGATCGTTTAACTCTTTCGGCACCCTGGACAGTGACTATTTATTGACGTCGCCTAGCAACGCTCCCGTAATTACGGGTGCACACACGTAGCTACCCGTAATTACGGGAGCCCCATAGACTTCACTTCTATGGGCCTGCCCGTGCCGTAATTACGGCCTGAAATAGGACATGTTCTATATTTTTCAATGGCACGGGCACCCATGGCCAATAGAAGTCTCTGGGGCCATAATTACGGGCGTTTTTACGTTCGTGTGCATGGGGCCTTAGTCCTTATTCACACGAGCGTGTCCGACTTTCATCCGCATAGAATGGACTGTTTTTCATTCATATGGTTTGCGTGTCCTCCATATTTCTCATGTGGCTTCTCCTCTTTCGTTATTGTGCTGTCCGTTGTATTTAAGCACCCATAGACTTCAATGTTTCCAGTTTCCAAACATTTACAACGTTTGTTTGCAGGCCATTTGTCTGTCTCTGGCCTGTTTGTTTGTAGATGGGTTATAAGCAATAGCAGGGACTGAATATCTTGTGTGTAGCACTGGAGAAAAGTATTAATTGAATGGTTTGTCTCCATAACAGCGGCAAGGGGTCGGAGAGCCCAGTGTCTACCATGCAGTGGTGGTTATATTTTTGGAGTTTTTCGCCTGGGGATTGCTGACAACGCCCATGTTAACGGTAAGTAAGTTGTAGAATGCCACTGAATGTCAGAATTTCACCGCTGTCAGGACATACTAAAGATTAGATGTGGTCTTGACAGGTTCTGCACCAGACGTTTCCTCAGCACACCTTTCTAATGAATGGCCTGATCCATGGAGTTAAGGTGAGAAACTGACACGTGGTTGCGGGCTAATAAAATATTCTCCACCCGTTATCCATGTATTTCCTAAGAAATCGCTAATAATGCCTGATTTGTCTTACAGGGTCTTCTCTCCTTCTTGAGTGCCCCCCTAATCGGAGCATTGTCTGATGTTTGGGGCAGAAAGTCTTTCCTTCTTCTCACTGTTTTCTTCACATGTGCCCCTATACCGCTGCTGAAGATAAGTCCATGGTACGTATGGGGAGTAAGTTAAAGCATTAATGGTGACAATATCATATGTGGATACAAAGACACTTGGCTGAATATTACATAGATTAGGTTTACGATCAGTGTATGCCAGGAAACTCATTTGATGCATTGGGCTGGGCTTATGCCAAAATAGTGCTCCTTTGGCATACATCTTGCGGATATGTGACTGGGTGTGTATATGTGTGTGTGTGTGTGTATATATATATATATATATATTATTTTTTTAAAGCGACCCTCTTGTCCCGGGACAACATTTTAAATATGATGGTGCATATGCAGTATTATTATCTGGTACCGTCCAGTTGTGCCCCTCTGCTGTGGATCCGCCGTTTTAGGGTCCCCATCAGGGCTGTCCTAAAATGACTACGAGTCTGCTTTCAGATTGGCCAGAGCTACTCACGTGAGCTGTTCTGTCCAATCCGTGAACACAGGGAGTGTCTTCGATACTCCACGGCGGATCCACGGAAGAGGGGCACAATTGGAGGGAACCAAGTAATATTACTTCATATACCCCATCACGTTTATAATTTTTTCCTGAAACCGGAGAGTCTCTTTAACTGTATTGAAAAGCGTAGTCGACTACACTTTTCAATGCAGGGGCATCCCACATAAAAAAATTATTCCATGTGGTAATCACTTTTTTTTTTTTTTTTTAACATAGGCGTTTAGGGGCGATCTATGCAACTGTATGGCTGGATTGTGCAGTCCGTGTGCAGTGTATAGAAGACATAATAGCCATTAGGCTCCACTCACTAGTACAAAGACAACTGAGAAATAGAGATAGAGCCTGCAGAGGGTAAACTGCTAAATAATGCCACATACAAGTCCTATAATGGCCAGAATTAGTGTTATTCCTCGTGTACACATATATCACAGCTTCTTCTGAAAAGTCACCTAAAAAGTTAGGTATGCTTTAAGTGGTTTAGAATTAATGGCATTCGATATAAACATCAAAATCTTGCACATTCCTGTATGTATGATGTTGTTTGCAGGAAGTGCTTTATGTGCATACAAATGATCAGTGTCTTTTTAATGTGTGGTGTCAAACCTTACGTAACGTTCTTTGGTTTCCTGCAGGTGGTATTTTGCAGTGATTTCTATGTCGGGCGTCTTTGCTGTTACTTTTTCTGTGATTTTTGCTTACGTGGCTGATATCACCCAGGAGCATGAGCGGAGCACTGCATACGGTTTGGTGAGCAATTCATGTCCCGCATTATTGAATTTCTGAAACGTTTTTTTTTTTTTTTTGTGTGTGTTTCAAGACAACATTACGGCCAATCTAAATTCTTCTTTTATACTTTCCTTCCTTTATGAGCCACTCCTGTGTTAGGCCCCATGCACACAAATGTAAAAATGCCCGTAATTACGTGCCCTAGACTTCTATTGGCCACGGGTACCTCCCCGTATGCTTACGGGAAGGTGCCCGTGCCGTTGAAAAATATAGAACATGTCCTATTTCAGGCCGTAATTACGGCACGGGCAGGCCCATAGAAGTCTATGGGGCTCCCGTAATTACAGGAGCATTGCTAGGCGACGTCAGTGGATAATCACTGTCCAGGGTGCTGAAAGAGTTAAACGATTGGCAGTAACTCTTTCAGCACCCTGGACATACTTACCCAGAACTCCCTGCTTCTTCCTCCAGTCCGGCCTCCCAGGATGACGTTTCAGCCCATGTGACCGCTGCAGCCAATCACAGGCTGCAGCAGTCACATGGACTGCCATGTCATCCAGGGAGGTCGGGCTGGATGTCGAAAGAGGGACGCGTCACCAAGACAACGGCCGGGTAAGTATGAATTTCTTTTACCTCGGAAAGGGCTGTCCCTTCTCTCTATCCTGCACTGATAGAGAGAAGGGGCTGCCGATTAGTGCAGTGTAATTTTCCAGCGGAAACGTGCCCATGAATACGGGTCGAATACGTGTGACCAAGGACCCGTATTTACGCCAGTATTTATGGGAGGAAAAAAATATGTTTGTGTGCATGAGGCCTTAGGCTGGATACACAACCTGCCAGCAGATTTGCATGCCGTTATGCAGGGTTTTAGTGTTCCAAACCTGTCCATGTCAAAACCGACATTTCAGGAATAGTTAGTAAAGTAAATTACAACTTGCCTAAAGGAGTCCGGCGGCACTGGGGCACATATGCATTGCGCACATAAGGCCTTATTCACACGGACGTGTCCGTTTTGCGTGCGCAAAAGGTCTGTGTGGCATCAGCATATGGTGCGTGGCTGTGTGATTTTCGCGCAGCCGGCATCATTATGACACTGTTTTTATTTTTACAAACAGAAAAGCACGAGGTGCTTTTCTGTTTTTATTCATTCTTTTTACTACTGTTGCGCGAATCACGCGCGGCACCCGGAAGTGCTTCCGTGTGCCGAGCGCGATTTGCACGCACACATTGACTTCAATGAGTGCGTTCTGCGCGAAACACGGGCAAGTATAGGACATGTCGTGAGTTTTACGCAGCGCACATACGCTGCGTGTAAATTACTGACAGTCTGAACGGCCCCATTCACTTACATAGGGCCATGCGATGCGTGTGAAAATCATGCTCTTATCACGGACGTATAACACGTTCGTGTGAATAAGGCCTTAAGCTGAGGACAGTACACCTCAATTCACTGTGCGGTTTTATCTCGGTAAGTTAAATTTACTTTAATAACTATTCCCAAATGATCTGTTTTTGAGGTAGGTAGTTTTAAAACACTCTAATTCCTAACTGCATAATGGTATGCTGGTGGTTTAATGGCTGCAAACCAACAGACAGGTTCCATTTAAAGAGGCTCTGTCACCACATTATAAGTGCCCTGTCTCCTACATAAGGAGATGGGAGCTATAATGTAGGTGACAGTAATGCTTTTTATTTAGAAAAACAATCTATTTTCACCACTTTATGGGCGATTTTTAGCTTTATGCTAATGAGTTTCTTAATGCCCAAGTGGGCGTGTTTTACTTTAGACCAAGTGGGTGTTGTACAGAGGAGTGTATGACGCTGACCAATCAGCGTCATACACTTCTCCATTCATTTACACTGCACTAGCGATATAGCTATATCGCTATGTGCAGCTACATACACAAACACTAACATTACTGCAGTGTCCTGACAATGAATATACATTACCTCCAGCCAGGACGTGATGTTTATTCAGAATCCTGACATGTCTGTAGCTTCTCTGTGAGATTCCAGCAAGGCAATCGTAATCTCGCGAGATTACGATGTAATCTGTCATTTCAAACGAGATTACGGTTGCCTTGCTGGAATCTCACAGAAAAGATTCAGAAGTGTCAGGATTCTGAATAAACATCACTTCCAGGCTGGTAGTGATGTATATTCATTATCAGGACACTGCAGTAATGTTAGTGTTTGTGTATGTAGCTGCACATAACGATATAGCTATATCGCTAGTGCAGTGTAAATGAATGGAGAGAAGTGCATGATGCAGATTGGTCAGCGTCATACACTCCTCTGTACAACACCCACTTGGTCTAAAGTAAAAACACGCCCACTTGGGCATTAAGAAGCTCATTTTCATAAAGCTAAAAATCCGCTCATAAAGTGGTTTAAAATAGATAGTTTTTCTAAATAAAAAGCATTACTGTCACCTACATACAGCGCCCATCTCCTCATATAGGAGATAGGGCACTTATAATGTGGTGACAGAGCCTCATTAAGCCAAAAGGGGTTAAAGTTAATGCTTTGTTCACATCTACATCGTGGCTTCCATTAATATCGCAATACCGGGTCTGTCGCCCAACGGATACCAGTGGTTATCAATGGAGTCTATCGGGTTACGCCGAATTGTCTTATCGGTGCGAACATAGCCTTGCGCTGCCACGTACAGATGTAGAAATTTATATTGTAGAAAATTATATTCCTATTTGTCATATTGCCCTTATTATGAAATAAAAACAAGATTCTTAGATATTAACCCCTAGGCGCACCACGATGCAACTGTACGTCCTGGTGGCCAGTGTCTAGGACATACAGTTACTGCGCGGTTCCCGGTGCACACTGTTGGCAACAGTGTGCACCGGGAGGCCAGCTGACACTCCACTTTTGCCGATCAACGGCTCATTGCCGCTGATTTCGGCAATTGACCCCTTAAATGCGGCGATTGCAATTGCCACATTTTAGGGGGTTTCTAGCACATCGGCAGACCTCACAATGAAATCACAAGGTTTGCCGATGGTTAGCATGGCAACCGGTGGCCAAACAATGGCCTATCCGGACCAGCCTCCTGATAGGCTTCCTGTCAGTGTTGTTCCCAATGCACACTGTCGGTGTGGTGCACGACAACTGTTGCCTATCAGCGGCTCATCGCCCCTGATTTAGGCAATTAACCCCTTAGATGCGGCGATTGATTGCGATTGCCGCTTTTAGGGTGTTTGTAGCACATCGGCAGCCCCCATGCAATTGTGGGGCTTGCAGATGGTTGTGATGGCATAGGTACTACTAGGTATAGGAATACAGGAATGACAGTTGGAATACATTACACTACTAGGTATAGGAATACAGGAATGACAGTTGGAATACATTACACTACTAGGTATAGGAATACAGGAATGACAGTTGGAATACATTACACTACTAGGTATAGGAATACATTACACTACTAGGTATAGGAATACATTACACTACTAGGTATAGGAATACAGGAATGACAGTTGGAATACATTACACTACTAGGTATAGGAATACATTACACTACGAGGTATAGGAATACAGGAATGACAGTTGGAATACATTACACTACTAGGTATAGGAATACATTACACTACTAGGTATAGGAATACAGGAATGACAGTTGGAATACATTACACTACTAGGTATAGGAATACAGGAATGACAGTTGGAATACATTACACTACTAGGTATAGGAATACATTACACTACTAGGTATAGGAATACAGGAATGACAGTTGGAATACATTACACTACTAGGTATAGGAATACATTACACTACTAGGTATAGGAATACAGGAATGACAGTTGGAATACATTACACTACTAGGTATAGGAATACAGGAATGACAGTTGGAATACATTACACTACTAGGTATAGGAATACATTACACTACTAGGTATAGGAATACAGGAATGACAGTTGGAATACATTACACTACTAGGTATAGGAATACAGGAATGACAGTTGGAATACATTACACTACTAGGTATAGGAATACAGGAATGACAGTTGGAATACATTACACTACTAGGTATAGGAATACATTACACTACTAGGTATAGGAATACAGGAATGACAGTTGGAATACATTACACTACTAGGTATAGGAATACATTACACTACTAGGTATAGGAATACAGGAATGACAGTTGGAATACATTACACTACTAGGTATAGGAATACAGGAATGACAGTTGGAATACATTACACTACTAGGTATAGGAATACATTACACTACTAGGTATAGGAATACAGGAATGACAGTTGGAATACATTACACTACTAGGTATAGGAATACAGGAATGACAGTTGGAATACATTACACTACTAGGTATAGGAATACAGGAATGACAGTTGGAATACATTACACTACTAGGTATAGGAATACATTACACTACGAGGTATAGGAATACAGGAATGACAGTTGGAATACATTACACTACTAGGTATAGGAATACATTACACTACTAGGTATAGGAATACATTACACTACTAGGTATAGGAATACATTACACTACTAGGTATAGGAATACATTACACTACTAGGTATAGGAATACATTACACTACTAGGTATAGGAATACATTACACTACTAGGTATAGGAATACATTACACTACTAGGTATAGGAATACATTACACTACTAGGTATAGGAATACAGGAATGACAGTTGGAATACATTACACTACTAGGTATAGGAATACATTACACTACTAGGTATAGGAATACATTACACTACTAGGTATAGGAATACATTACACTACTAGGTATAGGAATACATTACACTACTAGGTATAGGAATACATTACACTACTAGGTATAGGAATACAGGAATGACAGTTGGAATACATTACACTACTAGGTATAGGAATACAGGAATGACAGTTGGAATACATTACACTACTAGGTAGTGTAATGTATTCTAGCAGTGATCAGAGCTGCAGGTAAAAAAAAAAGTTAATAAAAATGTTTGTTTTACAAAAGTGTAAAAATATATATAGAGAATTATTTATTTTTATTTATTTTTTTCATATAGTACGTACTTTATTATAGGGAAAAAAATGTAACCGTTAAACAGTACACATATTTGGGATCACCGTGTTCGTAACGACCCAAACTATAAAACGAATGATATTTTTCCCGCACGGTGAACACTGCAAAAAAAAATAAACGAAAAACAATGCCAGAATCACTTTTTTGGTCACCACCTCTCCCAAAATATAGAATAAAAAGTGATCAAACAGTTGCATGTACCACAAAATGGTACCAATAAAATCTACAAACCGTTCTGCTAAAAACAAGCCCTTACACAGCTTTTTTGCCTGAAAAATAAAAAGGTTATGGCTCTCAGAATATGGTGACACCAAAAAGACATTTTATGAACAAGTGATTTTATTGCGCAAACGCTGCAAAACCTAAAAAAAAACTATATACATATGGCATCGCCGTAATCGTACTGACCCGCAGAATAAAGTAAAACTGTCATTTATAGCCCAGGGTGAACTCCATAAAAAATCAAGGATTTTAAACTCCAAAATCTGTTATTTTGGTCACCTTCGTTCTAAATAAAATTTAATAAGTGATCAAAAAGTTGTATGTACCAAAAAAATTATACCAATAAAAACTACAGCTCGTCCCGCCAAAAATAAGCCTTCACACCGCTCAATCGACCAAACAATAAAAAAGTTATGGCTCTCAGAATGTGTTGATACAATACAATTATTTATTTATTTTTTCTTAACAAATAGTTTTTTTCTTTATAAAATATAAAAAAACCTATATACATTTGGTATTCCTGTAATCGTATTGAGACGCAAAATAAAGTTAAGTTGTCGCACGGTGAAAGCGGTAAAAACAAACCCAAAAAACAATGGAGGAATCGCAGTTTTTTTCCAATTTCACCCCGCAAAGAATTTTATTTTCGGTTTCCCAGTACATTATATGGTATTTTAAAGGGGTTTTCCCATGAGGGACATGTATTACATATCCACAGGACTTGTCATAAATGTCAGATGCGGGTCCCACCTCTGGGACCCGCACCTATCTGTAGAACGGGGCCCCCTAAACCCTGTTCTACTTCTTTGTGTGTCGGCTGATTTCCGACCATGAAGGTGAAAACAGCTTAACTCGCTGAGCTACTCTGTTTTCGTAAGCCCCATAGAACTGAATGGCAGTTACGGAAACCGCGTAGCTCCGCAAGCTACGCTATTTTCGTAACTCTCAATCAGGAAGTGGCCAGGAGTCGGTGATAGCAGACAAAGCTATCACGCGGTTTAGGGGGCCCCTTTTTAGAGATAGGTGCGGGTCCCAGTGGACATTTATGACGTATCCTGTGGATATGTCATATATAATCCTCGTGGGGAAATCCCTTTAAATGATGTCAATAGAAACTGCAATGCCTCCCACAAAAAATAAACCCTCACACCACTCTATTGATGGTAAAATAAAAAAGTTATGGCGTTTGGAAGGCGGGGAGTGAAAAACTAAAATTGAAAATCAAAAAAGGATCAGTCCTGCAAAGGTTAATTAATTTCTAATAAAAACAATTATTACCACATGTGGGGTATTGCCATACTCTGAGAAATTGCTTTACAAATGTTGGGGTGCTTCTTCTCTTATCTCTTGTGAAAATGAAAAAATTCAACATTTTAGTGGGCAAAAATGTTGTTATTCATTTTCACGGCCTAATTCTACTAAATTCTGCAAAGCGGTGTAGTAGTGGTATTTCCGTAATCAGGAGAAGATGCTTTACCAATGTTGGGGTGCATTTTCTTCTTTATTCCTTGTAAATATTACAAATTTCTATGTTTTTTCAGAAAAAAAGATTTTCATTTTCACAGACTAACTCCAATAAATATAGCCAAATACCTGTGGGGTCAAAATGCTCACTACACTCCTAGATAAATTCCTCGAGGGGTGTAGTTTCCAAAATGGTGTCTTTGGGGGGATTTCCACTGTTTTGGTACCACAAGACCTCCTCAAACCTGACATGGTGCCTAAAATATATTCTAAAAAAAGAGGCCCCAAAATCCACCAGGCGCTCCTTTACTTCTGAGGCCTGTAATTCAGTCATGTAACACACCAGGGCCACATGTGGGATATTTCCTAAATCTGCAGAACCTGGGCAATAAGTATTGAGTTGCGTTTCTCGGGTAAAACCTTCTGTGTTACAGAAAAATGTATTACAAATGAATTTCAGCAAAAAAAAATGAAATTGGTAAATTTCACCTCTACTTTATTTCCTGTGAAACACCTAAAGGGTTAAGAAACTTTCTAAATGCTGTTTTGAATACTTTGAGGGGTGCAGTTTTTAAAATGGGGTAACTTTTTGGGGGGTTCTAATATATAAGGCCCTCAAAGCCACTACACAAGTGAACTGGCCCCTGTAAAAATAGCCTTTTGAATTTTTTTTAAAATATGAGAAATTGCTGCTAAAGTTCTAAACCTTGTAATGTCCTAGAAAAATAAAAGGATGTTCAAAAGACGACGCAAACATAAAGTAGACATATGGGGGATGTTAACTAGTGACTATTTTGTGTGGTATTACTATCTCAGAATCGCTTGGATAGGTAAAAGCATTCCCAAGTTATTACCACATAAAGTGACACGTCAGATTTGAAAAAATCGGCTGCGTCCACAAGGCCGAAACAGGCTGCGTCCTGAAGGGGTTAAAATGAGTTGTCCATATAAACCGCGTACAAAGAAACTATAACTATCCCTTGTGATTTTGTAAAAAACTGTTACATCTGCAGACTGTTTAAAGGGTAACTAAATATTCAACAAACTTCTGACATGTCAGAAGTTTTGATTGGTTGGGGTCCGAGCACTGAGACCCCCACCAATCGCTAGAACGAAATGGCAGAAGTGCTCGGGTGAGCGCTCAGCCGCTTTTGTTTCTGTTCTGCTTTTTCCGGAAAGCCGATGTATCGGAGTACGGACTCATAGGCTTTCTATTGAGTTCGTACTCCGATACATTGATTTCTGGAAAAAGGCGAACAGACACAAAGCGGCTGAGCGCTCACACGAGCACTTAGTTCTAGCGATCGGTGGGGGTCTCAGTGCTCGGACCCCCACCAATAAAAACGTATGACCTGTCACTTTGACATAGCAGAAGTTTGTTGAACGTTTAGTTACCCTTTAACATTGCTGGCATCACTAGGGAATTACCACAAGTGTCACCTGTGTAAAAGGATGTACTGTTTGCTTAGTGTCGCAAGGCTCCAGGGTCATACCAGTGGCAGCCTTATAACATCTAAGAAACGATTCCCTCAGGCTTCCAGTCACTGAATGTTATGGATCTAAAAGGCAACGCTTTCTTGGTGGTCATGAGCAACACCTGCACTATTTCTGCAGCAGCACCCCCAATAAGTGGCATGTTCGTGCCGAGCTTGTTTTCTCCTGAGTTGGACTGCTGCCTAGCTGTGTCTTCAAACATCCAACCCCCTCCGTTCCTCTTCACCTTGGGATGTTTACACTCGTCTTAAATCCTGCTATTTATAAGAGAACAGGTATGCACAGTCTTCCCACTGTTTGTCTTTACTCAGTAAGCCTAGAAGTTAGGCTGTAACCGATATATCTTGTGACATTTATAAATACTGGTATCCTTGTTCATGGACAACCGGGAGAAAAGGAAAACCAGGAAAATGTTTACAATTCTCTAGTCTGGATTGATGACTTTATTGCCTTTCCTTATATTAAAACAATGTTATCTTAAGATATTTGGACAACCTTAATTTCTTTATGCGCTTTAATTTGAATAACAATCTATCAATTTGACTCCTATTTCAGGTGTCTGCCACCTTTGCTGCCAGCCTTGTAACCAGTCCAGCGATTGGTGCCTATTTATCACGCGCTTACAGTGACACACTGGTAGTGGTACTAGCCTCTGGTGTGGCACTGCTGGACATTGGTTTTATCCTACTTGTTGTTCCCGAGTCATTGCCTGAAGAAATGAGACCAGTTTCTTGGGGAGCCCCTATATCTTGGGAGCAAGCTGACCCATTTGCGGTAAGGATTAAAACATGCATGTCGTTTGCACAATATATTTTGGGATGATGTTTGGCAATGCAAGTAAATTAATCTTTTCTCAAATCACATAAGAAATATGTGTGGAACAATGAAGTCAAAACTGTGTACTCTGTATTAGTGCCTGGGCCTTTGGCAGCTAGCGGTTATTGTAAAACCGCCAGAAAACGCAATCAGGTCATGCCCCCCTTTTTTATTAGCAATATCACTATTGAATATACTTAGACATACCCTGTGGGCAGCTTCGAACACCAGTCATTATCAAATACATTTTGAAATGTATTCGAAATAATGGGTAGAAGGGTGTAGAAAAAAACCTGCAGCGAAATCCTAAATATTGCTGCCATTTTGTCTGCAGTCACGGTCCCCAATTTGGTAGTACTTCTCTAGGGTTCCATATAGGGCAGAGGTATTTACACGTATTAATCTCTGAGTAAAGGCAGGGATATGTGCACTAGAGGCTCATTTACACAAGCCGATCATTTTCCCGATTCCAACGCTACCAGAGTGTGCATGATAATCGCTTAATGTAAATAGGCGAAGCGACTGAACGATAAAACGCTTGTTTATTCAGGAAAGTCAAAACTACGAGAAGCGGTGTCATGCCTGGATACGGTGGTTTTTAGGATAAAGGAAATTGATCAGCAAGCTTTCCTGTTTAACAATGGAAAGTGGAAATGAATTGACAGCTCAGATGTATATTGGGAAAACTTCTCTCCGATAAAAAGATGTATATTAAAGAGGAAGTGCTTGTTAGGGTTATGCTTCCTTCCCTCCGGTTTGCTGATGTGAGAAGATTTGTAAAGCTTGGAAGTTAGTGGTGTAAACTAAGCACTTCACTTGCATTGTGTGTGACATTTTCTGGTATAAGGGGAAATGTTATTAGGATGTTGAATGTTGGGAATAGAAAAGGATGAACATCTCAGAAATTCCTGGATCTTGCACTCGCCACTTGTAGTAGGGTATTTACACGGTGATATTGGCAACAATACCACCAAGTGCGGGAATGCAAGGAAGTAAATTCCTGTAAACTGGTAGGCTCATGTAATGTATGGCGTGGCTCCAGAGGTAACCCAATTTTAGGTATAGAACTTTATTTTCAATGTGATTTCTTACTTGCCATTTTTAAAATCCTGTCCGATGCTCTGTAACCAAATACTGGCAGCTGTCCCTTTGACCGCTAGTGTCAAAAACTTCACTATGTTACTAAGAAGCATTTGAGAGAATGTTAGACCTCGCCAAACTAAAGTTTAATGGGGGGAGTTTTAACTTTACTTTTAAGGTGGCTAAAATGATTTGAGGCCTGCCGCTATGATGTTCTAGCCAGCGGCAGAAAACTGGCATTAATACATAGTTAATACGCTTGAAAAAAGACACGTCCATCAAGAGATGGGAAAAAGGAAGGTAAAACATTTCTACCCATAGGAGCTAATAATTTTTCGTTCTAGGAAATTATCTGAGCCTTTTTTAAAGCCATCTACTGTCCCTGCTGTGACCAGCTCCTGCGGTAGGCTATTCCATAGATTCACAGTAAAGAAGGCTTGTCGCCTCTGCAGGTTGAACCTTTTTTTTCTCCAAACGGAGGGGGTGCCCCCTTGTCTTTTGGGGTGGTTTTACATGGAACAGGTTTTCACTATATATCTTGTATGTGCCATTAATATATTTATATTGGTTCATCATGTCCCCCCCTTAGTCGTCTTTTTTCAAGGCTAAATAGGTTTAATTCTTTTAATCTTTCCTCATAACTTAAATTCTCCATGCCCCTTATCAGCTTCGTTGCTCTTCTTTGTATTTTATTCCAACTCCAGGGTATCCTTTCTATGAACTGGAGCCCAGAACTGAACTGCATATTCTAGATGAGGCCTCACTAATGCTTTGTAAAGTGGTAATATTACATCCCTGTCCCGTGAGTCCATGCTTCTTTTAATACACGACAATATCTTGCTGGCCTTTGAAGCAGCTGATTGGCATTGCATGCTGTTATTTAGTTATTGACTTACAAGTACACCCAGATCCTTCTCAACACGTAGCTCCCCCTAGGACATATGATGCATGCAGGTTATTGGTACCCAGATGCATAACTTTACATTTGTCTACATTAAACTTCATCTGCCAAGTGGACGCCCAAACACTTAGTGTGTTCAAATCCGCTGGCAATTCACGAACATCTTCCATAGTCTGAACTATATTGCATAGCTTGGTGTCATCTGCAAAAATAGAAATAGTGCTATTAATCCCATCCTCTATATCATTAATAAATAAGTTGAATAATAGTGGGCCCAGCACATTCAGAAAGTTTGCCCCACTGCGCTCCATTTTGCAGGCTGCCCCTACAAAAGTATAGATCAGTAATAGTATGAGACCTAAATCATATCCAAGAAGATTTGAGGAACTTAAAGGGGTTGTTTCACCACAGGCAACCCCTTCATATGGGACTCGGCTAATCACCTCAGTTCGGCTCCTAATACCTCCGGCAGTGTTTCTCCGCTCTGGTTCGTGACGCTTCTATATCTAATAGGACATGTGGACAGGGATTTTCTTCAACGCCTTTAAATATAGATATTTTTTTTAAAAAGTGATATTGAAGCCACCACCCAATGGGTGATGCGTACCTGCAAATTTTTTTTTTTTTGGGCCGCCTTTTAGTTTTTCTTATATACCACAGCTGGGATCCGTAACGGCAGTTTAGCTGAATAGCAGTCTAAGATGTAAAGGAGGTGGAATGCTACAATAGGACAGATAATGAGTAGTGCTCAATGATACCACAAGAAGTTTTTCCAAAAAGATTGACGAGCATTGTGTACATGATCGTTTTTACCCTATTTTACAGTCCTTGCGGAAAGTTGGCCAGGATTCCACGGTCCTCCTCATCTGTATAACGGTGTTTCTGTCTTACCTCCCTGAAGCTGGACAGTACTCGAGCTTTTTTCTTTACTTGCGGCAGGTAAGCGAAATACATGATAAAAATTTACATTTCTTTTGGTCATGGAAACAAAAGAACTTCTGTAATACTTAAATTGAAGGCTTAGGCCCTGTTCACATCAGTGCTGCCCTTCTGTTGAGGGGTTCAGTCGACTGCGCTGTTCCGTCACAACGGAACCCGTTCACAACGGTGACAAACGGAAACCATTAGCAAAGTTTCTGTCACCATTGAGATCAATAGTGATGCAAACGGAAACTAAGGTTTCCGTTTTCCGTTGAGGGGTTAACCCGACGGAAACCCTCAACGGAAGGGCAACGCTGATATGGACAGGTCGTTAGGCCGGTTAGCAGAAAAATTTTACTTTTTCTGCGTTGATAGCATAGGATTACATTAAGCGATCACAGTAAGAGAACTTGTTAATGTTTTTATCGAGCACAATAGTAATTCTACTCAATTGTATAGGTGATTGGCTTCACATCAGAAACTGTGGCTACGTTTATTGGTGTTGTTGGAATTTTATCGATCTTGGCCCAGGTGAGTTGTGTTTGTTTTGCTGGGGCACAGTGGCCAACAGATGTCATGTGACTGCATGTAACTGAGCTTTTTTTCACATTTGGTCATTTCAACAAATTGCTAATGGGTGTTGTTCCAAGAAGATTCAAGTTTTTTTTATTCTTTGCCACGAGTTTACTTTCGGATTGCCTTTGTCTCCTTTTTATCCAGACTGTGGTGTTGGGAGTTCTTATGAGATCCATTGGCAACAAGAACACAATACTACTAGGTCTTGGCTTCCAGATATTGCAGCTTGCTTGGTATGGCTTTGGTTCTCAGCAATGGTAAGTGGTAGTTCTGATCTATTTAAAGAAAATAAACTGTAGTGTAGAAGACATAGCACAATTTGCCCAAAATGTAGTTACGTTTGTCATCAAACTAATGTAAAGTGAAGCTCTGTGTGAATTTGTACTCGCAAAGTTGCCGACTGTTTTGTGGAAGGAAATTTTGAAACGTGGGCTTCAATTGCATAATCTAGATTGAGTCACAGTTCAACTGTAAAAGTCTGTATGCAGTAAGCTCCCCTAGTGGCAGCTATAGGCAGGCAAAATTGTAATAATTGAATTCCATCATTGTGAGGGGAATTGGGGGAGCTACTTTAAAGCATACCTAACTTTTCAGCTGATTTTTCAGAATAAGCGGTCATGTGTGCACATGAGGAATAAAACTATTTCTGGCCATTATATGACTTGTACTCTGCATTATTTTTTTTTTGGGAGTTTTTGAGGTTTTCCCCTCTGTAGGCTCTCCCTCTAATTCTCAGTTTTTTCTGAGCTAGTGGGTTGAACCTAATTGCCATTATGTCTACTATACACTGCACACGTAGGAGAGGAGAATCCTGGAGAATGCTCCAGCAGCGTAATGAGCAGTGTAGCTGAGAATCCAGCACTGGGGTTACACAGCAGATGCATGTCTGTGGCTCTGCTTTGCTCCCCCTCCTCTCCATGTAAACTTCTATTGGCAGCAGCGTCTTTGTCTCTCTCTCCTTGTTCCCTACTCCTGCTCCACCCTTCCCTCTCAATAGACTTCTATGAGCAGCATCTGTATTTCTCTCCCCCTCCCCATAGGCTTCAATGGGCACGTCTTGATGAGACACACCTCCACTTCCTGCAGTCTGTCATCTGTCCCTAATTACAGAGAAGGGATTTTGCTTGACAACGGGGGGTGGACAGCAGATTATAGGAAGGGGGACATCTAGTAGCAGTAACTTCACACAGAATTTGCATGGCACAACAACTAAATTTTAACAGTAAGTAAATGACAAAGTTGATCCATCTCTGGTATTATTAGATTAGAATAAGTTGTTTGAAAATCAAGTAACACTCTGTGTAGACAGAATGTTCCTTATTTATATCATCTTCAAACAGTGGACTGGATGCTGCAGTTTAAGGACTGACATTTTGCTCTCTCTGCTAGGATGATGTGGGCTGCTGGTGCAGTAGCTGCAATGTCAAGTATTACCTTCCCTGCTATCAGTGCAGTGGTGTCTCGCAATGCAGATCCGGACCAACAAGGTGAGCTATACAGCTGTTTGGAAAAAGTGATGTACCAGACAAATTTTAAAGGGCTTTTGGCAAAGTACGGTTTGTAGTTCTTAACACACATGAACACTAAATAAATATTGCTTCAATTGTTATAGGTGTGGTGCAAGGAATGGTAACTGGAATTCGTGGCTTGTGTAATGGACTCGGACCTGCTTTATATGGTTTTGTCTTTTACTTATTCCACGTGGAGTTAAATGAAATTACTGAGGAGGAGCCTTCTGACCAGGTCCTGAAACCCAATATGGCGAACCCTTCTGACGAGGTAAGTATCATTAGCAAAGCTTATTAGACCGTTTTACTTTTGGGCTGAGAGAAACAAATTAATAAAAGTTACTGCATCTTTAAAGAGTTATTCCCTTCTAAGACATTTATGGCCTATCCACGGGATACGTGTGTGCGCGGCTCTCTCCATTCACTTCCATGGGATTTATGGAAATAGTGCATCCTTGCTTAGCTATTTCCGGAACTCCCAAAGAACAGAGCGCTGCAATCATGCGCGGACACCTCTCCATTCATTCTATCGGAATAATCCTTTAAAATAAAGCAAAACTTTGGGATCAAAGAGGTTCGAGTTGTGAGAACAAAAAAGTAATTTCATTACTTGTTAAGAAAAACATAACCTGGACTCGGCTGGTGGCTTATGATTTACATACTTCTATTGTTTGTGTTGGCGATTTAATGACCGTGGATCAGGTTATTTTAATCCCTTACAGTACTCCTCCTTTCAGTTTTACTTCTACTCCAAGACAGCTGAGGTTAATTTCTTAAAGGCCATGAAATAATTGTATGTAATCTGATTATACAGTGTTTTTCTAATTTACATTTATTAAAACCTTTTCATAGTTTTGGAGATGCATTTTCTATTTATCCTTTATACTTAGAAAATGGATCTCGCGCCCTCAGCCGAGCCGTCATCTTGTCCCATTCAACGCTGCAAAACCTTGCACAGCCGCTACGGATGTAACGGCGCATGCAAGTATGAACGAAAAAGAAATCCACATAAACTATGTAGAGGCTGTGGCGCTCATACGAGCACCGCAGCCCCTTCAAACAGATGATGGGTGGGGTGCTGAGAGTCGGACCCCCACCGATCTAATATTGAAGCCCTGTTAATGAATATAGCTAAGGTGTATGTAAACTTATGACTTCAACTGTAGGTGTTTTAGGCAGTTTTTAATTTTTTTTTCTTTCCACCACAGAGAAGTATAATCCCTGGTCCACCCTTCCTGTTTGGGGCTTGCTCTGTATTGTTGTCCTTGCTTGTGGCACTCTTCATCCCGGACCACAACAGCCTTACATTGCGCTCTGGTGCTCAAAAGAAGCACAGTAATGGTGCTCAGAGCCATGCACTTCTACCTCCTGCCCACCTCCCTGAGTGCAAGGAACCACTGCTTGATGATAGTAGAGTATGACCCAAGTACTGGGCGAAGAAGACCGTAAACAACATAGATTACTCCAAGATAGTGGAGGAAACCTGAACTACAACAGCAGAGGAAGCAAGGACCAAATGCCAGAGAAAATTTTCATAATGTCTTTTACTAGATAAAGCAAATGCTGTTACAAATGTGCCACTATGTAACGGCAGGGATTACAGTGGTGGGTCTGACTGTTTAAGCAGAAGTACGTGGCCAGGAATAGTAATAAACAAATAGCTGTGTCTTGACCTGCAGGAATGGGTATGTCATGTAAAATGTTATAATAGGGACTGGCTGAATGAGAAGCTATGATATCAGAAAGTCACCTGCCAAATCCAAGAAGAGGACTTCAGTAGGACCTGCCAGAAGTTCTGTCTCGAGGCCCAATAACAGAAGAAGCGCCCATAGCATTGTGGCAAAAATATACCTTTTTTTTTATTGTTTTTAATTATGCTCTATAATTGACTGAAATAAGGGGGTATACAATGTCCATATTTTTTTGTATATTGTCTCTTTTTTTTTTTTTTTTTTTTCTCAACCCTGCTTTCAAACGTTTCCCTGTGCCACATCGCAGCCCCTGAGGGGACTGAGTCGGATGAAGAGCGCTTATACTGGTCTGATAGACCCACCTCTCTATATACAAAAATTGAAATAAAAAAAATTATTTCCCAAACAAACCTCTAACTTGTTCTTAAGATATATTTGAAGATGGAAAGTATGTAATGTCAACAAATGGTAGTTAGCAAGGAAAATAATCAGCTACACATGTTTAAGGGGGTTGTCTCACTGCATAAGTGAATAAATATGAATATTCTCAAATATGTCATTTCAGAAAATGTATAGCTGCAAAATTATTTCCCAATGTAATGTCAATGGTGCAATCACTGTTTATTTACGTACTCCAGATGTTCTCTAGCACAGCCCTGTCCTCTGCTTCTCCTATCCTCGCCATCTACAAGCAGAGCAAAGTGATCTCACTTAGACCCCATGCACAGGACTGAAGATTTCGTCCGTAATTACGGTCCCATTCATTTCTATGGCCGACGGACAGCAATTCGTATATTTACAGGAAGGTGTCAGTGCTGTAGAAACTTTCTGTGAAAAATAGGACAGATCCTATTTTTTTTTTCTATTCTGGACCGTGCTTCCGTACTTAATAATGGGAGCACGGTCTGCAAATGTGGAGGACTGTCCGCGGCCAGCCGTGTCTGTAATCCTGGACTGTGTTTATGGGCACGGTCGTGTGCATGGGGCCTTACTGTGAAGATTCCCCTCCTGCTTGTAATACACTGACAGGACGGCTCTGAGCCCTCCTGCTGCATTGTAAACTGCTCTTTCAAACAGAAAAACGATCGCGAGTATGGGGACGAATGATTCTTACTACGATCGTTAATCCCGATACATTTAGCATCTTGTCAGCATCACATCCCGTTTACATAGGGAAATCTGTTGTTAACTAGCGACGAGTTTTATGGCCAAATGAAAGATCCGATCAACTGACTGAGTATTTGCTTGTACTTGGCTGATTGCTGCCCTGTTTACACCGGGCAATGATAGTGAACAAGTGCTCATATGCCTGTGTAAAAGGGCCTTAAAGGGAATGTGTTGCCAGAAAAACATGTTGTTTTTTTTTTAATTAAACATTTAGTGTGTAGGTGATTAAATATTGTTCAAATTTTTTTTTATTTTTTTCACGAGTCAGGAAATATTATAAATTAATTCTAATTTATAATATTTCCCATTGCTGGTCACTAGATGGAGCTATTCCCAAAATTGCAGCATTGCAAAATTGGGTAAAAAGCCCTCGCTCTAGTGAGCTCTCAGCATCCCCCCCCCCCCTCCTTTATCCTGGCTAGTGCCGGGATAAACGAGGGGTTTGAACGGTCTAACCTCCTACAATGTGTGTTGCCATTTTTTGAGCTAACACACAGTGTAGTAGGTTTACATACAGTAGTAAACGTACACAAACACGAACATACATAGAAATCTCTTACCTGCTCCTGCCGCCGCGGCTCCCTCCGGCCCGTCCGCTCAGTCTGCTGCCGCTGGTCCAAGTGCACAAGTCCGGAAGCCGCGACCGGAAGTAGTAATCTTACTGTCCGGCCGCGACTTCCGGTCCACAGGAAAATGGCGCCGGACGGCGCGCATTTCAAATTGGACTGTGTGGGAGCGGCGCATGCGCAGTTCCCACACAGACGGCGTACATGTTAGTGGATGGAACGGGCCCTGTTCGCAGTCCCTATGGGACTGTGGCTGCCGTATTCCATGTCTGTATGTGTCGTTAATCGACACATACAGAAATGGAAAAAAAAATGGCAGCCCCCATAGGGAAGAAAAAGTGTAAAAATAAGAAAAAGTAAAACACAAACACACAAATATAAACGTTTTTAATAAAGCACTAACATCTTTAACATATTTAAAAAAAAATTGTGATGACACTGTTCCTTTAACCAGGGGAAGATGAGAAAGAAATCTGATTTATTTTTTTACTAGTCTGAATTCAACGCCAGTACTGAAAAAAAAAAACAACTTCTGAAATCATTTATTATCAGATATAACAAGGAGGTGCATTAGAGAAGCTGGTGTAGCGATCCTCTTCTGACATCTCTGTGAAGCCACAATGCTCTGCCCGCCCACCCACCAACCAGAAACAGGGTGATGAATGGAGCAAAAACATGTATATTGGGAAGTCTTTCCAAAGAATAAAGACACTCGGCTGCTTTCACTAATAATAACTTTTGAACCTTCCCGCTTATTGAATGAACAGCCATCCTGAGAAAGTTAGAACCAAGTTGCATTGAGTCTTTAACTTCTAATCCAATGCTGCATAGGCAACTTTGTTATTATAAGAAAATCTGGGGAGAACTAAAAATGTTCACTGTACTTGCTACATTTGTCTGGTTAGGAACCATCTGCAATTGGCTGTTTTTGACAGTGGAAGCAACAACAAGTCCTCGTGTGGAATGTTTTTGCTGCAAAGGAACGAAATAATACAGCACCCATTGAAATCTAAAGGCCGTCTATGGTATGTACAGAAGCACAGGCGCGCCCCCCCCCCCCCAGCGCAAGAGCCAGTTGTGGCAGCTCCATGTCCTGGCCAATAGAAGTTGAGAGCCGTTGCCGTGGGTCTGGCTCCCAAGACACCCTGGCAAACTGCGGATCTTGCCAGAAGAAATATAGTATTAATTGTGGGCGTTCGAATGAATAGCTGTCCATGTAATACACAGTTACTTGTTAGTAGCATCTGTTTTGGCTCATAGATGGAGGGCTCCGTGCAGGGGACACACCTCTATGTTGTCCATATACCCTCATAGGACATTTGAAATGGGGTAGATAACCCTATTAAAACAACGCTCTATTTCACAGGAAAAATGTCCCTATACATGCGGAACGTACAGCTAACATACCTAGTGTGCTTTTCAACGTTGCTGACGTGGTGCATCCCAATCCTGGACCCGCCCCCCCCCTTTCATGTATGTAAAATGGCCCTTCTCAGACTACCCTTTGCACTGTGTGCTTCAGTAGTCTGAGACACGCCCCCCTTCTCTTGAAACACTGTGCGATCGTCCGCTCTGGTCCTTCATGGAGCAGGGAGACGTGTCTAAGACTATGGAAGTAATTTAGGATTGGGACGAACCGTAGCAGAAACTTTTAAAAGGGGGGCACCAGGTATGTTAACTATACAATCTGCATATGTAGTGGGTTGCTTTAAACCTAATTTTTCTAAATGTCCTTGGTCATGCAGCTGGTGAAGAATGCGGACTAGAATTTTTGAAGTCTATTTGTGAAAAAGTTTTGTTTTGGAATTTTTTTAAACACAGGGCTTTTTCAGCCCCTTCTACATTCTTTCTGAATAATATTTTAACATCTTTATTTTCCCAAAAACTTAAGGAGAGGATAATGGAAACATCTATAAACAAGAAGCTCAGCGGGGGACCTTTACGATAAAGTCCTGTGCACTAAATGATTCCTTAAATAACTGGAATATTTGCAGTAAAAGGGAAAACCATTAAGGAAAGCCACCCCAACAGTTATCAGAACAATGCACAGAATCACACTCCAGGGTGTACAGACACCTTTTCGTGGCTTGTAGCCAAAAATAGGGAGAGGGGGTGAGATTCCCTCCCACATTTACAGCAGTTGTGAGTCAGCTAGCTTTCCCTTATTCACCTTGCTGTAATTCTGGAAAGTGCTCCCTCTGGTGGCCAACATAGGAAAACATGTCAAATTATTATTACATCCGTTTTTCATTGACTCCATTGAAAAACAGCTCCAATTACGTCCGTAAAAGACGCCGCGAAAAACGCGAGTACTTGCAAAAACGTCTGAAATTCAGGAGCTGTTTTCGCCTGAAAACAGCTCCGTAATTTGACGTATTCTGCGTTTGCGTGTGAACATACCCTTATACCATTTTATCTTTTATGTCTATTTATTAAAGGGGTTTCTATAAATAAATCTTCATTCCTGTATTATCGGCAGTTATGCACATTTTCAATAGATTTTGTGATTCAATACCTCGCCATTTTCCAAATCTCTGTTTGGTGTCATTGAATGGAAACATTGTACAGGCCTTATACTTTTTTAGATGAGCATTTTGGTCAATTTCAGTCCATGCAGTCCTATAATGTAAATAAATCAACAGCACAATTCTTCCCATGTTGATATATTGTGTCCCAAATCAGCTGTTCTCTCCAGGGGAAGCATAGCCACAAATTTGCACTGTATTTATATGAATGGACGACCATATAATAGATGGCTGCAACTCGCTGCTCTGGCTAATAGAGGGATGGTCTCGAGGTAGGGCACCGAGCCTCTGGTCCGTATTCTCTAATAGGGCTTCTAAAAGGGTATTACATAAAACCAGAAAAGCCTTTTAATAAACTCTTCTCCCCTCATGCTTTGAGGGTTCCATAAAGCTGGAGCTGCAACCGATGTTAGGAGCCTCTGTCAGATGTGCCGTTGTTTTTGACGGACATGTTGTCGGATCCGGCAGCTCTGGTTTATCATTGTTCTGCTTCTATGACGGAGCAGACTAACGGCAAGCTGTGACACCGATGTGAACAGAACCTTACTGAACTCCAACTAACAACTGTCTAAGAATAAAAACGACATGGCAAAGTTCAGATTTCATATTTCCTATGCCATACAGTACATAAAAATGAAGTTCAGTTACACTAACGGCAGTACCAGGATAAATGTAGAGATGAAGTTTATATGCACGCACACACGTTTTAGATTTTACATTTGCAGCCCATGTCATTACCCTAAAAGGGCAAAAATAAAGTAAAAATTTAAGTAGTTGGCCAGGAACCTCATCAACTCTGAAATAGAGATTACTGGAATTTAACATGGCTTCCCATTGAAATGCTTAGGATCGAGATATGTTTATATGTGAACAGTCAACCCCAACATTAAGGAGGAAAATAAACAACACATAATGATTCAAATGTTTCTCAAAATTGTTAGGCGATATCGCTTACTATTTATATAACTGACATTCCTTAAAGGGAACCTGTCACCAGCATTTCACCTATTAAATCAGCAATACCTGGTGGTAGTGGGTGACAAATCATTTTTATGTAACCTATAATTATCTCCTAAGTCGGCTCTGTACCTTTAGTATTCAGTTTTCTAGTGTTCCTGTGCCATTTGCGAATGAGCATAAGGGGGGATTCAGACGAGCGCGATTTGCGCGCGTGCAGGCCGCGTATTTTCTGCGCATCACGCACAGCACTATAGAAGTCAATGAGGCAGTTCAAATAGTGCGTGATTCTTGCGCAGCGTTTGTTCGCTGCGTACTATACGCGACCGGTTCAAAAACTCTGCGTATTTCACGCATCACGCACCCATTGAAGTCAATGGGTGCGTGAAAATCACGCGCACCACACGGAAGCACTTCCATGGGACGAGCGTGATTCGCGCAACAGCAGTGAAAAGGATGAATGAAAACCGAAAAGCACCACGTGCTTTTCTGTTTCCGAACATCCAAACGGAGTGTCTTTGCGATGAGCGAAGCCGGACAAGCGTACCGAACTTCACCGGGTTCGGGCAAACTCGTTTTGGCCGATCCCGGCAAAAAAATTATCGGTACGCGACGTCAGGAGATAGTCACTGTCCATGGTGCTGAAAGAGTTAAACTGTTTCAGCACCATGGACAGTGACTTGCGATCCCAAAATACATTAACCTGTAAAAAAAAACCGAAGTTCTAACTTACCGATTACTCCTGTCTCCTTCCTGCAGTCCGACCTCCCGGGATGACACTTCAGTTCAAGTGACAGCTCCAGCCAATCACAGGCCAAGCACAGGCTGCAGCCAATCACAGGCTGCAGCGGTCACTTGGACTGCTGCGTCATCCAGGGAGGTGGGGCCCGATGTCAAGAGAGGCGCGTCACCAAGGACGCGTCACCAAGGACGCGTCACCAAGGCAACGGCCGGGAAGTTCTCGGTAAGTAGGAACTTTATCTTTTTTTTTTACAGGTTTTTCGCTGTTGTGTTCGGCATTCACTGTCGAGGGTGCTGAAAGATTTAGCTCTTTCAGCACCTTGGACAGTGACGGGCGTCGACAAGCCTCATCTCTATGATGCCGGCTGCGCGAAAATCACGCAGCCGCGCATCAGACACGCATGACACACGCAGCTGTCAAATGGTTTTTGCGCTCGCAAAACGCTGCGTTGTTTGCGCGCGCAAAAACGCAACGTTCGTGTGAATCTCCCCTAAGAGTCATATCTTCATTTGAAAAGAGTCATATCGTCATTCCTTAAGCCTTTCCGAGTTTACCCCGCCTCCCTACTTGTGATTGACAGCTCCTCACCTCCCCTGAGCACACACAAAATCCTGCGCCTGCGCATTTATGTCCTGTTCTGGTGCGTGCGCACAACGGGACACCATAGCGGCGCATGCGCAGTAAATAGATTTGAGGCCGGGACGAAGCAGTGAAGGGTTTCGGATCACACATGACGGGCTGATGTGCGCTATCTTAGATGAGGGCAGGCCAGTTTTTGGCAGTGGGTGGGCATAAAAGGAACGAACGAGACTGCTGGATTATTACCATTAAAAGCACAAAATGTTTGCAGACTGTTATTTACGGTCGGAGGAGGAGTTTAGGAGGGGGGATAATGGCAATGAACTTTTGACAGCAGAGGCCAGCGAGGGGTGAGTAGAGTTCAATAGGTGAAATGCTGGTGACACATTCCCTTTAAAGAATGTTGTTTTATTTCAAGAACAGTATGGCCCTGTTCACACGGTGTTCTCTGGCACTATTTTTAATGCGGAAACCACGACAAAAAAGTTTAAAAACGCCTTCCATTGATTGCAAGGCGGAGGTGTTTTTTTCTCGCGGGAAAAAGAAGCGTCATGCCCTTTCTTCAGGCGTTTCCGTCTATGACCTACCATATTCTTCAATGGGAAGCAGAGAAAACGGTTTTCGCAAAGTTTTTTGCTAACGGCGCTCGATGGCCACACCCAAAAACCGGCGCGAAAAACGCGACAAGGGTTCTGCGGCAGGTCAAAATCTGCCTCAAAATTCTTGACGGAGATTTGAGCCAGATTTTTCCGCCTGCCAAAAACTCTGCGTTAACTACACCGCGTTCCAAATTATTATGCAAATGTTATTTTTCGCTGATTTTCCTAAATAGTCGATGCAAATGACAGTCAGTATAATCTTCAAGCCATCAACCGTTAGAGTATAATGCTAATTTTATTGAACAAATCTCCTAATGATAACAGATTTTTTTTTAGAAGTAAAAAACTCAAAATGCACTGTTTAAAATTATTATGCACAACAAAGATCAAAACATTTTAAAGGTTGTAAAGAGAACTAAAATGGTAATTTGTTGAATTTGCAGCATCAGGAGGTCATATTTACAGAAATCAAAAGCTCTTTCAATCAAAAAAAAAACCTAACAGGCCAAGTTACATGTTAACCTAGGACCCCTTCTTTGATATCACCTTCACAATTCTTGCATCCATTGAATTTGTGAGTATTTGGACAGTTTCTGCTTGAATATCTTTGCAGGATGTCAGAATAGCCTCCCAGAGCTTCTGTTTTGATGTGAAATGCCTCCCACCGTCATAGATATTTTGCTTGAGGATGCTCCAAAGGTTCTCAATAGGGTTGAGGTCAGGGGAACATGGGGGCCACACCATGAGTTTCTCTCCTTTTATGCCCATTGCAAACAATGACACCGAGGTATTCTTTGCAGCATGAGATGGTGCATTGTCATGCATGAAGATAATTTTGCTACGGAAGGCACGGTTCTTTTTGTACCACGGAAGAAAGTGGTCAGTCATAAATTCTACGTATTTTGCAGAGGTCATTTTCACACCGTCAGGGACCCTAAACGGGCCTACCAGCTCTCTCCCCATGATTCCAGCCCAAAACATGACTCCGCCACCTCCTTGCTGACGTCGCAGCCTTGTTGGGACATGGTGGCCATTCACCAACCATCCACTACTCCATCCATCTGGACCATCCAGGGTTGCAAGGCACTCCTCAGTAAACAACATGGTTTGAAAATTAGTCTTCATGTATTTATGAGCCCACTGCAACCGTTTCTGCTTGTGAGCATTGTTTAGGGGTGGCCGAATAATCGCTTTATGCACACTTGCAAACCTCTGGAGGATCCTACACATTGAGGTTCGCGGGACTCCAGAGCCACCAGCGGCTTCAAATATCTGTTTGCTGCTTTGCAATGGCATTTTAGCAGCTGCTCTCCTAATCCTATTAATTTGTCTGGCAGAAACCTTCCTCATTATACCTTTATCTGAACTAACCAGTCTGTGCTCTGAATCAGCCACAATTCTTTTCACAGTACGATGATCACGCCTAAGTTTTCTTGAAATATCCAATGTTTTCATACCTTGTCCAAGGTATTGCACTATTTCACGCTTTTCGGCAGCAGAGAGATCCTTTTTCTTTCCCATATTGCTTGAAACCTGTGGCCTGCTTAATAATGTGGAACGTCGTCCTTAAGTAGTTTTCCTTTGATTGAGCACACCTGGCAAACTAATTATCACAGGTGTCTGAGATTGATTACAATGATCCAAAGAGTCCTAAGGCTGAGTTCACACAACCTATTTTCAGGCGTAAACGAGGCGTATTATGCCTCGATTTATGCCTGAAAATACGGCTACAATACGTCGGCAAACATCTGCCCATTCATTTGAATGGGTTTGCCGACGTACTGTGCCGACGACCTGTAATTTACGCGTCGTCGTTTGACAGTTGACAAACGACGACGCGTAAAATAACTGCCTCGTCAAAGAAGTGCAGGAGACTTCTTTGGACGTAATTTAAGCCGTTTTTCATTCAATTCAATGAAGAACAGCTCGAATTTACGGCCGTCAAAGACGCCTCGCATAATGCGAGAAGGAGCAATTATGTCTGAAACGACGGAGCTGTTTTCTCCTGAAAACAGTCTGTAATTTCAGACGTAAAAGGCAGCTAGCGTGTGCACATACCCTTCACACGACCTATTTTCAGACGTAAACGTATTATGCCTCGTTTTACGTCTGAAAATAGGGCTACAATACGTCGGCAAACATCTGCCCATTCATTTGAGGGGGTTTGCCGACGTACTGTGCAGACAACCTGTCATTTACGCATCGTCGTTTGACAGCTGTCAAACGATGATGTGTAAAATAACTGCCTCGGCAAAGAAGTGCAGGACACTTCTTTGCAACGTAATTTGAGCCGTTCTTCATTGAAATCAATGAAGAGCAGCTCAAGATTTACGAGCGTCAAAGACGCCTCGCAAAATGTGAGGAGGAGCTTTTACGTCTGAAACGACGCAGCTGTTTTCTCCTGAAAACAGTCTGTCTTTTCAGACGTAAAAGCCACTTCTCGTGTGCACATACCCTGAGGGTATGTGCACACGATGAGAGGCATTTACGTGTGAAAAGACAGACTGTTTTCAAGAGAAAACAGCTGCCTCGTTTCACACGTAAATGCTCCTCCTCGTAATATACGAGGCGTCTGTGACGCTCGTAAATCTTGAGCTGCTCTTCATTGAGTTCAATGAAGAACGGCTCAAATTACGTTGCAAAGAAGTGCCCTGCACTTCTTTGCCGAGGCAGTCAATTTACGCGTCGTCGTTTGACAGCTGTCAAACGACGACGCGTAAATTACAGGTCATCTGCACAGTACGTCGGCAAACCCATTCAATTGAATGGGCAGATGTTTGCCGACGTATTGTAGCCCTATTTTCAGGTGTAAAACGAGGCATAATACGCCTCGTTTACGCCTGAAAATAGGTCGTGTGAACCCAGCCTAAGACACAATACCATCCATGAGTTTAAGTGAAAAACTAATAATTAAATGTTTATGATTATGACACTTAAATCCAATGTTCATAATAATTTGGAACACGGTGTAGTCCTATGCCTTTATAAAACCAGGTTTTTATTTGCAAATTTAAAATCGCATAAAGAAGGCTATGTTCACACGCTTATCAAAAAAAACAGCTGAAAATACGGAGCTGTTTTCAAGGGAAAAGCCTCTGATTCAAGCCTCTGGTTTTCAGCAGTTTTTTAAGCAACTTACGTTTTTGCGGCGTTTTTTTATGGCCGTTTTTGGAGCTGTTTTTCTATTGAGTGAATGAAAAACGACTCCAAAAACGGCTCAACAAGTGACATGCACTTCTTTTTTATAGGGCTTTTTTTACGCGCCGTTTTATAAACACACCTTGGGAACGATACGCCGTTTTTCCCATTGAAATCAATGGGCAGATGTTTGGAGGCGTTCAGCCCCCTGTATTTTCAGCCGTTTTTCGCTGCGTTTACGGCACGAAAAATGGTTGAAAATAGGCCGTGTGAACATACCCTAAGAACCGCTTATGTCTTTCAGGTTTCCAAAGCCCTTACAAATTTTTCCTTGGCATCAACTATGCAGCCCCTGCACAAAGCCATAAGGTTCACAGGAACTGACAATCACAGCAAGATAAAAATAAGAGAAAATGCTAATGAAAAATGAGAAAACACAAAACTTGAAAAATAAAATACAGATGCAAATACTGCGCTTAACCCCTTAATGACCAGGCGTTTTTGCACATTAATGACCAAGCAATTTTTTCTTTTAATTTTCTCCATTGCATTTCGGAGTCATAACTTTTTTCTTTTTCCATCGGCATAGCCGAATGAGGGCTTGTTTTTTTTTGTATGTTGTTTTTTGTAGTTGTATATTTTAATTGCACCATATTTGGGTGCACGTAGTATATTGATAAACTTTTATTTACGTCTTTTTCCAGCATTGTTTTTCGCGTTTTAAAATTACGCCGTTTACTCTGCAGCATGAATAACATTGTTCCTTTATTCGATAGGTCGGCACGAATGTGTTGATACTAAATATGTATTTTTTTTTAAATGTTTTACTATGTTTGCACAAAAAAACCCTTTTAAAAATGCATTCCAAGAGCCGTAATTTTTTTATTTTTCCGTCGATGTAGCCATATGTGGGCTTGTTTTTTGCGGGACAAGGTGTCGTTTTCATTGGTACTATTTTGGGATACATGGGACTTATTAATTAACTTTTATTTGATATTTTTTGAGGAGAATGGAAAAAAAAAAAGGAATTTTGCCGTTGTTTTTGTGCGCCTTTCACCCAGTGGTTTAATCAAAGTGTTAACTTCATTGTTAGAGTCGTTACGACACCAGATATGTGTATTTTTATTTATTTTTTACACTTTTCCTAAATAAAACCATTTTATGAAAAAAGAGTGTTTTTATTTTTACTGTAATCCTTTTTTTTTTCCCCATAAACTTTAGTTAACTGTTTTTAAATTTTAGTGCCACCAGGGGACTTCACCATACGATCTTCTAATCGCAGATATAATGCCTAAAACGGACAGTTCATCTATTAGGCAATGCCTCTGGCATAGGCGGTTACTAAAGACAGACCTGGGGTCCTTTATTAGGCCCCCAGCTGCCATGGACACCCATCGGCACGTTGCGGGTGTGCCAATGGGGTGACAGAGGGTGCTCCCTCTATTAAACCCCTTAGACACCTTAGAAGTCGCGGTCGCTATTGACCGCGGGATCTAAGGGGTTAAACTGCCGGAATCAGAGTGTTCTTCGGCATTTGTGGCAGGAGCCCGGCTGTGTATAACGGCCGTGCTCCAGCCAGGGCCGCCATCAGGGGGGTATTAGGGGTACTACTGTAGGGGGCCCGGCCAAACTTAATTGAAAGGGGGGCCCGGCAACTGCCGCGACTTTCCTTTGGTAGAAAAAAACAGGCCCCTGCAATGGGGCCTGTTCTTTTCACCAAAGCAATGTCGTGAGCTGCGGGCCCCCCTCTCGTCAAACACTGCCGTGAGCTGCGGGCCCCCCTCTCATCTAACACCGACGCGAACGACCGCAAGCGCGCACCGGCGTGCTCGTTACCGCAAACGCGCGCTCACGCGCGAACGACCGGGCACGCCGGAAAGCAACCCGCTCGTGCCCGGCGCCGAGAGGGATGCGGTGCGCACGCACAAAAAGTACAGCGACCAAAAAGTACAGCAACCAATCAACTGGGAAGAGCAGCCACACAGGGACAGCGGCGCAACAACTTCCAAAACCGCCTCCCATTGATTTAATCTGAAATCAATGGGAGCCAGTCGCGGAAAAAAGAAAAAGCAGCACGTCCTTTCTTGCCGCGGTTCCGCCTCTGACCTCCCATCGAAATCAATGGGAGGCAGAAAATGCATTTTTCCCTGCGTTTTTTTGTCTGCTGTCCTCAATCGCCGCGGGCAAAAAACGCGGCAAGATAGTGTGGGCAGGTCAAAATCTGCCTCAAAATTCGGTGCGCGGTTCCAGGCGGTCGCGGGTGCGCATGTGCGGGAGTTTGCGGGTGCGCGCGAACGGTCGCACGGGCGGCAGTGTTTGACGGCCCCCATGACGACCCCCATGCTACCCAGGGCCGCCATCAGGGGGGGTATTATGGGTACTGATGTGAGAGGCCCGGCCAAACCTAATTGAAAGGGGGGCCCGCAGCTCACGACATTCTTTTGGTGAAAAAAACAAGCCCCATTGCAGGGGCCTGTTTTTTTTTTCTACCAAAGGCAAGTCGCGGCAGTTGCCGGGCCCCCCTTTCAATTAGGTTTGGCCGGGCCTCTCACATCAGTACCCATAATACCCCCTCTGATGGCGGCCCTGGGTACCATGATATAGTGCTGGACGGAGTACCGTTAACAGGCGGTGCCACGGTAGGGGGGCCCAGAAAATTTAGCTGTAGGGGGCCCTGAAATTCCTGGCTCCAGCCACTGATCTCATGGGTACAGTGGCAGTACCCACGAGATACGCGCAATGGATATATCCGTCACTATTCGGGAACAAGCATCCACTTGTGACGGATATATCCGCCACTAGTCGTTAATGGAGTTAGTGCCGTATTTTTATATTTTCGTCATGTGCATGACTAATCCATCTACAGCAGCTTGCTAAAAGTTTGAGATATTTTTCAGTGTTAAACGGACAGTGAAACAGAGCAATGTACTCTATCTCCCCCCCAGAAAAATAAATACATTTTTGCATACATATCAGAGATAGCATATCTATAAGACTAAGGCTCCTATAGCTGCACCGCTGGATAGAATTGGATGCATTGTCCCAGCAGACAGCATCATACATGATGGGCTTAGATACATGGCACGAGACGACAGTATCACACATCATAGGCTCAGATATGTGGCCCCAGCAGACTGTATTACACATGATGGGCTTAGATACATGGCCCCAGCAGACAGTATCACACATGATAGGCTTAGATACATGGCCCCAGCAGACAGTATCACACTGTGCTGTGAAACAAGCTGGGCATGAATGAAGGGAAGTGTATGATGCGGATTGGTCACTGATTGGGCAGCGTCATACACTTCACTTTACAACACCCACTTGGTAAAAAGTAAAAACACGACCAGTTGGTCATTAAGAACTAATTAGCATAAATATAAAATTGTTCATAACTTGCTAAAAAAAATGATCGTTTTTCAAAATAAAAACCACTGTTGTTATCTACATTACAGTGCCGATCACATTATGTAGGAGATAGGGCAATTATAATCTGGTGACCGAGCCCCTTTAAGGCTCAGAGCCCATTTTTCAAATCTGACATTTCACTTTATGTGGTAATAACGTCGGAATGCTTAAACTTATCCAAGCGATTCTGAGATTGTTTTCTCGCGAGACGTTGGGTTTTATTTTAGTGGTAAAATTTGGTCGATATATTCACTGTTTATTTGTGAAAAATAGCAAAATTTAGAGAAAATGTTAAAAAAAAAAAAATTATTCTGAATTTAACTGCATCTGCTTGTAAGACACAGGGTTATACCACCCAAAATAGTTACTAGTTCACATTTCCCATATGTTGGCATCATTTTTTGAACATTCTTTTATTTTTCTAGGACGTTACAAGGCTTAGAACATACGCAGCAATTTCTTATATTTAGAATAAAATGTCAAAAGCCTCTTTTTTTTTAGGTTCCAGTTCAGTTCTGAAGTTGCTTTGAGGGGCCTATATATTAGAAACCCCCATCAAACACTCCATTTTAGAAACTAGAACCCTCAAAGTATTCACAACAGCATTTAGAAAGTTTATTAACCCTTTTCACAAGAATTTAAAACAAAGTAGAGGTAACCAGCGTAGCCCTCTGAGCTACGCTGTTTCCGTAACTCCCATAGTAGTGAATGGCAGTTATGGAAGCAGCGTAGCATGCAAGCTATGCTGTTTTCATAACTCACGACCATATAACCTTTTTGTCTAATTTCACCTGATTCAGCCACAACGCAGAGCGACAGAACGGGGTTTAGGGGCCCCTGCTCTGGAGATAGGTGCTGACGTTTATGATATATCCTGTGGATATGTCATAAATGCTACCCTCATGGGAAAACCCCTGTAAGTCTTGTATAAAAAAAAACTTCCCAATATCAGCTCCAATTTTGGGATTCCCCATAAAACTTTCTTCATTTTCTCCACCTCTTCACATTAATTTCCCTGCATCCCAAAAAGTCCGCACAATCAGTACAGGTCACGTGGAGAGATATATATTGGCAGCATAAGGACAGAGTAGAGAAAGAAAGGAACTACTTTGAGGAACTATTTTGAATCACAGCCATGGCTCCTTGTTTACTCTGCTGCATTATCCTTAAACTCTTCCTTCTAAGCAATGGTAAGACCCATGAAAAATCCCAATTTTTCCTACTTTACACTTCCTCACTGTATTGTAGAAATCTATTTGTATTTACATTTTAGTCATATTGAAATGATCTTCCTTATCTCTTGTCTCTTATATTGCTATGTGATTGTTATGTTAGAAAAGCTTGAAGGGTTCCTGTATCCTGCACAATTTGTGTTTGTTTTACTAAGGCCTTATTCACACGGGCATTGCGCATCTCAGACGTGAAAAATGTCAGTTTTTCATGTCCGAGGTGCATCCGTGCTCTGCGCTGCGGGATGCGATGTCACGGGATGCGATAACTAGAGTCTATGGAGGGATGCGTGAAGCGTGAATAAATAGGACATGTCCTATTTTCTCACGGACCCTTCACACGGTCCGTTAAAACAATGGCCGTGTGACCGGCCACATTGAATTACATAGGTCCGTGTGACGGCCTTTGTTTTGACAGCCGTCACACGGACGTATAACACGCTTGTGTAAATAAGGCCTAAATGTTCGATGAGTCCGCCAATGACACATTTTTTTCAAATTCTTGGCTCTAGGACTTTAGGCGGCATGTGTAGTACTGCAAAACATCTTGATATTCCAGCTTTAACTATATAAACGAGAAACATACTAAATGTCTATGCATACCAGAGCTGCATACATAGAGATCAATGAATGTAGCCTTTCAATACAGTAAAATTCTGGCCAAAGAAACCCTTAGGAAGCTTTTAAAGTGTAACTAAAAGTTCAACAAACTTCTCACATGTCATAGTCACGTGTCAGAGGTTTTGATTGGCGGAGGTCCATGCACTGAGACCGCCACCAATCGCTAAAACGAAGCAACAGAAGCGCTCGTGTGAGCGCTGAGCTGCTTCGTTTCTGTTCGGCTTTTTTCAGAAATCTATGTAGCGGTGTACAGACTCAATAGAAAGTCTATGCGCCCGTACTCCGCTACATCAGCTTCCCGGAAAAAGCCGAACAGAAACTATGTGGCTGAGTGCTCACACGAGCGCTTCTGCCACTTCATTTTAGCGATTGATGGGGGTCTCAGTGCTCGGACCCCCACCAATTCAAACTTCTGACATGTCACTATGACATGTCATAAGTTTGTGATAGATAGATAGATAGATAGATAGATAGATAGATAGATAGATAGATAGATAGATAGATAGATAGATAGATAGATAGATAGATAGATAGATAGATAGATAGATAGATAGAAATACATTAATACATAGATGGACAGAATTTCGCTAGCTCTGATGTATGACTGTTCAAAGTATATTTTGGCAGCTATTATAATGATTTTCCCATATGGCTGGTCTCACACGGCCGTTATACAGCAGCATTTTAGCAAACATTATATGGCCGCCCCACAGTTCAACTGAACATAGATATAGATAGGTTTCTATAGTAATTCAAGTTTGGTTTAGTAGAATTGTGGTGGTTCCAGGTGTTGTGGCCGTGTGGCTACATTACTGCCATGTGAAAGCAGCCTATAGCTGGTAAAAAATGACTTACTGTAATCTAGCAACTATTGTGCAATTATAATACAGTATCTATAACACTTCATCATCGTATCACAAAATCGGATACACTTGCACCTGTCGCACAGTATCCTGGCAGTATTCCTAGTGGTCAATCATATATATTTTTCACACTAGATATGAGATTATTCCATTGTAATATAATTTCTGTGACAAGCATAAAATGAGAGGTTAACCAGAATGTACCTATGGATTACTACTCCTAGCGGATACTTGCAGACAGCTCCTGATTCCTACTCCACTAACATTGCAAGTAGGTGAGCATATAAGACAATGTCACAGCATGTCAGCCCCATCTGGTTCTTCGAATACCCACATTGATCTATTAAAGAGATTAGCAGACAGCATTAATATTGTATTCCACAATACAAATACAATAGAAATCTAGTTTATAGGACATACAAAGGAGTAATTCTGGTTTAATCTGACAGCCATCTGAATGACTATGTTTTGGGACATCGGTCTGAGCTCTAATAGTTGCAAAAAAAAAAAAGCCCTATTATTGTCCATTATGAGGTTTCCATTCGAATCACTGTTTAAACCATATGTCTAACTGGTGGCCCGGGGTGTATGCACAGGGCCCCAGGGTAGGGGCCAATTCTTTTGATGTAGCTGCCTTCCCCACGATAATGATTAGATGTAAATGCCTTTGTATGCCAAATTCTCTGCCCAACCATGATGAAGAGTTACTCTGTTTTCTCCTCTTATGGGGTACAGTGATATCTCTGTGTGTGTCTATGTTTGGACTTTTTATACACCTGTATTTGTAGTCTGTGTTCCCTCCATATGTATTTTGCCAATAGCAAGAACAGATCCCAAATTATCTTTTTTTCTACATCCAACCTTTATTTTTTTTTATTTTTTTAAGCTAAATAAAACATATGGGTTAAGTGTAGACACAAATACAGCTGTGTAAAAAATAATTATATTTCAATATAATTTGAATTTAAATTGCATATATTTTAAACAACGGTATAAATACTCAGAATAAAGACACAATGTACACTTAACGTAGGTTTTCCTTCCAATCGACCTGCAATCGGGGGTAGCTAGAATACCAATACACATATAACACACCACTCAAAAAATTTACCTCACCCTCACCTTAAAGTTTGTATTCCCGCATTTTTCTGTATATATCCAGCCCTCTCATATTTCCCAGCACATTCCGCCCCCTTACATCACATCTCTCTTGCTTTACAACACACACATCCCATTGCAGAACATTTTCCCTTTATGTCATTCACACACCTGTTAAGAAGCCAGCCAATCAGAGTCAAGCTTATTCAATTTTATGCACTTATGTCAACTTATTTGCTCCATACTTACAGGCTGTCAGTCAGGGCATATGCAGGATTTTCTCTAGGGGGGGGGGTTAAAAAAATAAATTATGAAGCTTTGGCCGGACTTGAAGTGCTGTGTAGTGCAGTGTCGGCCCCCCCCCCCCCATTCTCGCAGCTCCTATCACAGCAGGCTGAGCTGAAGATGTGGGTGCTGGTTACCCTGGAGAAAGGTTCCTGGGATCCTTTCTCCCAAAACACCAACTGCGACATCCTCTGCTTAGCCTGCTGTACTGTACACAGCCTGCCCGGCCTGTCCTAGCGCTGCTGTGCTGGGAGAGAACACTTGCGATCTGTAGTAGTAATAGTAGTAGCAGAAAGTGATCTCTTCCAGTGCTAGGACTGGTTGTGTACAGTACAGCAAGCAGAGGATGTGGCTGCCGGTGTTCGTGGAGAAAGGCAGCTGCATCCTCTGCTCAGCAGAATCTTCTATACCTTATACAGCCTTTAAATATGACATTTTTACAGTTACCATGTGATACCACTATACAGGGTAAAATAATTCCTTCACACTATGACCACATATTACCACCTCATAGTGACTGAATAATATCACCATACTGTTTACTGAATAATACCACCACACCATGACCACATATTACCGCCACATAGTGATTGAATAATGCCACCATACTGTTTACTGAATAATACCACCACACCATGATTACATATTACCACCACATAGTGACTGAATGATACCCCCATACTGTTACTGAATAATACCACCACACCTTACCCACATCGTGAATGAATAATACCCCCATACTGTTACTGAATAATACCTCCATACTGTTATTAAATAATACTGCCACCCCATAACCACATAGTGACTGAACAATACCACCATACTGTTACTGAATAGTACCCCCACACCATGACCACATAGTGACTGAATAATACCCCCATACTGTTACTGACTAATACTGTTAAGGATCTGCCAGGCACAGCTTCTGTATCCACGCCAATAGGTAATCAGTCTGCACCTGCTTCTATGTCTGTGAGACTGACTCCATCTTCCACCACTCAGGATGGCAGGCTTAGGAGTGGGAGAGCCTATCACAGCCTGGCCAGACGGAGCTAGCTTCCGCCCTCTGCCTATTTATACCTGCCTTTCCTGTTCCTCCTTGCTTGTGATTCTTCTCGTTTTGTTTCCTGGCCCTGCTGCAGCTTCTTGAACCGTTTGACCCTGCTTCATATTGACCCTGGCTTACTGACTACTCTCCTGCTCTGCGTTTGGTACCTCGTACACTCCTGGTTTAACTTGGCTCGTTCACCACTCTTGTTGCTCACAGTGTTGCCGTGGGCAACTGCCCCTTTTCCCTTGCTTCTGTGTACCCTTATCTGTTTGTCTGTCGGGCACTTATTGAGCGTAGGGACCGTCGCCCAGTTGTACCCCGTCGCCTAGAGCGGGTCGTTGCAAGTAGGCAGGGATTGAGTGGCGGGTAGATTAGTGCTCACTTGTCTGTTTCCTTTCCCCCATCATTACATAATCACAAGCCCATTTACCTACTCTACCCTGGTCCCTCACACTACTATGGACCCCCTTGAGACCCTGGTTCAGCAAATGCAGGGTCTCTCCCTACAGGTCAAGGCCCTGGCTCAGAGGGTCAACCAGCCTGACGCTACCATGGTAGTGCCCCTCACCTCACCTCTTGAACCCCACCTCAAGTTGCCTGACCGGTTCTCAGGGGACCGGAAGACTTTTCTCTCCTTTCGGGAGAGTTGTAGGCTCTATTTTCGTTTAAAGCCCCACTCCTCAGGTTCTGAGAGCCAGCGGGTGTGTATAATTATGTCCCGGCTCCAGGAAGGGTCCCAAGAATGGGCCTTCTCCTTGGCTCCTGACGCCCCTGAACTTTCCTCCGTTGATCGTTTCTTTTCTGCTCTCGGACTCATTTATGACGAGAATGACAGGACTGCCTTTGCCGAGAGTCAGCTGGTGACCTTACGTCAGGGTAAGAGACCTGTTGAGGAGTATTGCTCTGACTTTAGGAAGTGGTGCGTAGCTTCTCGGTGGAATGACCCTGCCTTAAGGTGCCAGTTTAGGTTGGGTCTGTCGAACGCCCTGAAAGACCTGCTAGTTAGCTATCCCTCTTCTGACTCCCTAGACCAGGTTATGGCTTTAGCGGTACGACTTGACCGACGTCTCAGGGAACGACAACGTGAACGTTTTGGTGTTTTCTCCTCTGACTCCCCCATGATGCCTCCCGAGGTTCCGTTGCTTCGTTCTTCCACGGAAGACTCGGAGGTACCTATGCAACTCGGGGCCTCCGTGTCCCCCCAACAACGTAGAGAGTTCCGCAGGAAGAATGGTCTCTGCTTCTATTGTGGGGATGACAAGCATCAAGTGAACACCTGTCCTAGGCGTAAGAATAAGCAGCCGGAAAACTTCCGCGCCTAAGTGATCATCGGGGAGGTCACTTGGGCGCACAGGTATTTCCCGTAAATATGAAACGTAATAAAATCTTGCTTCCCTTTCAGGTCTCTTTTGGTGGTAGGTCTGCTACCGGCAGTGCCTTCGTGGATTCAGGGTCGTCTGCTAATATCATGTCTGTGGAATTTGCTATGTCTCTAGCTATGCCTTTGATTGATTTGCCTAAACCTGTCCCAGTAGTGGGTATCGACTCCACTCCTCTTGCTAATGGTTATTTTACACAGCATACCCCTGTTTTTGAAATCCTTGTTGGCTCCATGCATTTGGAGCAGTGCTCTGTACTGTTGATGCAGGGATTATCGTCCGATTTGGTTTTAGGCCTTCCCTGGTTGCAGTTGCATAATCCCACGTTTGACTGGAATACTGGGGATCTTACCAAATGGGGTAATGAATGCTTGACGTCATGTTTTTCTGTTAATTCTATTTCTCCCCCTGAGGAGGTGAACATGCTACCTGAGTTTGTTCAGGACTTCGTGATGTTTTCTCTAAAGAGGCCTCCGAAGTGTTACCTCCTCATAGAGAATACGATTGCGCTATCGATTTGGTACCAAGAGCTAAGCTCCCTAAGGGTAGGATATTTAATCTCTCTTGTCCCGAACGTGAAGCCATGAGAGAGTATATCCAGGAATGCCTGGCCAAGGGTTACATTCGCCCCTCTACTTCTCCGCTAGGTGCTGGCTTCTTCTTCGTAGGGAAGAAGGATGGTGGTCTTAGGCCATGCATTGACTACCGTAACTTGAATAAGGTCACTGTAAGGAACCAGTATCCCCTTCCTTTGATTCCTGATCTCTTCAATCAGGTTCAGGGGGCCCAATGCTTTCTCTAAGTTTGATCTATGGGGGGCGTATAACCTTATCCGCATCAAAGAGGGGGATGAGTGGAAGACTGCGTTTAACATGCCCGAAGGTCATTTAGAATACCTCGTCATGCCCTTTGGGTTGTGTAATGCTCCCGCGGTCTTCCAGAATTTCATAAATGAGATTTTAAGAGATTACCTGGGGGTATTTCTTGTAGTGTACCTTGATGACATACTTGTGTTTTCCAAGGACTGGTCCTCCCACATTGAGCATGTCAGGAAGGTGCTCCAGGTCTTTCGGGAAAACAAACTGTTTGCGAAGACCGAAAAATGTGTGTTTGGGGTGCAGGAGATACCATTTTTGGGTCAAATCCTCACTCCTCATGAATTCCGCATGGACCCCGCCAAGGTCCAGGCTGTGGCGGAATGGGTCCAGCTTGCCTCCCTGAAGGCGTTACAGTACTTCTTGGGGTTCGCTAATTATTACAGGAGATTTATTGCTAACTTCTCGGTCATCGCTAAGCCTCTTACGGATCTCACTCGCAAAGGTGCCGATCTCCTCCACTGGCCTCCTGAGGCTGTCCAGGCTTTTGAGGTCCTTAAGAAGTGCTTTATCTCGGCCCCGGTGCTGGTTCAGCCCAACCAAATGGAGCCATTTATCGTGGAGGTTGACGCGTCCGAGGTGGGAGTGGGGGCTGTCTAGTCCCAGGGTACCAGGTCCCTCACCCATCTCCGTCCCTGTGCCTACTTCTCCAGGAAGTTTTCGCCCACTGAGAGTAACTATGATATTGGCAACCGCAAACTCTTAGCCATTAAATGGGCATTTGAAGAGTGGTGCCACTTCCTGGAGGGGGATAGGCACCAGGTAACGGTCCTTACCGACCACAAGAATCTGGTTTTCCTAGAATCTGCCCGGAGGCTAAACCCGAGACAAGCTCGATGGGCGTTATTTTTTACCAGATTCAACTTTTTGGTTACCTATAGGGCTGGGTCTAAAAATATTAAGGCTGATGCACTGTCGCGTAGCTTCATGGCCAGCCCCCCTTCGGAGGAAGATCCTGCTTGTATTTTGCCTCCAGGTATAATCATTTCCTCTATTGATTCTGATTTAGTCTCTGAAATTGTGGCTGATCAAGGTTCAGCTCCCGGGAACCTTCCTGAGAACAAGCTGTTTGTTCCCCTGCAATTCCGCTAAGGGTACTTAGGGAAAATCATGACTCCGCACTATCTGGTCATCCAGGCATCCTGGGTACCAAGCACCTCATTGCCAGAAACTATTGGTGGCCTGGGTTGCCTAAAGACGTTAAGGCCTACGTCGCCACTTGTGAGGTTTGTGCTAGGTCCAAGACTCCCAGGTCCCGACCAGCGGGCTTACTACGTTCTTTGCCCATTCCCCAGAGACCTTGGACCCATATATCCATGGATTTTATCACCGATTTGCCTCCATCTCAAGGTAAGTCGGTGGTGTGGGTTGTAGTAGACCGCTTCAGTAAGATGTGCCACTTTGTGCCCCTCAAGAAACTACCCAATGCTAAGACGTTAGCTACCTTGTTTGTCAAACACATCCTGCGTCTCCATGGGTTCCCTGTCAATATTGTTTCTGACAGAGGGGTACAATTTGTTTCTTTGTTTTGGAGAGCCTTCTGTAAAAAGTTGGCGATTGATCTGTACTTCTCCTCTGCCTTCCATCCTGAAACTAATGGCCAAACCGAGAGGACTAATCAGTCTCTAGAACAATATTTAAGGTGTTTTATCTCTGACTGTCAATATGATTGGGTCTCATTCATTCCCCTCGCCGAATTTTCCCTTAATAACCGGTTCAGTAACTCGTCAGGGGTCTCCCCCTTTTTCTGTACTTTTGGGTTTAATCCACGGTTCTCCTCCGTTTCACCTGGTAGTTCCAACAATCCCGAGGTAGAGGTCGTTCATCGGGAACTGTGCACAGTCTGGGCCCAGGTTCAGAAGAACCTAGAGGCGTCCCAGAGCATACAAAAAACTCAGGCAGATAGAAGACGTTCTGCTAACCCCTTGTTTATGGTCGGGGATCTGGTGTGGCTATCGTCCAAGAACTTGCGCCTTAGTCCCGTCCAAGAAGTTTGCTCCCCGGTTTATAGGGCCGTACAAGGTCATTGAAGTCCTCAATCCTGTCTCCTTCAGACTGGAGTTGCCCCCATCTTTTTGAGTACACGACGTGTTTCATGCCTCCCTCCTTAAACGCTGCTCCCCGTCCTTGGCTCCCTCGAGGAAACCTTCTGTCCCCATTCTCACACCTGAGGGGGTAGAATTCGAGGTGGCCAAGATTGTGGTCCAAGGCTCCCTCCAGTACCTGGTCCATTGGAGAGGATACGGGCCTGAGGAGAGGACTTGGGTACCCGCCCGGGATGTTCACGCTGGGGTATTGGTCAGGAGGTTCCACCTTCGTTTCCCCAATAAACCAGGTTCTTCTAGAAATGGTCCGGTGGCCCCTCATAAAAGGGGGGGTACTGTTAAGGATCTGCCAGGCACAGCTTCTGTATCCACGCCCATAGGTAATCAGTCTGCACCTGCTTCTATGTCTGTGAGACTGACTCCATCTTCCACCACTCAGGATGGCAGGCTTAGGAGTGGGAGAGCCTATCACAGCCTGGCCAGACGGAGCTAGCTCCCGCCCTCTGTCTATTTATACCTGCCTTTCCTGTTCCTCCTTGCTTGTGATTCTTCTCGTTTTGTTTCCTGGCCCTGCTGCAGCTTCTTGAACCATTTGACCCTGGCTTACTGACTACTCTCCTGCTCTGCGTTTGGTACCTCGTACACTCCTGGTTTGACTCGGCTTGTTCACTACTCTCCTGCTCTGCGTTTTGGTACCTCGTACACTCCTGGTTTGACTCGGCTCATTCACCACTCTTGTTGCTCACGGTGTTGCCATGGGCAACTGCCCCTTTTCCCTTGCTTCTGTGTACCCTTATCTGTTTGTCTGTCGGGCACTTATTCAGCGTAGGGACCGTCACCCAGTTGTACCCCGTCGCCTAGGGCGGGTCGTTGCAATTAGGCAGGGACTGAGTGGCGGGTAGATTAGGGCTCACTTGTCTGTTTCCTTACCCCCATCACTACAAATACCTCCACACCATACCTACATAGTGACTGATTAATACACCACAAAATTTATGAATGGGGAAGAGCTCCAGCTCACCGTTTAGTTGTGTCTGAGTACAGACAGCGCCCGGATTCCCGCGCGGCCAGCGGTAAACAACAGGAAGAAAAAACAGAACCAAGATCCAGCGCTGGGTGTGCGTTAAAAAGGAACTCCTGTTCCAATTTTATTGGTATAACAAAGATAAAAATAATAGAACTATATAGAATAGTTCTGTGGCAGAGTACAGGAATGAATGTTAGGTGAAGGATAGCAGTAAGCCCTGTGCAGTAAGCCCATGCATGCCATGAATAAGGACACAGACGTGTCAGAAACGCGTAGGCACATTTCAACAGGGCTTACTGCTATCCTTCACCTAACATTCATTCCTGTACTCTGCCACAGAACTACTCTATATAGTTCTATTATTTTTATCTTTGTTATACCAATAAAATTGGAACAGGAGTTCCTTTTTAACGCACACCCAGCGCTGGATCTTGGTTCTGTTTTTTCTTCCTGATTAATACACCCATACTGTTACTGAATAATACCCCCATACTGTTACTGAATAATACTGCCACACCATAACCACATAGTGACGGAACAATACCACCATACTGTTACTGAATAGTACCCCCACAGCATGACCACAGTGACTAAAAAATACCACCATACTATTACTGAATAGAAAACTACTATAAAAGTACAGTGACCATATAGTGTATACAAGTTCTACACAGGTGCCCTGTAGACCATATTAGTAAATACAGTACAGTTACATCCAGTGACTAACTGGTGGCATCTTCTCTGATTGAAGTTGTTTACCTTCTCTTCTCCATCCATTCCAGACCACCATCACAACTTCTCCCGGCCATGACTCATCTCTGCAGTTTGCTGCCCAAACTTCATTAGCTCCAGAACCCTCCCCACCTATTCTCCACCCTCTACACAAACTTTTCATACTACTTCCTCTTTAACAGTACCATCATGATGCTGCTTCAGGTGCCATCATAACTATACTTACCCCAAATAATAGTGCCAAACAGATAGTTCCCCAGATGTTAATAGTGCCAAACACATAAATAGTGCTCCCCTTTATGTCCAAAGCAGTAATAGTGCCCCCACACAGTGATAGTGCCAATTTAGTTTCCTTCTCACAGTAATAGTGCCCCCTTACTGTCCCTTCAAAGAAATAGTGCTGCCTTAGTGACAGCCAAACAGTTAAAGTGCCCCCTTTGTGTTTCACACATTGTTAAAGTGCCCCTTTAGCGCCCACACACAGCAAAAGTGCCCCTGAAAAGTAATAAAACAAATACTGACCTAACACCGTTCCCATGATTATGGGAGTGTATAATGGGACAAGGAGCTAACAGCTCCCTGCTCCACCATAGAATTCAACTGTATCCGTGTCCTGAAGACACGGATACAGTTTAAAGGTGTGAAAGCAGGCAATTTTATCTATGTAATCCTTTCCCTTGCAAACCGCCCTGCTGGTAGTGTATCAGGGTGAATAAGCTTTACTCAGATTGATAGACTGAAGGTAGTAAGAATGATAGGGATATTGTCAATGTTTCCATGTCTTATTCAGGAGCCTTGATTGCACTTGCTGCCCAAACACCAAGGGCACTACACAATAGACCTCGTGCCCATGCCTTAATCTAGCATCACCACTGGGTACAGTGTTTTCACGCTGTATTTTGCATTGGATTAAGTGGGCATGCATAACATGTGTGCACTGGATCGGAGCTAAAAGTCTGAAGCACATGTTTACTTATTCTAGTGGACATATGTCAAGATATTAGACACCTGGCAGTATTAAAGCTTGTGCTCCATGCAGTGGACATAGGAGAGCACTACAATAGGAAGTTAGCACTCAACCATTCTAGGAAAATACAGTCACCACAGGGAGTACATGGTGTACTACAGCGAAGGGTCCTTCCAGACTTATAAACATAGGTAAGTACAAAGACTAGTCATTGACATTAAACCTGAATCTCAATACACGGCCTTTATATCAGACTGACTTAGTGTTCTGTAATTCAGTTTTATTTTATTCTTCATACACACTGATTTACAGTCCTAAAAGTGGCATTCAGAACCATATCGTTTCTTTATTTCTAAAATAATTATTTTTCCACTAATCTCTTCCTGAAAAATAATTATTGCAATATTCAGTACATTCTTTTATTTACAGCCCCAGAAACATGGTTTCATGGTATATCTACAGTATAGAATATGGTTAGAGAAAAGTATATATAAAATTCACGATCACAGAGGTACAGCAAATTTACCTTAGAAGACTACAACACTATCACAGGAGAGTTAGATAGACATAAATTAAAACATAATTTTTATTCTGTAGCAATAAAATTGACACTCAGTTATAAAAAGCTCAGCATTAACTAGTAGAAATCGAAAAACGGTGAATGTATTTCCAGAATTGGAAAAAATGTATAGTTTTACTGTGGAATTGTTGAAATCTATCTGCACGTTGGGTGAAAAATTCAGTCCTAAATCACAGGATTTCACTAGATTGAATAGTGGAATAGAGACCTGTCTAATATAGTGGCATAGCTGACTCTCTCTGAATATAATTGTTGGAAAAAGTGTTTCATAGTAAGACCTTTGAGCTTAAACCCCAGTAACCAATCTCAGACCCCAAGGCTGATGTAAAGAGTCTATGTATGCAGCTCCTAGGACAAGATTTGTGCATAGAGATCAATGTATATAGCTTGAGCTAAGAGCTGCATAGAGGGACACAGCTATGTAAGCAAACTCATCTGGCTCGTCACTCTCCTGGTTTGCTCCATTGAAAAACTTTTTACACTTCAGCTGATCTATTAAACTCAACATGTTAAAAATGGACATCCCCTCTAAGAAATCAGTGAAAAAGTAAGGGGGGAAAAAAACGTTATCTATCTTTTGCCTGTTTGTATGTAACTACTTTTTTCTCTTCTATTTATACAGCTCAGCACTACGTAACTGTCTATCCTGTGGATCCAGTGGTGTCTGTTGGAACATCAATACAACTGAACTGCTCTATCAATTGTCCTTCAGGCACTGTAGTCTGGAAAGGTCTTGACACTAAGGTTAATGGACAAGCTATTTCTCCTGGATACAGTGTCCAGACCTTAGAAAATATAAGTATCTCCATGGAAGGCACCAGATTCTGTGTAGGGACTTGTCCAGGCTCTCGCAAAAGTTACGAGAAATCAATGGAACTCCATGTATATGGTATGTACCATTATGCAATGTTTACACTTTTCCTGATCGTAGTGACATGACAGATTATTAATGATAATTAAAGCACATTTTACAATTATATGCTGAATAATCATTAAAGGGTTTTTTCCTGGGACATTGATATTAATTACCTATCTTTAGGATGTATCATCAATATCAGATTGGAGGTGGTCTGCCATCAATCGCTTGCGCTGTGGCCTCTTTATCTCTTACCAGGAACGGCTCTATACATTCAGTAGTGGCTGTGCCTGGTACTGCAGCTCATTGCAGCTCAGTCCCATTCAAGGGAATGGGACTGAGCTGCAGTACCAGGCACAACCACTATTGAATGTATGGAGCTGTGGCTAGTAAGAAATGAAGAGGCCACAGCGGTGGAGATGCCGAGCTTTGGACCCCTACAGATCTAATATTGATGAGCTATCCTAAGGATAGGTCATCAATATCAAAGTCCCGGAATACCCCTTTAAAAGGAAATTGGTATTAACATAATAAGCCTGTTCACTACATACTAGGAGTTTCTATATATATTGTTATCTATTTTGCAGCTTTACCAAAAACTTTGCTTCTAAGCAACAGCATGGAAAATGGAGTCCATTACCTTAACGCCTCAATGGTAAATGTGTACCCCCCACCGGATATCAGCTGCTACACCGGGTCTGAAATGTTGGATAAGGCCAATGATATCAACGAGGTTCATGATAGGGATTACCTATACAATGTAACCTGGAACTGGGTAATCCCTAAGGAGGACTGGCCATCAGAGAGTTCATACAGGTGCGAGGCACAAGTGCTTGTGAATGACCAGGTGTTGAGAAGAGAAGCGACCTTAAAAATAGGTAAAAATACTTAAATAATCATGAAAAACAATGTATTAAAATGTATTAATTTTATAGTGCTTCATAGCGCTTTACAGAGCACAATATACAGTAGGGTAACACATTGGTACAATTACACAATAGTGTGGTACTAACAAGTTAAACATATAACATATTTGGTAGGAGTCCTACTCATTTGAGTTTACAATCTATAAGGTATAGGGAATAGATACAAGAGGTCTGGGAGAGGAGTAAGTATCTCTAGATATGTCAGGTGGAGGTGGTGTTGAAATAACGGTTGGGGGCTTTTTAGGACAGGTTAGAGGCTTTTGGGGGATTGGAGAATGTCCGATGGAATGAGGGAGGGAATTCCATAGGAGAGGGGAGGTATGAGAGACTTGTCTGCGAAAGTGTGAGGAGGTGATTAGAGTGATAGAGAGGAAATTATCATTGGCACAGCTGTCCCGAAACAGACTTGTTGATAAAAATTTTAGTCCATTCCTATATTTACAGTCCCAGAAACATGGTCTCATGGTATGCACAACCTGCGGCGTGGGAGCCACATGCGGCCCGCGTTACCACACAGCCCTCAATGTTAAGAACACAGACAGCATGGCTTTACGAGTTCTGGTTTAAGAAACTTAAAGGGGTTGTCCAGGCATGGAGTGGTTTTTCATACTGATGACCAATTCACAGGATAGGTCATCAGTATATGATTGGTGGGGGTTCGACACTGTATAGCGGCTGTGCTGCAACATTGCAGCTCTGCTACTAGTCAGGTGAATAGGAGTAGAGCTGCAGTAACCCAACACAGCCGCTATACTGTGTACGGAGCCATCTGCTTCCGGCACCGACCCCTTCAAAACTTCCGGTGTCCGGAGGCAGCCGGAACAGCTGATCGGAGCACCCACCGATCATATATTGATGACCTATCCTTTGAATAGGTCATCAGTATGAAAAACCGCCCCATTCCTGGACAACCCCTTTAAAAGGTGCAATCTAGGCAAAGCTGTTACTGTGTTATACCTAGTTCAGGCCTGCAGAGACAGTGCAAAACTAATATTCTCTATTAAGTGTTCTTTGAATCACTGTGCAATGCACCACCCTGCACTAGGTATACAGCATTGCATCAGTTTTACCCACAGTGATTTCTTAAAGGGATATTCCCATGTGCGACATTTATGGCATATCCCGATTCCCTGTTGTTAAGCACTCCAGAGAAACTGTTTGTGTTTTTCAGATAGGTGGTAGTCCCAAAAGTTTGAACCCCCACCTGTCAGACATTTATGGCATATACTGTTGATATGCCATAAATGTCCAAGATGGAGATAACTCTAAGTTTTATAGCAGCCCTTGGGAGCAGTACAATCTGATAATGTGGCCCTCGGAAAAGAAAAGGTTGTGCACCCCAATTTCAGCATAGGATCACGATCACCAATATACAGTAAAATTCTGGATTATGTTATGGTTATAGAAAAGCATATATAAAACTATTTTAGGAGAATGTGAAAATAGCTTGAATTGTGCCAAATTCATACAAATGGTACACATGAAATAATAAACTTGGCGCAACTCGCTAGACATATTAGACAGTTTCCTTTTCCTCATCCCATTTTATGACTGACGTACTTTGCACTTGTTTTGCCCCAAAAAAATGTGTACACGGTTAATAGATTTGGCACATCTTACGACTCCTCTTGGTAACGCTCATTATTCTAGACACTTTTAAAAACGTAAACACTCTCTAAAACACATAATAAATTTGTTGCACACATTGTACTCCACTTTTTTGCCACAATTTCCACCAGAATCGAGGACGATTTTGCTTAGTAAACCTCCTCCAATGTCTTCATGTGGTATTTTGCACTGGACTAAGCTATGATATGTGGGCATGCATAACATGTATGCCCATGCTTAGGCCTCATGCACACAACCATAGGGGTTTTGCGGTCTGCAAAACCAATGATCTGTTGTAGTTTATTTCACCGCAAAAAACCTTTGTTGTGCCTTCGTGTGTCATCAGGATTAACGGATCAACAGGAAAAAAAAACTGTTTAATGAAGCCACAAATCCGGACTGTAAAGTGAATTGTCCTGAGTTTTTCCGGTCCGGATTCGTAGCCCCAGCACTGATCCATGAAAAAGATGGTTGTGCGCATGGGACCATAGAAATAATGGGTCTGCAATTTATCCGCAAAAATGAGAATAAACTCACGCAAATGCACGGTTGTGTGCATGAGGCCTTACTCTAGTCAACAAATGTTTACATGTTATTTTTAATTGGCTGCATTGGTAGATATAGACATATGTCTGTGATAATCTGATTAGGCTATGACTAAAGGTGCTATTACATGGCCCGACGTGGGCCGTGCAAACAAATACCGATCAACGAGACAGCTTGATGATCGGCGCTCGTTTGCTCCAGTCACAAGGAGATATGTATGGGGACGAACCGCTCATTACTACGATCGCTCATCCCCATACATTTCTATCAGGTCGGCACCACGTCTCCCTGTTTACACAGGGAGATGTGCTGCCGACAACGATAAGATTTTTGGCATTTAAAACTATACAATCAGCTGATGAACGAGCGTTTGCTCAATCATCGGCTGATTGGGAATGAGCGTTCTGTCAACACTCGTTTGCCCGATAATCGGCCCCTGTAAAAGAGCTCTAAGAATCGTTTCTAGTGTTCAAAACGCATAAGTTGTAATGGGGTTGAATTTTAAACTGTTTTGCCAAAACAGGTTATATTTATGGGAAATTCCCTAAGTGCTAGATGACCTTTTTTTTTATTGATTTACAAATAGTCCCCAAACTATAATCTGTGCAGCGAACGCTACAGGATACACACATGGACTGGTGAGCTGATGAGATATCTGTTTGTTTGCATGGGTGATGTTTTTAGTAGTAGCGTTATCATGTCACAAACATCGCCAGTAAATGGTGGCTGACTTTAGAACATATGGCACTTCATACATTAGATCATTGCACAATTCTTTTGCTACGAGCAGTCACCCATGTAGCCTAAACCATAGGGGCTTAAAATAGATTGTTTTTACAGGTTTTTGTGGAAAATGGGAAGAGAGTACTTCTTGTTGTGTATGTTCCTGTTTCTAAGAATTCTTGCTTAACTAAATTAGTCATAAGATTGCAGGAGGAAGGAATGTTAACTGTTAATTTACTACTATCGTATACTAAATATTTTCATTTATAGATGAGACCACTATAGATGAGACCACTGCTGCCGTTTCTGCTTTTTCCACCTCCCAAACCACATCTACCCTATCACAAAAGTTGAAGACACCTTATGTGACATCTGATATTAGTAGTACACGGCCTACTACAGTGACGGATCCCACCCGACCCATATACACAGGTAAGAACACTGACAAAGAATAGTCATTTCCACTAAACCTTAATCTCCACACACACACACCATTTACATCAGACTGACTTGCATCCAAAATTATAGGAAATATTTCTTCAATTACTGTTTGATTTACTATCTGAAAAAGACTTATTGATGCAATTTGCAGTACTTTCTTTTGTTTACAACCCCAAGAACATGGTTTTATTGGATGCATACAGCATAGGATTAGGGCCGGTTTTACATTGCCCTGTGCCCTGATGCCCTGTGCCCTAACTTCTGGTGGTGTCACTCCCCATATGGTGTACTGTCATACAGTGCACAAATAACCATATCAGAAAATATATAAGAGGTGACGTCACTTCTTGACGAGGTTTCCGCTTCAAGTTCCGCCGTGAAAACCGCATCTGGTAACCACAGGCACTGAATGGGGCTGATCTCCGTGCAGGAATGCGGCATCTTTTATTGGAAAAACGTAGCAGAAATCCGAGGGTCAGCCTCAGACTTCTGCCGCGGTTTCTCAGGCAATTCGACTTTGGATATTTCTACATGAAAAATCCACCTTGAAAACATAGCCCAAGGGTCTGTATCACGGGCAGATAAACTGCCCATTACAAGCGACAATCGATCGGAGGTATAGGAAGTCCATTGGCGCTCATTTAATTTAATTTTCATGTAGCAATGATCATTAGGGGGTTCGTATGAACGACAGTTTAACCGATTGTTCGTTCCTCCTCCTCTCATAAACTTTATTTTATTGTCAGCAGCACATCCTGTTTACAAGTGGGGATGTGCTATTCACAAATAATATTTTTTATGCCGGCATAAATGATTTAAAGAGGCTCTGTCACCAGAATATAAGAACTCTATCTCCTACATAATCTGATTGGCGCTGTAATGTAGATTAGGGTATGTTCACACGTAGTCAACAAAAACGTCTGAAAATCCAGAGCTGTTTTCAAGGGAAAACAGACCCTGCTTTTCAGACGTTTTTTTACCAACTCGCATTTTTCGCACCGTTTTTCGCGGCGTTTTTACGTCCGTTTTTGAAGCTGTTTTCATTGGAGTCTATGAGAAAACAGCTCCAAAAACGTCCAAAGAAGTGTCCTGCACTTCTTTTGACGAGGCTGTATTTTTACGCGTCGTCGTTTGACAGCTGTCAAACGACGACGCGTAAATAACAGGTCGTCTGCACAGTACGTCGGCAAACCCATTCAAATGAATGGGCAGATGTTTGCCGACGTATTGGAGCCGTATTTTCAGACGTAAAAAGAGGCATAATACGCCTCGTATACGTCTGAAATTTGGCCGTGTGAACACACCCTAACAGCAGTGGTTTTTATTTTGAAAAACGATCATTTTTGAGCAAGTTATGAGCTAGTTTAGATTTATGCTAATGAGCTTCTCAATGGACAACTGGGCGTGTTTTTACTTTTTACCAACTGGGTGTTGTACAGAGGCGTGTATGACGCTGACCAATCAGTGACCAATAAGTGTCCTGCACTTTTCATTGTTCCAGCCCAGCATGATCAACAGCCCAGTGTGATTGTGCAGTGAAAGATGTAAACACGCCCAGTTGCTAAATACACAATACACGCCCAGTTGTAAATAAGAGAAAACACGCCCAGTTGTCCATTAGAAAGGCTCATTTGCATAAATATAAAATAGCTCATAACTTAGCCAAAAATGATCGTTTTTAAAGAAAAAAAACGTTACTGTTATCTACATTGCAGCGCCGATCACATGCAATAGGAGATAGGGATTTGAGAATCTGGTGACAGAGCCTCTTTAAATCAACAACAAATGATAAAACGCTTGTTTCTCATTCATTGAATAATTTGATTGATTATACTGGGCAATGATCAGGAATGATCATTTGCGCGATCATCGCCCCTTATAAAAAAGCCCTTTACATTCTGCCACAATTGCACAAAATTGCGCAATTCTTTCGCTATGAACAACCACCCATGTAGCCTTTACCATATAGTTTTTACAACAAATGGGAAGAGAGTACTTCTTGCTATATATGTTCTTGTTTCTATGAATTCCTGCCTAACTAAATTAGTCATCACATTGCAGGAATGTTAACTGTTCATTCACTATCATCTCATACTAAATATTTTCACTTATAGAAGAGGCCACTATAGATGAGACCACTACTGCAGGTGGAAGAAGCTCTCTCCCTGCTTCTTTTCCCTCAAAAACCACATCTACCCTATCACAGAAGTTGAAGACACCTTATGTAACAACCCATATTAGTAGTACACGGCCTACTACAGTGACAGATCCCACCCGACCCATAAACACAGGTAAGTACACAGACAAAGAATAGTCATTTCCACTAAACCTTAATCTCCATACACTGCCTTTATATCAGACTGACATTAATCCAAAATTATAGGAAATATTTCTTCAATTACTTTTTGTTTTACTACCTGAAAAAGACCTATTGATGCAATTTTCAGTACATTATTTTATTTACAATACCAAAAACATGGTCTTATTGGATGAATACAGCATAGGATTAGGGCCAGGTTTACATGGGATGATGCTCTGTGCCCTATCTTCTTGTGGCGTCACTCCCCATATGGTGTACTGTCATACAGTGCACAAATAACCATATTGTCACCGTCTGTGGGTATGTGGACCCACTAGGCCGAGCCGCCAAAGCGGGGAGGCAGCTGGCCAAACAACAGAGCACCTAATTAATACAAAGTCCAGCACAAGGGTACCTGAATAGTCCAGACAATGTCAGAGGCTTTAGCACGGATGGGGCTGGATGTGGCAGGTTGAGCCAGACGTGGTGGATGATAGCAGGTGCAGCAGGTTGTGCCAGATATGGCGGATGACAGTAGGTGCGGCAGGTTGCGCCAGAAGTGGCGGACGGCAGTAGGTGCAGCAGGACACGACTCCACCACTAGACAGGCTCATGAACAAAGCACGGCACAGGATACAAGATACAGGTAGCAGGGCATGGGAACAGGATAACACTGAGGGACCATTTGCAAAGACTAAAATGGGAATTACTAACAGCGCTCAGGCAGGGAGTGAAGGGGCAGGGCCCCTTAAATAGTCCAGAGTGATTGGGGCTAATTTAAAATAATTCATGTGCATGCGCTGGCCCTTTAAGGCCGGGCACGAGCGTGCATGTACACCCTACGGGATAGTGTAGAGCGGAGCGGAAGTGAGTGCTGGCGTCTCCTGGGAAGGAGATGCCGGCCAGCATTCACAGATCCATGGCCGCGGCCGCCGAGGGGGTGAATAGGAGCGGTGGTCCGCGGCCATGGACGCTACAAATATCAGGCAATATCGAATTATAAGCGGCAACTTTGCAAAATAACTTACCTCCAAATAACCCATACCTGCAGTTACATAAATAACAATACTATACAGCACCCTCAACACCATACACTGCAAATATAATATACTATGCCTAAATAGTAGTGCCACACAATCTAAATACCACCAAGCAGTGCCCAAAAATACTAACATACAGTAACCAGATAACAAATCCATACATAAAATAATTCGGGTCTCTTACATTCTAGCAAAATATACACAGTCAACTTGAACTCCAAAGCCACGAAAACAGCGTCGGGTAACCACAGGCAGATTAGTCAATGATCGTGAGGGGGTTTGTATGAACGACAGTTTGAGCAATCGTTTGTTCCTCTTCCTCTCATACCCTTTACATTATTGTTGGTAGAACATTCCCTCTTTACAAGCGGGGATGTGCATTAGCTAACAATAATTTTTACGCCCACATAAATCATTCAATCAAAGACAAACAAGCGTTTTATCATGTGTTGTTTGATTGATGGACATGTTTACACTGAACAGTGATCGAGAATGAACGTTTGTACGAATGATCGTTCGGTGATCATCGCCCCATATAAGAGGCCCTTTAAATTCTGGCACAATTGCACACAATTGCGCAAATCTTTCACTATGAAAAATCCCCAATGTTGCCTATACCATAGAGGTTTTTGTGGGAAGCAATTACTTCTCTCTCTGTGTGTTCTGGTTTCTAAGAATTCTTGCCTAACTAAATTAGACATCACATTGCAGGAGGAAGGAATGTTGATTGTTTATTCACTTTCACCTCATACTAAATATTTAAATTTATAGATGAGACCACTATAGATGAGACCACTACTGCCGTCCCTGCTTCTTCCACCTCTCAAACCACATCTACCCTATCACAGAAGCTGAAAACACCTTATGTGACATCTGATATTAGTAGTACACGGCCTACTACAGTGAAGGATCCCACCCGACCCATAAACACAGGTAAGTACAAAGACAAAGAATAGTCATTTACATTAAACCTTAATATCGATACACTGCCTTTATATCAGACTGACTTCCATCCAAGAATGATAAGTAATATTTCTCACATTACTGTTTGATTAGTAAATCTGAAAAAGACTTATTGATGCAATTTTCAGCAAACACTTTAATTTACAGCCCCAAAAACATGATCTTATTGGATGAATACAGAATAGGATTAGGGCCGGTTTTACATTGGATGATGCCCAGTGCACAAATAACCATATCAGAAAATATCTAATTATAAGCGCCAATTTGGCCAAATATCTTACCTCCAAATAACACATACCTCCAGTTACATAAATAACAATACTATACAGCACCCTCAACACCATACACTGAAAAAATAATATACTACGCCTAAGTAGTAGTGCCACACAATACCACCATGCTGTGCTCAAATAATACTAACATACAGTAACCACATACCAAATCCATACATAAAATAATTTCAGGTCTCTAGCAAGATATGCACCGGCAACTTAAACTCTAAGGGTATGTTCACACGACAGCGTCCGTAACGGCTGAAATTACGGGGATGTTTCCTCCTGAAAACATCCTCGTAATTTCAGCTGTAACGGTATGTGCAGGCGCTTGAACGCCGCGTCCATTACGGACGTAATTGGCGCTGCTATTCATTGGAGTCAATGAATAACGGCTCCAATTACGGCCAAAGAAGTGACAGGTCACTTCTTTGATGCGGACGTCTATTTACGCGCCGTCATTTAACAGCGGCGCGTAAATATACGCCTCGTGTGAACAGACAAACGTCTGCCCATTGCTTTCAATGGGCAGATGTTTGTCAACGCTATTGAGGCGCTATTTTCGGCCGTAATTCGGGGCAAAAACGCCCGAATTACGTCCGTAATTAGTGCGTGTGAACATACCCTTAGACCGAATGCACACAATGCATATTACGTGTGGATTTGCTGCGCATATTTTCGTGCGGCAAATCTGCAGCGTAATACAGTACCAGCAAAGTAAATGAGAGTTCAAGAAATCTCATCTACACGTTTCGGTTTATTTCTGCATGTAATTTGAGCTGCGGTGCGTATTTTTAAATCCGCAGCATGACAATTTATTTAGCGTTTCCGCTTGAGAATTGTATCTGACTAGTTTTAGAAGGAAACGCACCTATTTCCGCATCAAAATGTAGAAACCTCACCTAAAAACGCATTAAAAACACATTAGGTGCGGAATTTACTACCTGTGTTTACCTGCGGTTTTGATGCAGATTTTCTTCACCAAATTCCGCAACTTGTGCATGTAGCCTAAGGCTGGGTTCACACGACCTATTTTCAGGCGTAAACGAGGCGTATTATGCTTAGATTTACGCCTGAAAATACGGCTCCAATACGTCGGCAAACATCTGCCCATTCATTTGAATGGGCTTGCCGACGTACTGTGCCAACGATCTGTAATTTACAGTGCAGGACACTTCTTTGGACGTAATTTGAGCCGTTTTTCATTGAATTCAATGAAGAACAGCTCTAAATTACGGCCGTCAATGACGCCTCGCAAAATGCGAGGACGAGCAATTACGTCTGAAATTACGGAGCTGTTTTCTCCTGAAAACAGCTCCGTAATTTCAGCCGTATCGGACGCTGCCGTGTGCACATACCCTAAAACCTTCTTCATGCCTGCATTTGTCCTCCCTTTAGGATCCGCACCTGGATGAACTAAACCGTGCCTTGTCACTTTGGCCCATTGGTGCTGTTTTGTGCTTAACCTCTTCTTGAAGTGCTATTACATCTAGGTGATCGTGCAGTCGATCACTGGCGGGAGGATGGCTGTAATACACAACCCTGATCCAGAGTTGACAACATCAGTGTCCTTGTACTGGTGATCGCTGGCTCTGGGGACATGATTGTCATGGCTGGCATCACTATAGAGACAGCTTAATTCTTATTCTTATTTCTTATTATGAAAGGTCAGCCATAATAAATTCCCCCCATAATGTCAGTGTGAACTGTGAGAAAATAATCAGCCAGAAATTCATGGAACTTTTGAATGAATATGCATTTTATTAGCTTACTTGATGTATGCGACCACAGAAACAGACCTCTTCAGTAATGGCGGAGATCCCACTAAATGGGCAGATATTTTAGGCCTTGTTCACACGGCAGAATTTTCATGCTGATTCTGATGCGCTGCCCGCATTGGAATCAGCGTGAACACTTGTAACAAGCCTTTCATTGTCTTTAATGGGAACCCCCCCCCCCCCCCCTGTTGTTCATATGGGGGACTTCTGCCACGGTTCCTCAGTGAATTCCACTTCGGATTTTTCTACATGAAAAATCCACCTTAGAAACATAGTCTAAAGGTCCTTATCACAAGCAGATAAACTGCCCATTACAAGCGCCGATCGATCGGAGGTATAGGAAGGTATAGGAAGTGGATCGGCGCTCGCTTACTTTCACTTTCATGTAGAAATGATCATTTGGGGGTTCGTATAAACGACAGTTTGAGCGATTGTTCGTTCCTCCTCCTCTCATACACTTTACTCTATTGTCAGCAGCACATCCTGTTTACAAGCAGGGATGTCCTGTACACAAATAATATTTTTTATGCCGGCATAAATGATTCAATTAACTACAAATGTTATAACGCTTGTTTGTCATTGATTGAATCATTTGATCGTTTACACTGGGCAATGATCAGGAATGATCATTTGGGCGATCATCACGCCTTATAAAACACAATTGCGGAATTCTTTCGCTATGAACAATACCCCATGTAGCCTAAACTATAAGGGTATGTGCACACGATGAGAGGCTTTTACGTCTGAAAAGACAGACAGTTTTCAGGAGAAAACAGCTGCGTCGTTTCAGACGTAAATGCTGCTCCTCAAATTACGTTGCAAAGAAGTGTCCTGCACTTCTTTGCTGAGGCAGTCAATTTACGCGTCGTCGTTTGGCAGCTGTCAAACAACGACGCGTAAATTACAGGTACACAGTACGTCGGCAAACCTATTCAAATGAATGGGCAGATGTTTGCTGACGTATTGGAGCCCTATTTTCAGACATAAAACAAGGCATAATACGCCTCGTTTACGTCTGAAAATAGGTCGTGTGAACCCAGCCTAAAGGTTTTTACGGCAAATGGGAAGAGAGTACTTCTTGCTGTGTATGTTCTTGTTTCTAAGAATTCCTGCCTAACTAAATTAGCCATCACATTGCAGGAGGAAGGAATATTGACTGTTTATTCACTTTCACCTCATACTAAATACTTTAATTTATAGATGAGACCACTATAGATGAGACCACTACTGCAGTCCCTGTTTCTTCTCGCATCCAAATTACATCTACCCTATCACAGAAGCTGAAAACACCTTATGTGACAACCAATATTAGTAGTACACGGCCGACCACAATGAAAGATCCTAACCAACCCATAAACACAGGTAAGTGCAAAGACAAAGAATAGTCATTTACATTATAACTTCAAGGGTTTGTCCACTTTCGGAAAATTAATGTTACAATTTGTTATACAAATGTCCAGAATAATTTCTGTATTAATTCCGCACGGTTTTCAAGATGTCTGCTTGTTGTTATTCAGTAGGAACATTCATTGTTCACTTCCAGTGGATACAATTCTGTCCATGGTCATGTGATGAACCCACACTCGCTGGGATCGTTAGAAAACACTGCTTTGATACACATACTGTTAATGTAACGATCCCAGCACCTGCCTAACAAAGGCCCCAGGTCTGCCCTGGCTATATACCTATTAGGACGTGCCAGAGGCACGTCCTAATACATTGCCTGTCAAGGCTGGATTCCCACGAGCGTTGCACATCTCGGACGTGAAAAACTGATGTCACACATTCCCCATAGATTAGAGTCTATGGAGGGATGCGTGAAAATATTGGACATGTCCTATTTTCTCACGGACCCTTCACACTATCCGTTGAAACAACGGCCGTGTGAACGGCCACATTGAATTTCTTTTACTTTTAGGCGGGATTCACACGAGCGTGTGCGTTTTGCACACGCAAAAAACGCGGCGTTTTGCGTGCACAAAATGCACTTAACAGCTCCGTGTGGCCTCAGCATATGATGCGCGGCTGCGTGCTTTTCGCGCAGCCGCCATCATTATGACACTCATAATGACTTCAATGGGTGCGTGATGCGCGAAAAACGCCCAAAGAACAGACATGTCGTGACTTTTTTTCAGCGGACTCACGCACATGTCTACACGGCCCCATAGACTAATATAGGTCCGTGCGTTGCACGGACGTATATCCCGTTCGTCTGAATAAGCCCTTACGAGGGAAAGGGCTGTCCCTTCTCTCTATCCTGCACTGATAGAGAGAAGGGAAGTACTTTCACCTCAATACACAACGGCTAGTCCGCATCAATTTAAGGCCGGATTCATACGAGCGTGTGCGTTTTGCCCGCGCAAAAAACGTGGCATTTTGCGCGTGCAAAAGGTCCATAACAGCTCCGTGTGTCAGCAGCGTATGATGCGTGGCTGCGTGATTTTCGCGCAGCCGCCATCATTATGACACTCTGTTTGTATGTTTGTAAACAGAAAAGCACGTGGTGCTTTTCTGTTTTCATTCATAGTTTTTACTGCTGTTGCGCGAATCACGCGCGTCACACGGAAGTGCTTCCGTGTGGTGCGCGTGATTTTCATGCACCCATTGACTTCAATGGGTGCGTGATGCGCGAAAAATGCAGAGATATAGAACTTGTCACGCTTTGTACGCAGCGGACAAACGCTGCGCAAAAAACACGGACTGTCTGTACTGCCCCATAGACTTCTATTGGTTTGTGCGTGGCGCGTGAAAACAACACGGGCAGCACGGACGCAAATCACGTTCGTGTAAATCCGCCCTAATGCCCATTTTAGGCAGAGCCGCAACAGAATCTGCAACGCAGATTATGTGCGGCATTGATGCGGACAGTGGCGGAAGAAATACGCCACGTCTGGTCATGCACTTATAGGTTCTGTCAGTTTTGCGTCGGGGTGTCCGTGGTTTTAACGGAAACAATACTGCGGTATGGTGCACTGTTGTTTCAGGTATTATTTGCAAAATCTGCAACTTAGGCCCTAACAGAGCCTCCAACACAGATGTGAACAGGGCCTAACTGAGAATCCAGCACTGGGGTGACATATAATGCTCAAAGTGAAGTTTAAAGGCTATGTACACCTTTTAAATCGTTTTTTTTTTTGTTTTTAATAAAAATGTCTATCATGTGTTTGGTGCAACTTTCTAAATACTTTTTATTAAAAATAATTGTGACTTTTTCAGATACAGCTGCTTTGTATCCAGTATACAGAGCACCTGTATCTAGCGCTGAAACTTTTATCTGTCAGGTCAGCGGCATTGACGGGTTCAGTGAAAACGGGTCTTGCGTGTCTCTGACACACAGGATCAAGCTGTTAATGATCACATCTAAGTTCATAACTTAGATGTGATCGATAACAGGTGGATCCTGCATGTCAGAGACACGCAAGACCCGCTTTCACTGAACCCGTCAGTGCCGCTGACCTGACGGATTCAGGTCTCCGCGCAAAATACAGCTGCTCTGTATACAGGACACAAAGCAGCAGTATGTGAAAAAGTTAAAATTATCTTTAATAAAAAGTAATTAGAAAAAAGCATGGTGGAATGTTTGAGGTTTTTATGCTTGACCCCCCAAAAATGAAATTCCTAAAAATAAAACACTAGTACCCAAAATGGTTTGTGTAGAAGCTGCAAAAACAAAAACGACATTTATTTTTTCCAAAAGCCTAAAAATGGCATGGTCCTAAATTTGTTACACCTGATTCTTGCTATTTATTTTGCAATCCTTTTATATAAACCATGCAGGTTTGGACTGGTCCATAGGAGGACAGGAGAATGCCCTGGTGGGCCCATGTTCTGACACAATAAAGGGGCTCGGCTACAGGGCCCATGAGATTCAACATAGACAACCAAAAGGGCAAATTCCTTTTTTGTTATTTCACAATTAGGTGAAATTCACACGAACGTGTGCGTTTTGCACGCGCAAAAAACACAGCGTTTTTTGCGCATTGCAGTTCCGTGTGTCATCAGTGTTTGGTGCGTGACTTAGTGATTTTCACGCATATACCATCCTTAGAAAAAGAAATGAAGGAGGTGGTTTTATTTTTCCCTTCATTTCTTGATCTACAGTTGCGCGAATCACGCGCGACACACGGAAGTGCTTCCGTGTGCTGTGCGTGATTTTCACGCACCCATTGACTTAAAAAACTGCTCAAGTATAGGACATGTCGTGAGTTTCACGCAGCGGACACACGCTGCGTAATAAACATGGAATGTCTGAATGTCCCCATTGCCTTTCACGGACGTGAACTACGCTCGTGTAAATAAGGCCTTAAACTAAGGCCAGGATCACACACACAGTTTTGTTGCAGTTTTTGTCACAGTTTTTTTTAGCCAAAACCAGAAGTGGATCCAAAAGGACGCACGGACCTAAGTCAATGGGGCCATTCAGACATTCCGTGTTTTTCACGCAGCGTGTGTCCGCTGCGTGAAACTCACAGCATGTCCTATACCTTAGCGTTTTTTGTCCATCACGCACCCATTGAAGTCAATGGGTGCGTGAAAATCACGCTCAGCACATGGACGCACAGTTGTTCAAGAAATGAAGGGAAAAATAAAACCACCTCTATCATTTCATTTTCTAAACCTCAAAACTGTGTGTCATAAGGATGCCAAATATGCGCGAAAATCATGCAGCCACGCGCCAAACACTGATGACACACAGTGAACTGCAACGCGCAAAAACGAAGCGTTTTTTGCGTGCGCAAAACGCACACGTTCGTGTAAATAAGGCCTTAGTGTCTCCTCTTCTGGCAGATCCTTTACATGTTTTTGCTTAAAAAACACATGCAAAATCTGCAGCAAATCTCAGCTGTGTGAACAAGGGCCTAAGGCCTCATGCACACGACCGTAGCCATGTGCACGGCCGTGATTTTCAAGTCGGCCGGCCGCGGAGTGTCACCCGTGAGCCGCCCGCATGTCAATTATTTTCTATAAGCCTGTACGGCCGTAATAAGACATGTCCGTTCTTTCTGCGGTCCAGGCTCCTGGGCCATGCACGGACCGTGGAAACCACGGTCGTGTGCATGGGCCCATAGAAATGAATGGGGCCGCAATTCTCCTGTGGATTTTCGGGGGAATTGTGGCCGGAAAAGCACATTCGTGTGCATGGGGACTAAGGGTTCATTTAGAGGAGAAGTTTTTGGTCGCACAGTTAAAGAAACGTAAGCGGTTTAAGGCTATGTTCACACAGTTTTTTGTAGGCGGAAATTCTGCCTCAAAATTCAGTTCGGGCATAAAACGCCGCAAAATACGCTTTCTCTGCCATTGATGTCAATGGGAGGTCAGAAGCGTAAACGTCCGAAGATGGGGCTTGTCCCCTCTTCCTCCCGCGAGACGATTTTACCGCTCGCGGGAAAAAAGACGCCCCCGCCTCCCATTGAAAACAATGGGAGGCATTTTCGGGCAGTTTTTGACTAGTTTTGCGGCGCGGTTTCCGTGTCAAAAAACTTGTCAAAAAAATTCTGTGTGAACATAGCCTTACTGTGTATTGCAGCAGTTTGCGATGCGATTTTCGTCTGTGCGATTACAAAGGCAAAGGCCAGACTCCCCAGTTCGTATACTCTGTGTAAAAACTGGAACCCGCAGCACCTTCTATCTGAAAAAGCGCACCACATTGTGGTGTTTTTCGAATGGTAATTTCCGCTGCGGAATGCAGCTCTGGGGGAAAATAATAAACAGCGATACTTACCCCCTCCCTATTTTTTGCGCTTAGTCCAACCGACTAAAATGACGTTGCAGGCCATGTGATGCTGCAGCCTGTGATTGGCTGCAGCGGTCACATGTGATGAAATGTCATCCCAGGAGGTCAGACTGCAGGAAGAAAGAGAGAGTTCTGGGTAAGGCCCCATGCACACGACCGTAAAAACGCCCGTAATTACGGCACGTTTTTACGGGCCCATGGACTTCTATTGGCCACGGATACCTCCCCGTTTGCTTACGGGAAGGTCCCCGTGCCATTGAAAAATATAGAACATGTCCTATTTCAGCCGGTAATTACGGCAGTATTTACGGGTGGACAGAAATACGGTCGTGTGGATGAGGCCTAAGTATGATTTTTTTTTTTTCCCCGAGTTGCAATTTTTGCCAAGTCGCAACACTTGGCTTTCTGTTGCAGGTTTAGCATCCCCATAGAATTCAATGTTGAAAACCCGCGACAGAAAATCAACGAAAACGCAGCATAAATTGACATGCTGCGAAGTTAAATTCTGCAGGTCAATTTATTAATGTTTACGCTGCGTTTTTTCCCCGCAGTGTGACTATGAGATTTTCTAAATCTCATCCACTTTGCTGCTACTGCAAATGCTGCGGAATTTCCGCACAGAATTCCGCTGCGGAAATTCTGCAGCGTTTATGCTACGTGGGAACCCGGCATAAGGGTGCATTTAGATAAGACTCTTTTGACGCGCGGTAAAAATGCATCAAATCACACAGACGAAAATCGCATTGCAAACCTCTGCGATATGCGGTAAAACCAAGTGGCCAAAAACTTCTCCTCTAAATGCACCCTTAGGGTATGTGCACACGAGAACTGTCTTTTACTTCTGAAAAGACAGACTGTTTTCAGGAGAAAACAGCTGCGTCGTTTCAGACGTAAAAGCTCCTCCTCGCATTTTGCGAGGCGTCCTTGACGGCCAATCATTTGAGCTGTTCTTCATTGAATTCAATGAAAAACGGCTCAAATTACGTTGCAAAGAAGTGTCCTGCACTTCTTTGCCGAGGCAGTCAATTTACGCGTCGTCGTTTGACAGCTGTCAAACGACGACGCGTAAATGACAGGTCGTCGGCACAGTACGTCGGCAAACCCATTGAAATGAATGGGCAGATGTTTGCCGACGTATTGTAGCCGTATTTTCAGACGTAAAACGAGGCATAATACGCCTCGTTTACGTCTGAAAATAGGTTGTGTGAACCCAGCCTAAGGGTATGTGCGCACGAGAACTGGCTTTTACGTCTGAAAAGACCCACTTTTTTCAGGAGAAAACAGCTGCGTCGTTTCAGACGCAAAAGCTCCTCCTCGCATTTTGCGAGGCGTCTTTGACGCCCGTAATCTTGAGCTGTTCTTCATTGACTTCAATGAAAAACGGCTCAAATTACGTTTCAAAGAAGTGTCCTGCACTTCTTTGACAAGGCAGTCATTTTACGCATCGTCGTTTGACACATTACTGGTCGTCGGCACAGTACGTCGGCAAACCCATTCAAATGAATGGGCAGATGTTTGCTGACGTATTGTAGCCGTATTTTCAGGCGTAAATCGAGGCATAATACGCCTCGTTTACGCCTGAAAATAGGTCGTGTGAACCCAGCCTGAGGCTGGGTTGACACGACCTATTTTCAGACGTAATGGAGGCGTTTTACGCCTCGAATTACGTCTGAAAAAACGGCTCCAATACGTCGGCAAACATCTGCTCATTACTTTCAATGGGGTTTACGATGTACTGTGCCGACGACCTGTCATTTTAGGGTATGTTCACACGATGAGAGGCATTTACGTGTGAAAAGACAGACTGTTAACAGCTTCCTCGTTTCACACGTAAATGCTCCTCCTCGCATTTTGCGAGCCGTCTGAGACGCTCGTAAATCTTGAGCTGTGCTTCATTGAGTTCAATGAAGAACAGCTCAAATTACGTGGCAAAGAAGTGCCCTGCACTTCTTTGCCGAGGCAGCCCAATTACGCGTCGCCGTTTGACAGCTGTCAAACGACGACGCGTAAATTACAGGTCGTCTGCACAATACGTCGGCAAACCCATTCAAATGAATGGGCAGATGTTTGCCGACGTATTGTAGCCCTATTTGCAGGCGTAAAACGAGGCATAATACGCCTCGTTTACGCCTGAAAATAGGTCGTGTGAACACAGCCTTACGCGTTGCTGTCAAATGACGGCACGTAAAAATACAGCCTCGTCAAAACAAGTGCAGGACACTTCTTGGGATGTAATTGGAGCCGTTTTTCATTGACTTTATTGAAAACAGCTCCAAAAACGCCTCAAAAAACGCCTGAAAAGAAGCCTCAAAAGAAGCTCCAAATTTCATTTTCAGCTTCAAAAACGCCTGAAAATCAGAGGCTGTTTCCTCTGAAATCAGCTCCGTATTTTCAGACGTTTTTTGTTAAGTATGTGAACATACCCTAAGGGTATGTTCACACGATGAGAGGCATTTACGTGTGAAAAGACAGACTGTTAACAGCTGCCTCGTTTCACACGTAAATGCTCCTCCTCGTAATTTACGAGGCGTCTGAGACGCTCGTAAATCTTGAGCTGTGCTTCATTGAGTTCAATGAAGAACAGCTCAAATTACGTGGCAAAGAAGTGCCCTGCACTTCTTTGCCGAGGCAGTCCATTTACGCGTCGTCGTTTGACAGCTGTCAAACGACGACGCGTATATTACAGGTTGTCTGCACAGTACGTCGGCAAACCCATTCAAATGAATGGGCAGATGTTTGCCGACGTATTGCAGCCCTATTTTCAGACGTAAAACGAGGCATAATACGCCTCGTTTACGTCTGAAAATAGGTCGTGTGAACCCAGCCTTAGGGTATGTGCACACGATAAGTTTCTTTTATGTCTGAAAAGACAGACTGTTTTCAGGAGAAAACAGCTGCGTCGTTTCAGACGTAAATGCTGCTCCTCGTATTATGCGAGGCGTCTTTGACGCCTGTAATCTTGAGCTGCTCTTCATTGACTTCAATTTACGTTGCAAAGAAGTGTCCTGCACTTCTTTGCTGAGGCAGTCAACGACGACGCGTAAATGACAGGTCGTCTGCACAGTACGTCGGCAAACCCATTCAAATGAATGGGCAGATGTTTGCCGACGTATTGTAGCCGTAATTTCAGACGTAAAAGCCACTTATCGTGTGCACATACCCTAAAAAGAAGTAGTATGTCATTTCTTGGGGCGTTTTTTTGAGCTGATTTTCCATTGAACACAATGAAAAACGCTTGTAGCCCTATTTTCAGACGTAAAACGAGGCATAATACGCCTCGTTTATGTCTGAAAATAGGTCGCAGCTGTTTTCTCCTGAAAACAGTCTGTCTTTTCAGACGTAAGGGTATGTTCACATGAGGGCGTCCGTAACGGCTGAAATTACGGGGATGTTTCAGCCTGAAAACATCCCCGTAATTTCAGCCGTAACGGCATGTGCAGGCGCTTGAACGCCGCGTCCTTTATGGACGTAATTGGCGCTGCTATTCATTGGAGTCAATGAATAACGGCTCCAAATACGGCCAAAGAAGTGACAGATCACTTCTTTGACGCGGGCGTCTATTTACGCGCCGTCATTTGACAGCGGCGCGTATATTACGCCTCGTGTGAACAGACAAACGTCTGCCCATTGCTTTCAATGGGCAGATGTTTGTCAGCGCTATTGAGGCGCTATTTTCGGACGTAATTCGGGGCAAAAACGCCCGAATTACGTCCGTAATTAGTGCGTGTGAACATACCCTAAAGGACAGTTCTCGTGTGCACATACCCTTATCGTGTGCACATACCCTTAGGGTATGTTCACACGTGCACGTCCGTTACGGCTGAAATTACGGAGCTGTTTTCAGGCGAAAACAGCTCCTGAATTTCAGACGTAATGGCAAGTGCAGGCGTTTTTCGCAGCGTCCATTACGGACGTAATAGGAGCTGTTTTTCTATGGAGTCAATGGAAAATGGCTCCAATTACGTCCCAAGAAGTGACATGCACTTCTTTGACGCGGGCATCTTTTTTACGCGCCGTCTTTTGACAGCGACGCGTAAAAAAAATGACCGTCTGCACAGTACATCGTAAAACCCATTCAAATGAATGGGCAGATGTTTGCCGACGCTTTCAAGCAGTATTTTTGGCCGTAAATCCAGGCGTAAAACGCCTGAATTACGTCCGGAAATAGTGAATGTGAACATACCCTTAGAGGGGTATAACACTACTACGTTTTAAACATATGTGTACCTCCGCTGGTAGTCTGTATATAAATTTTTAGGCCGGATTTACACGAGCGTGTGCGTTTTGCGCTCGCAAAAAATGCAGCCTTTTGCGTGCGCAAAAGGCACTTAACGGCTCCGTGTGTCATCATCATATGATGCACGGCTGCATGATTTTCACGCAGCCGCCATCATTATGACTCTCCGTTTAGATGTTTGTAAACAGAAAAGCACGTGGTGCTTTTCTGTTTTCATTCACACTTTTTACTGCTGTTGCACGATTCACGCACATCACACGGAAGTGCTTCCATGTGGTGCGCGTGATTTTCACGCACCCATTGACTTCAATGGGTGCGTGATGCGCGCACAACGCACAAATATAGGACATGTCGTGCGTTTCACGCAGCGGACACACGCTGCGTGAAAATCACATACAGTCTGTACGGCCACATAGACTAATATACGTTCGTGTATATAATATGTTTCCATTCCCGCCAACTGTTGGGGTCGTTTTTCTAGTTCTATGATGTTTAGAAAAAGAAATGAAGGAGGTGGTTTTATTTTTTCCTTCATCTCTTTATCCACTGTTGCACGAATCACGCGCGACACATGGAACTGCTTCCGTGTGCTGCGCGGGATTTTCACGCACCCATTGACTTCAATGGGTGCGTGATGCGCGAAAAACGGCCAAGTATAGGACATGTCGTGAGTTTTACGCAGCGGACACACGCTGCGTGAAAATCACAGAATGTCTGAACGGCCCCATTGACTAACATAGGTCCATGCGTATCACGGACGTTAAACACGTTCGTGTGAATAAGGCCTTAGGGTTAATTCACACGTTGTGTAAATACTGCCTTTTTTCCGCAACTGTATTCATTGCGTAAAATCCGCAGCAAATACAGTAGCAGCAAAGTGGATGAGATAAAACAAATTTCATCCACACGCTGCGTAAATAATGAGCGGAAAAAACAGAAATTGACCTGCGGTGCGGAATTTTATTCTGCATTATGTTAATTGTATTTGCGTAAACGCTTCTTATTTTTTGCGGGATTTAGCAAGGTAAATCCCGCAACAAATAGCAGTTTTTGCGTTTTTTGCAGCGGGTTCACAGAGATTCCGCCGCAAAAAAGGCAACACAGGAAAAAGCCAAACCTTATACTTACTCAGAAGTCTGTATTCCTCCCTCAAGCGCGGCCTCCTGGAATGACGCTTCATCCCATGTGACCGCCACTGCAGCCAATCACAGTCTGCAGTGGTCTCCTGGGATGAAACGTCATCCCAGGAGTCTGGCCTGTTTTCCACCTGTTTTCCGTAGCGGACATTCCGGTTGAAAAACTGCACCACTGTTTGGTGTGGTTTTTCGCCCAGTATTCCCTGCGGTGCACAGGGTGGATACGCTGCCTGCTGTTACGCAGCGTATCCGCCCAGTGTGAACACAGCCTTAGGTCCTGTTTACACAGTGCAGATTTGCTGCAGATTTTGGATTCATTTTTTAAGCCAAAACCAGAATTGGATCCATGAGAGCAGACCTATATGGCCTTCCTATATACATATATTATGTCTAGGTTCTGCTTCTAGTTTTGGCTTAAAATAGTACATGCAAAATCTGCAGCAAATCTGCACAGTGTGAACAGGGCCTATGTCCTTCCTAGTGATATGACCTGTGTGTCCAACAGACATAGCATAGCTTATATAGCAAATGGCTCGGCCATCAGAATAATTTAGTCTGCTGGGCCCATCATACCCCAACCTCACCTTGAAACCATGACGATGACTTCAGATTTGTATGTTTAACCCCTTCCCGACAATTCCCATATGGATACATCATGGAAAGCTAGTGCTTCCCGCATTTTGCCGTATCCATACGACAAATGGTGGACACCGGCTCAGAAGCTGAGTCGGTGCCAAAATCGCCGGATGTCAGTGGTATCTTACAGCTGACATCCAGCTGTAATGGCGGGGACCGAAATTAGCTTCGATCCCCGCCATTAACCCCTTAAATGCAGCGCTCAAACGCGATCACTGCATTTAAGCTGTTTGCAGCTCATCGGATTCCGGTGCCTGCACTGGCAACCAGAGGCCTAATACTGGCCTCCCGGGCTGCCTAGCACGGAAAACTTCCAGCCCCCATCCGGCGGCGGGGCCTGAAAGGCTTCCGTAGCCGACGGCAAGATGTCGCCGGCTCAGGAGCTGAGCCGGCGTCATCAGCGGTGAATGTCAGCTGTATGTTACAGCTGACATCCACCTGTAACGGCAGGAACCGGAGCTAGCTCCGATCCCTGCCATTAACCCCTTCGATGCAGCGATCACAAGCGATCGCTGCATCTTAGAGGTTGCTAGCAGATCGCCAGCCCTGCCATGCAATCAGGGCTGCCGATGCTGCTATGGCAACAGGAGACCTACCAATGGCCTCCTGCTCTGCCATTACGGAAGCCGATTAGGCCCCTGTCGGCTTGCTGTCAGTGAATGACTGACAGATCTAATACATAAGTAGTGCAATGTATTAGAAAAAATAAATCTGACAGTTAGGGTATGTTCACACGGCAGCGTCCGTAACGGCTGAAATTACGGGGATGTTTTCAGGAGGAAACATCCCCGTAATTTCAGCCGTAACAGCATGTGCAGGCGCTTGAACGCCGCGTCCATTACGGACGTAATTGGCGCTGCTTTTCATTGGAGTCAATGAATAACGGCTCCAATTACGCCCCAAGAAGTGACAGGTCACTTCTTTGACGCGGGCGTCTATTTACGCGCCGTCATTTGACAGCGGTGCGTAAATATACGACTCATGTGAACAGACAAACGTCAGCCCATTGCTTTCAATGGGCAGATGTTTGTCAACGCTATCGAGGCGCATTTTTCGGACGTAATTCGGGGCAAAAATGCCCGAATTACGTCCGTAATTAGTGTGTGTGAACATACCCTTAGACCCTAGTGGGACTTCAAAAAAAGTGTAAAAAAAAAAATTTTTTAAAACATATAAAAGTTTCATGTAATAAAATAAAACACAATCGCCCTGTTCCATTATCAAGTCCTTTATTATTGAAAAAAAACCAATAAACCATACATATTTGGTATCGCCGCGGCCGTAACCGCCTGAACTATAAAAATATTATGTGATTTATTCCACGTGGTGAATGGAGTAAAAAAAACTTAAAAACTATACCAGAATTTCAGTTTTTTGGTCACTTTGCCCTACAAATATTGGAATCAAAAGTGATCAAAAAGTTGCATGTATCCAAAAATGGTACTGTGATCGCAATGAGGTCACTTTACGCCTTGATCTCCATGCAGGTTCAAATCAGGTGGGGGGGGTGCGAGCTCGGAGAAGCAACAGATACACTGAGACGTTTCTCAAGGTAAAAATCCTTCTGACTTTATTTGCAGAGACACAGAGTTTATATAGTAAAAATATCATATAATTACGTGCAGACACATATACATTCTTGTGGTTTCTTTCCTCATTATTCTTATCTCTACATACATTGTTCTTATTCCTTACATCTAATTTTTAATCCGGTGTTCTACCCATCTCTATCTTGGCTGTACGCCCAGAACCCAAAAAGTCTGTAAACAGACTCCCTAGTTCCTGGTAGTACCCTCATAACATAATAAATTCGCAATTTCCAGTTTCGGCAGAACATCTGCAGATTATCACATTCCATAACCTTTCAATTATATCCAAAATATAGACTCGTTTATCCTTCTACCTTGAAGTAGTACATACATTACACTTATATGATTGATTATAGGTTGTTCTATACCATCACAATCCCTCCTTTTGTGATTTTACCAACACCTAAATTCCAATGCTACTTCTATCTCCTGATAGCAAGGCTTCGATCCATTTCTTCACTTGATTCACACAGGTATGTAGGTGGGGTAATCTCACAACACTCTTTCATCATAATGTATAGGCCTCTGATTGAATGCTTCCCTCATTTTGCAAAATGTATAACAATTGAAACATGTAAGCAATATAAACAATATTATGAAACATATCAAGGGTTGGAATAACATATGGAGTATCTTAGTGGCAGTGGGGGAAAATCCTGTAAATATGTCATACCAGTGATGGGCACTAGCATCTTTTATTGCTGACGATAAATTTATTACTTCCTTAGCTGCTATTGTAGCCAATACTTTCACTTTACTTAGAGTTACATTATGGGCTGCTATCAATTTCTTTACGTCTTTAGACTTTTGTAACACTTGTTTTAACTCTTCCAGTGGCAAACTAAAATTTCCATAGGGCAAAGGTTCAGGTACCCATACAGTGGACATTATTTCTTCTAAAGTAGGCAGGAACACTATAGTTTGGTTCCCCCAAGTCAAATGAGTCACATTGTATAGACATCCTGAAAATGGTCCTATGAGATTAAACTGGCTAAGGGTCTGCTTGTTGTTAGTTATTAAACATACATGCTGTGGACCTACTTCAATATAAACCTGTAGGTTAGCTTCTGGGATTATAGTGAGTGCGCATACATTATCCTGGTGCTGCATTAGACAGGGTTCATATATCCCTGACTGTTGATTACATACATATCCTTGCTCTGTTAACTGGCACAAATCTATATTCCTTGTCTTATTTTGAGAATCTATGTGTGTTCCTTTTATTTCTGGCATCCAATATTGTCCTAATAATGTCACCGGATCAATCATTACCATTGGCATAACAATAAATTTGCATAATAGAGTAGGATTTTTCACATTAAATGCTATTAGTCTTCCTGCACACCATTTAGGTGTACACTCAGTATACTCAGGCTGTAACAATAACCACGTATCATTTCTCTCTCCTATGGGCAGAATGTCTGTCCATTGCCTAACATGACTACTAAACAATTTATTCTTAAAATTATTCATCTGTTCTTGTTGCCACATCGTTTTAAGCGTACATACTGTCCAATTTACAAAAGTTGATACATTCTGTAATGTTCTATATTCGGTTAGCATACTTTCATTAAAAACATTTAAAAACAGTTCATCTATAGTTAACCCTTTCTGTTGTATGGCAAAGGTAGTAGGTAACCATGAGGCACCTATCCTTAATGCAGTAGATGTGTCATCTCCCACTGAGTTTAATTTGTTCATAACTGTTTCTAACTGTATACCATTCAATACTCCTAATCCCGTTCCTACCCCTCCTCATAGCATGTCATACCATTCTCTTTTTTTGTCTATGACAGCTGGGGGATTCAGGGAAGGAAATATTGAAGTGTACATTCTCTTTCTGCTGTTGGGTTACAGCGCTCTTACAAGTGTGTGCGATTCTTTCCAGACTTTGTACTGTTATATGTGGCTTAAAACTATCTCTTAAAATTGTTATCAAGAATACAAAATATATTCTATTTCTTATTTGGCTATTATTCATACATAATATCATCCCATCAGTTTCTTTTATTACAATCGTAGAGTTGAGCCTCTCCTTGTTGCATCTTTCATAAGTCTTATTTATCATTTCATTTCTATTTTTACTGGTTGTATATTTCTATAGATACTGTAAATCTGATTCATAACAACAAAGCAACAGCCCCGGCGTCTCTTCTTGTATGCTAATGTTGGCTGTTTTGTCTATGTGAAGGTACACAGTCCCTCCATGTGGTCCTTTTCTCCAAGTCCCTTCGGTTGTAGTCACATTTGTAGTATAACACGGGGCATTGGCCTTACAGGTGTAGTTACCCTGCTTTCTATCACTGTGGCATTCACCCACCCTGTCCTGAACTGTTCCAGTGATTCTGTACTGATTACGTGTACAGGAGTAGCAGTTCTGCCTTTTTGTATAAGAGCACACGCAACAACCGCCGCAACAACCGCAAAGATCTTCATTCTTCTGGCTGAAGAACCTTTTTACAATGACTGGCGTGAATCCAACTTGTCTTTCCTTCGAGCTTCACTGAGGTGTTTGTAACGAGTAGGACTTGAAATGGTCCGTCAAATCTTGGGTCTAGACTTTTCCTCACGTGTCTTTTGACAACGACCCAATCTGCTGGTTCTAGCTTATACGTCCCTTCAACTGAATCAGGATCTGGAATGGAAGCAAAAACTTGTGCATGCACCTTGGTCAATTGTTTGTTCAGCATTGATACATAATCTGTTAGTCTACCATACTGCATTTGGAGCACCTGTGGAAAATAACATCCTAATCTGGGAGCCGACCCAAATAAGATCTCATATGGGCTGAGACCTGTTCTTTTTGTGGGCGTGTATCTTACTGAGAACAAGGCTAATGGTAGACACTCGGTCCATGGTTTCCCGGTTTCTACCATTGCTTTTTGGATTTTCAATTTGAGAGTCCCATTTAGTCTCTCAACCTTCCCACTACTTTGTGGATGGTATGGTGTATGTAGGGCTTGACTTATGCCTAGAGCTGACAACACATGGTTCATGATTTCACCCGTAAAATGAGTTCCTCTGTCGCTCTCGATCACCTCTGGAACTCCATATCTGCACACCACCTCGTTGATCAGTTTCTTTGCTGTGGCTACGGCTGTAGCTTTGGTGACTGGAAAAGCTTCTGGCCATCCTGAAAAGAGATCAATACAAACAAGCACATACTCATAGGTACCGACTTTTGGTAATTGAATATAGTCTATCTGTAGTCTCTGGAATGGGTAAATTGGTCTGGGTGTGTGCTTCTGTGGTACTTTTACAGTTCTTCCAATATTATGTGTTGCACAGATCATGCATCCTTGTGTAAAACTGCTGGCCATCACACTAAACCCTGGGGCATACCACACCTTGTTTACCAAGTCCATCATTGCCGTTTTTGACTGGTGTGTCTCTCCATGTGTTATTTGGGCCATCATTGGGAACATTGTCTTAGGCAGGCACAGTTTATTCTGGCATTGCCAGAGGCCATCTTTTCGTAGCGTTGCTCCTTGGGCCGTCCACTTGTCTTTTTCTTCTTCTGTTGCTTGTCCTTGAAGTTTTTGCAGTAGTTCCGGGCTTACAGCTGGTCTTGTTTCCTCTGGATCTTTTATCTGACATACGGCTGCTAACACGGGTAGCTTCTGTGCTGCTTGCTTTTGCGGCTTGGTCTGCCAAAGCATTTCCTTTTGTCTCTGGTGAACTCACCTTAGTGTGAGCTTTTATTGTTTACTACTGCTACTTCTGTGGGTAACATCAGGGTCGCCATCAAATATTTTACAAAGTCTGCATTCTTTACAGGTGTACCTGCAGAGGTCAAAAATTGTCTTGCCCTCCATATGGGGCCATAATCGTGTGCAATCCCAAATGCATATCGAGAGTCAGTGTATATATTTGCTGTCTTTCCTTCTGCATGTTGGCATGCTGCTGCCAGGGCCTTAAAGAGGCTCTGTCACCAGATTTTGCAACCCCTATCTGCTATTGCAGCAGATAGGCGCTGCAATGTAGATTACAGTAACGTTTTTATTTTTAAAAAACGAGCATTTTTGGCCAAGTTATGACCATTTTTGTAATTATGCAAATGAGGCTTGCAAAAGTCCAAGTGGGTGTGTTTAAAAGTACAAGTCCAAGTGGGTGTGTATTATGTGCGTACATCGGGGCGTTTTTAATACTTTCACTAGCTGGGCGCTCTGATGAGAAGTAACATCCTCTTCTCTTCAGAACGCCCAGCTTGTGACAGTGCAGATCTGTGACGTCACTCACAGGTCCTGCATCGTGACGGCCACATCGGCAGCAGAGGCTACAGTTGATTCTGCAGCAGCATCAGCGTTTGCAGGTAAGATCGACTTACCTGCAAACGCTGATGCTGCTGCAGAATCAACTGTAGCCTCTGGTGCCGATGTGGCCGTCACGATGCAGGACCTGTGAGTGACGTCACAGATCTGCACTGTCACAAGCTGGGCGTTCTGAAGAGAAGAGGATGTTACTTCTCATCAGAGCGCCCAGCTAGTGAAAGTATTAAAAACGCCCCGATGTACGCACATAATACACACCCACTTGGACTTGTACTTTTAAACACACCCACTTGGACTTTTGCAAGCCTCATTTGCATAACTACAAAAATGGTCATAACTTGGCCAAAAATGCTCGTTTTTTAAAAATAAAAACGTTACTGTAATCTACATTGCAGCGCCTATCTGCTGCAATAGCAGATAGGGGTTGCAAAATCTGGTGACAGAGCCTCTTTAAGCTCCGCTTCTTGTGCTGAGCGGGACGCTGGTAAGGAGGCTGCTTCTAGGACTACATCTTCGGTGGTTACTGCATATCCTGTAAGAAAAGATCCTTCTACACAATACCTTGAACCATCCACAAAGAGTATTAGGTCTGGGTTTTGGAGTGGGGTATCTTTTACATGTGCGAACCCCACTGTTTCCTGGGCCATAAGGGCCATACAATCATGTTCATCAGTTTCAGACAAAAATTGTGACCATACTTTACCTACGTCTTCTCCCCCTTGCTCCAAAGGCAGTAAGGTAGCTGGGTTCAATGTAGTACAGCTATGGAGTGTGACCTGCTCAGGGAGAAGAAGCGCACAGGTTAATCTTAGATATCTTGCTGTTGACAAATGCTTCAGCTGTACTTGAATAAAAAATAGCAGTAATATCATGTGGTGCAAAACTTGGACAGGAAATGCCAGGACCAAATCTGAGGCCTTGTTTAACATTGAATTTACAGCAATGATAGCCCTCACACATGATGGGGAACCTCGGGCCACAGGGTCTAGTCTAGCTGAATAATATGCTACCGGGCGCTGCTGTGGTCCATGACTTTGTGTGAGAACTGCAGTGGCATGTCCATTTTGTTCAGTACAGTACAAAGTATATGCTTGCGTGGAGGTACTCCATGGATTGGTGTCACAAGCCGCTACCAAACACAACTCCTCCTCATTCAGTTGATAATCCAGAATACTTTGAGAATCTCACTTTTATCAGGTTCTGCAAATTCTTGATTAATACAAAAACAAATAAAAACAAATAAAAATAAAACATCCCCAAAAACTTTACATCAAATTAACAATGTCCAGACAAGTTTTGTTTTGCCTTCTCCCTCATCTAAATCCATAAAAACTCGTGTGAGTGATGTCACATCGCCTCCTGTGTAACTTTGCTGGAGGGGGATGGTCTCTTACACATAAACCAAAATTGTACCTGATCAGTTCCTTCACCCTTCCCCCCTTTGTGGACTCTGCGAGAGTGATGTAGCAGAGTTCAAAACTACATCTCAACATAACACTAGTTTAACCCCCTGTAATGTACAACAGCCTGAAACAAAAATAACTTTTTCCTGACAAACATTTGATCTTTACAATAACATAACTCATGTGTGAAATCAAAAATAAAACAATTGTAGTTAGTTATTCAATAAAACAGAAAATATTATCTCTGATAACATTAATTACTGCAAACCAATAAACTGTATATAAAAATAGGGAACGGTGGGGGGCACATACATTTTCAAACCCCCGTGTCTCACCGTATCTGTAGTTTAATACGTCTGAATTAACATCAAAACACATGAAATCTGATCACATCATAACAAATCAATATCGTAACTTTTATAACCAACAGCGCTTGCGCAAAAGAGAAGAAATTTATTTCAGTTTGTACACATTACTGATATATATATATCTCAGCAGTGCATATTGAGATCCCTTTGTCTCATCAGCCCTGCAGACTGCACCCAGTCAGCCCCCCTCCTCCTCCTCCCAAACACAGCACACTTTAGGGGGGAGGGAGGGGGGTCACAAACTCATTTCTCACAACTTCTCACAATCTTAACACTTTCAATGCCGGCAAAACAACATACGTATCTGCAATCATTTATCACACCATTGTACAGGAATTATCTACGTTAATGTTTAACAATACAATCTGACGGCCACCATCTCTATATTATGATGACGTGTTGTTTCATCAGTGAACTAGACTGGAACTTCTGTAAATAGAAAAGACACTACAAATGACAAAATTAACAAGGTGATTATTTCATACTGATTTGGATGGGCTGGGCGTGGCCACATCAGGGGCAAGGGGGGGGGCAGCCTCTCCCATTGGAAACACAGTACGCAGGGGGTTTCCCACCAACAATGAGGACACACTCAACATGAGGTACGGACGCCATTACCGGGCGTCTGCTGGTCCTGTTCTCTAATACATACAATATGACACAAAGTCATACAAAATATCTATATCAGCATTTAATGTTGTGTCCATTCATTTCAAGAACAAGATTACATTTCTTATCTCACTAGCAGCTGTTCTTCACCTCCCCCTTCTCTTGTCACACTAGTTGATTCTAAATTATACCATATGGGAATTTACTATAAGGTCACTTGCAACTTTAAAACAGCTACTACTTCTATCACTTCCTTTGCTTTAAACTTTACTTTATAAAATATGAATTTCCTCTGACACTTTTCATCTTTCAGCCATCCACGTTTTGTGTCACAACATTCATTCCATTTTCCTGCGTCTAAGGGTATGTTCACACGGCGGGGGTCCGTAACGGCTGAAATTACGGGGATGTTTCAGCCTGAAAACATCCCCGTAATTTCAGCCGTACCGGCATGTGCAGGCGCTTGAACGCCGCGTCAATTATGGCCGTAATTAGCGCTGCTATTCATTGGAGTCAATGAATAGCGGCTCCAATTACGGCCAAAGAAGTGACAGGTCACTTCTTCTACGCGGGCGTCTATTTACGCGCCGTCATTTGACAGCGGCGCGTAAATATACGCCTCGTGTGAACAGACAAACGTCTGCCCATTGCTTTCAATGGGCAGATGTTTGTCAGCGCTATTGAGGCGCTATTTTCGGGCGTAATTCGGGGCAAAAACGCCCGATTTACGTCCGTAAATAGGCCGTGTGAACATACCCTAACCGTCCATGGGATTCTAGACCACATGCTTTCATTAATTATTTTTTTTTTATTTATTTATTTTTTTGTTCCCTGCGTTGCCTTTTTACCTTCTCTTTCTGCTACTACCTGTTTGGCGGTTTGTCCTTTGGGGTGCTCATCTCGTACTCTTGTTACAGATTCTAGCTACTGACAGATGAATTCCATTCTCATCTGTTTTAGACAGTTTCTAGTTTCCGTACTTACTCTTGTTACAGATTTTAGCTACTGACAGATGAATTCCATTCTCATCTGTTTTAGACAGTTTCTAGTCTCCGTACTTAATAGGGACACCAAGTTCCCCATTGTCTAGTTATAAGTGGTCGCCTATAGGCAGACCCTAAGTTATGTAGGGGGTAGTTTTCCTGATAGGTGAATTTCTGGATTTACGATCCCCTAGTAAGCTTACACCCTTTTAACAGGTGCTTGCTCACCCATATGCCATACCTCAAACTCTCGTTTGCCGTGACTGTTTCCCATAGCCCTGCTATGATGGAGGGGACTCTTACCCTTCTCTCTCAGTTTTTATCTTCACTAACAAACACTATGGCTATTGGCTGTTAGGGAAAGTCCCACACTACCTTTCTCACCTATTTTATACAGTTACTTATCCCCTCAAAACCCTTTTAAACCTTCTTCTACTCTGGCCAGAGAATTAAATTCCTTTTATAACTAGCTTACTTTCTTCTTATTCACTTTAAACACCACTCAAGGAGATATCCTCCACACCATAACAGTAATATGACAAATATTCCTGATCCAAATAATAAGGCAAACGTAAAATCAAGCTGTTCTTTTGACATGCCGGATTATCAGATTGCACAAAATTTTGGAATTTTGAGCTGAAAATCAGCGCATGATAATCTCCGCAAGTACCTCAATGCTGTACACACATTTTCGGCATTTTTCCGGATTATCAGATTGCACAAAATTTTCGATTTCCGGGCTTAAATTTAGCCTATCATAATCCCCGTAGTCACCTGAAGCATGTACACATGTTTCTGGTAATTTGCCGGATTATCGGAAGTTTTTTCCAAAAACAATTTCCTTATTCTAAAATGCATTTGTGACACAAAACTGGGTTTCTACAACATTCATACAAATACTGTCATGGAGATCAGGCACTTTATCCTGAGGGTAGGATTACATATAGACTTGACCAGATTTTTACACTAAAAATACCCTCATGTGGCCCCTCTATCCCTCAGGAGTACTACCGGGAAGGTGACCTACCAGACAGGAAGGTGCAGAGCAGAGTTTGTAAGAATTAAGTCTTCTTACCTTGCTGCAGCAGTGGTCTGCACGTTCCTTCGTCCGGGTGGTCGCCACTCTAGTCCCGGGAGATCCCCTAGGTGGGGTGCCGTCCTTCTGGTCAAGTCCCTGTTTCGGGCGCCAATTTCTGTGATCGCAATGAGGTCACTTTACGCCTTGATCTCCATGCAGGTTCAAATCAGGTGGGGGGGGGGGTGCGAGCTCGGAGAAGCAACAGATACACTGAGACGTTTCTCAAGGTAAAAATCCTTCTGACTTTATTTGCAGAGACACAGAGTTTATATAGTAAAAATATCATATAATTACGTGCAGACACATATACATTCTTGTGGTTTCTTTCCTCATTATTCTTATCTCTACATACATTGTTCTTATTCCTTACATCTAATTTTTAATCCGGTGTTCTACCCATATCTATCTTGGCTGTACGCCCAGAACCCAAAAAGTCTGTAAACAGACTCCCTAGTTCCTGGTAGTACCCTCATAACATAATAAATTCGCAATTTCCAGTTTCGGCAGAACATCTGCAGATTATCACATTCCATAACCTTTCAATTCTATCCAAAATATAGACTCGTTTATCCTTCTACCTTGAAGTAGTACATACATTACACTTATATCATTGATTATAGGTTGTTCTATACCATCACAGTACCTATAAAAACTATAGCTCGTCTCGCAAAAAAATTAGTTAAGGCTTCCATAAGTCAGGAAATAAAAATATGCGGTTGTGCAGATCAGAGGGGAGCATTTCTTCTGTTTCGATAGGCGAATTATCAAGGCACTAAAATTAGGGAACTAGGAAGGGGAGGGCCCAAACATATCTGCTGGAAGGGAGGGTGCCCATATTATACCAGGACAACACTACCCAGCAAAATTCCCCAAACTGCAAATGTGCGGAGTGTGGACCAAAAAGGGGATAAGAAAGGACATTTATCAGAGCGACACCGGCCTGTGCAGAAAGGATTGTGTCACAGCGTAACACACATATATGGATTATTTTTGTTTTTTTTAACCCAATTATTATACCACCTGACTATGCCCGTGATGTACTCTGCCCAGCTTACATATTGTCCCACATTATAAACAGAAACACCAGCAATATTCAAACCAATATACTACAAAGCAAATCCACGCTCCAAAAGCCAAATGGTGCTCCCTCCCCTCTGAACCCTACAGCGTGCCCAAACAGCAGTTTACTTCCACATACATGGCATCGCCATACCCGGGAGAACCCTTTTAACAATTTTTGGGATGTGTGTCTCCAGTGGCATAAGCTGGGCACGACATATTTGCCACTGAAATAGCATATCGAGGGAAAAAAATTTAATTTTTACTTTGCACCATCCGCAGCGCAATCATTTATGGAATAGACCTGTGGGGTGAAAATGCTCACTACACCCCTTAATAAATGCCTTGAGGGGTGCAGTTTCCAAAATGGGTTCACTTCTCAGGGGTTTCTTTTATTACTTCACATCAGATCCTCTGCAATTGTGAACCAATACTTTGTAAATCTCCAAAATAGGCCTCAATGTTACATGGTACTCTTTCACTCCTGAGCCCTGTTAAATGTCCAGGCAAAATATTAGGAACACATGTAGGGTGTTTCTAAAACTGGGAAACACAGCATAATAATTAGAGAGCTGTCTTGTTATGGTGGCATAAGCTGGGCACCACATATTGGCATATCTATGGAAAAAATCCAATTTTCACTCTGCAACATCGAGTGCACACTAATTTCTGCAAAACACCTACGGGTATAACATTCCCACTACACCCCTAGGTGAATACCTTGAGGGGTGTAGTTTCCAAAATGTGGTCACTTCTGGGTGGTTTCCACTATTTTGGTCCCACATGGGCTTTGCAAATGCGACATAGCGCCCAAAAACCAATCCAGTAAAATCTGAACTCCAAAAGCCAAATGGCGGTCCTTCCCTTCTGAGCCCTGTGTGCCCAAACAGCCGTTTATGACCACATGTGGGGTATTGTTTTACTCGGGAGAAATTGCTTTACAAATTTTGCAGTGCTTATTTTTCCTTTTTTTTCTTGTGGAAATGAAAAAAAATTAGCTAAACCTACATTTTCTTTGGAAAAACATAGATTTTAATTTTTACGGCCTACTTCCAATAATTTCTGCAATGAACCTGTGGGGTCAAACTGCTCACTATACCCCTAGATAATTTCCTTGAGGTGTGTAGTTTCCCAAATGGGGTCACTTTTGGGGGATTTCCACTGTCTTGGTACCGCAAGAACTCTTCAAACCTGACATGGTGCCTAAAATATATTCTAATAAAAGGAGGCCCAAAATCCTCTAGGTGCTCCTTTGCTTCTGAGGCCTGTGCTTTTAAATGGATTAAAAATGAATTTCTATAAAAAGAAATTAAATGTATAAATTTCCCCTCTGCTTTGATTTATTTCCTGTGAAACGTCTAAAGTGTTAAAAAAAAAAATCTAAATGCTGTTTTGAATACTTTGAGGGGTGAAGTTTTTAAAATGGGGTGACGTATTGTGGGTTTCTAATATATAAGGCCCTAAAAGCCACTTCACAAATGAACTGGCCCCTGTAAAAATAGCCTTTTGAAATTTTCTTGAAAATGTGAAAAATTGCTGCTAAAGTTCTAAGCCTTGTAATATCCTAGAAAAATAAAAGTATGTTCAAAAAACAATGCCAACATAAAAGTAGATGGGGGATGTTAACTAGCAGCAATTTTGTGCGGTTGCGTGGTATAACTGACATTTAAATTTAGAAAAATGCTAATTTTTGTAATTTTTCGCTAAATTTTGATGTTTTTCACAATTAAATACTGAATGTATCGAACAAAATTTGCCAGTAACATAAAGTCCAATGTGTCACGAGAAATAAATCTCAGAATTGCTTGGATAGGTAAAAGCATACCGACGTTATTACCACATAAATTGAAACATGTCCGATTTGAAAAATTAGATTCTGTCAGGAAGGTCAAAAGTGGCCAAAGAGGGAAGGGGTTAAAGTGACATATATAGTAATCAGGTCTGATGGAAATGTCACTAAACATGCTTACATTTATTTTTCAGATGGGCTTAACCGTATGTGGATACTTGCCCCAGCTGCAGGTCTGGTTGGGAGCTTTCTTCTTTCTCTGCAAATCTGCAGACAACTGAGCAAGAAAGGATTCTTTCAACCCAATCAAATGGAATTTACAACAGGCAAAAAAGACAGTAAATCTCAATGCAGCTTGCAGGCAGTAGTTTGTTATGATATACCAACCAAGGAGTTTTCCGTGTAGTAATTGACTTTTTCCATCTGCAATCCTATGGAGGGCAATGAGCTTAGAAGAATGACTGATCCAAACTGTGATTAATCTAAGGTACAGAGCATGATGATACAGAATGATGAAACATCCTGTTCCTGAAAGCAATCCGCAACGCAACACACATTACATCTGCGGATTTCATTGCGTGTAATTTTGAAACTCCATTGAAGTCAATGGAGAAATTCCGCAACAAGTACGCATCAAGTCCGCAACAGACAGTGCATGCTGCGGACAGAAAATTATGCACCGCAGCCTATTGTCCGCAGCAGAGTTTTCCGCAACGTCTGCACGAAGATAACTAAAAAGGTGTGGAAACCAATGGACAAACTGTCTGCTGCGGATTTCCACTGCGGACTGTCCGCAGCGGAATTCCACAGCAATTCCGCCATGTCTGAACGTGCCCTAATGGTGTCCATACACGCAGTGGCTGCCACGCAGCCTAGAACCACAGAGAAAATATTCATGCAGATTCAGGGCATGTTCACACAACTTATTTTCGCCTGTTTTTCGGGCCGAAATATGGGGAAAAAATCGGAAGCAGAACGTCTCCAAACATCTGCCCATTGATTTCAATGGAAAAAATGGTGTTCTGAGCCGATGCAGGGTTTCTTACGCGGCCATTTTGAAAAATGCGCACGTTAAAAAACGCCCGCGAAAAAGAAGTGCAGGACACTTCTTGGGATGTTTTTTGGAGACGTTTTTCATTGACTCAATAGAAAAACAGCTCCAAAAATGGCCGTAAAAAACGCAGCGAAAAACGCTACTTAATTAAGAAAACGGCTGAAAATAAGGTGCTGTTTTCCCTTGAAAACAGCTCCGTATTTTCAAAAGGTTTTTTTGTTAAGCATGTGAACATACCCTTACAGCGAAATGCTGTGGTTTTGCAATTTGATTTCTGGACACTTGACGCTTTTTTTTTTTTGTTGTTGAAGAGGATCTGTTACTAGTTTATGAATTCCCTATCTCCTTACTAATCTAATAGGCGCTATGATGCTGATAACTACAGTGTGATTTGTTTTAAAAAAACATTTATTATTTGCAAAGTTATGAGAATTTTTCTAAAAAAGGTAATTTGGCTCTAAGGGTATGTTCACACGCCCTATTTACGGACGTAATTCAGGCGTTTTACGCCTCGAATTACGGACGAAAAAACGGCTCCAAACCGTGCAGACAGGCTTTTTTTTTACGCGCCACTGTCAAAAGACGGCGTGTAAAAAGACGCCCGCCTCAAAGAAGTGCATGTCACTTCTTGGGACGTAATTGGAGCCGTTTTTCATTGACTCCAAATGAAAACCTACTCCAATTACGTCCGTAAAAGACGCCGCGAAAAACGCGTGCACTTGTCAAAACGTCTGAAATTCAGGAGCTGTTTTCGCCTGAAAACAGCTCCGTAATTTCAGACGTAATTGGCGTTGCAGTGTGAACATACCCTAAAAGTCAAATAGGAGGTGACTCTTTCTTTTCACTCTGGGCGGTGTCATGTTTTTTGTATGACGTTGTCTAATCAGCATACAGCTTCTCCCCCTTCACTGCCCAGCAACACAGCGTGATCATATAGTATACAGCTTCCATTCCCTACTGTGTATTCAACTGGCGATATCTACGGTTGTTTCACAGCTAGAACTGCGATCCAGCCTCAGTCTCTCACACTGTGTGAAGCAGCTTCATGATGATAGGACAGCGTCAGAGGCTGTGCGGTAGCTCCACCTCAGGAGAATCACTGGTGTTGACACCCATTTGTCAAGTATAGGTTCATTTACATATTTAGAAAGAGAGCTCATAACTTTTAAAATAATAAACGTTTTGGGACACAATTTTCACTAGCATTCTCAGTGTGACGGCGCCTATTAGATTAGCTAGGAGATCCTTTAAGGAACGTGCAGGAATTATCTTGCAGGACTAGATGTTAATTTTTTAGTACAACTTTGGTAATAAAGAAGTATATAAATAAGCTTTAAGTTTACTTTTTTTTTCTTGGGTGGGGGGATTCTGACATTGTTTTTTTTATATGCTGTTCACCAATAATAACTCACTTTATTATATAATATGTTAAAATAAAAATAAATATATATATATATATATATATATATATATATATATGTATTTCTATGTTTTGCGTTTCTTATTTTATAAAAATTATTTCTTTAAAAAAAATGTTTACGATGTCCATACTTTTACTTTTTCAACTTTATTTTTTATTAGATTGAGTTACACCTCAGGTATGTCCTAACAGGTGTTATGTTAGGAGCAGGGTACAACTGAGCTAAAAATCATGGACAGACCAACATTTTTACGGACATAATACAAAATCATTTCCAGTGCACTGTGCTGTGTAATAGGAGTTACTCACCAATCACAGCCCCGCTTGTAGCTCTCCCACACTAACTTAGCGCGGGAAAGCTGCAAGCGAGGCTGTGCTTAGGGAGTCTAACTCACTCACCACTCACAGAGAGTGGGAGATTGAGAATAAATCCCAGACGGCGTTTTTATCTGGTAGTTACTGGTAACAATGACTGGTAACATCGAGTTGTCAATTTATTAATAAATTTGTATGAGGTATAACAGGATAGAGTTCTAAGAAAAGGTGCTGCAGATTTGTTATTTTATGGGGCATACAATTACCATATTTTTCGGACTATAGGACGCACTGGACCATAAGATGCACCCATAAATTGTAGTATAAAAGAGAAAAAAAAGGATTTGCCTTTAACCCCTTTTCAAATCTCACGTGTCACTTTATGTGGTAATAACTTGGGAATGCTTTTACCTATTGTCATGTAGGCTTCGTGGACCCATTGGGCCGTACCGCCTTGGATGAAAGGAGTTCGTGGTCAGCGACCACGGACGTTACAGTATCCCCCCTCTTATGCCCCCTCCTCTTGGGACCAGAACGAGAGAGAAACCTCTTAATGAGGGTAGGAGCGTTGAAATTCTCCTCTGGCTCCCAGGGCCTCTCTTCTGGATCAATCCCCTTCCAATCTACTAAATAAAAGGTTCTTCCTCTTACTTTTTTTATGTCCAAGATCTCCTTAACCTCGAAGGTGTCTGAAGGGCTGCTGGAGGCAACCGCAGGGCTTGGAAACTTGGTAAAGCGGTTCAGAACCACTGGCTTCAGGAGAGAAACATGCAAGGAGTTGGGGATCTTGAGGGTAGGAGGCAGACGAAGCTTGTAGACGACAGGGTTGATCTGCTGCAGGATTTCTAAGGGACCGATGAACCTGGGAGCAAATTTGTACGACGACACCCTCAGTCGAATATTCCTGGAGGACAGCCAGACCTTCGTGCCAGGAAAAACCTGAGGAGGTTCTCTTCTCCTTGTGTCCGCCTTCCGCATCATGCGACCGCCAGCACGATGGAGGATCGAGTCTGCTGCCAGATCTGCAGAAAGTCCCCAAAGGCCGTGTCAGCAACTGGCACCTCGGAAGTAACAGGGACCGGGAGAGGAATTCGTGGGTGCTGGCCATAGACAATAAGGAACGGTGTGTTCTGTGTGGACTCGCTGGTATGAGTGTTGTAAGAGAACTCAGGCCACAGAAGCAACTGCACCCAGTCATCATGCTACTTGGAGATGAAGTGGCGTAGGTAGTTCTTTAAGATCTGATTGATCTTCTCGACCTGACTATTGGACTGAGGATGGTAGGCCGAGGAAAAGTCCAACTTTATACCTAGGAGTCCGCAGAGGGCTCTCCAGAACTTCGAGGTAAACTGAACCCCCCGATCAGACACAATATGCTGTGGCAAGCCTTGCAGGCGGAAGATGTGTTGGATGAACAGCTTGGCCAGCAGAGGAGCAGAAGGAAGAAATGTCAGAGGAACGAAGTGGGCCATCTTTGAAAATCGATCCACCACCACCTAGACAGTACTGCATCCGGCAGAGAGAGGCCGGTCCGTAATAAAGTCCATAGCTATATGCTGCCAGGGGGCATTGGGCACAGGCAATGGCTGAAGCAGACCAGCAGGTCTGGAGTGAGCAACCTTGTTGGCTGCACATACTGAACAGGAAGAAACAAAGTCCATAAAGTCCTTGGGCAGCGTGGGTCACCAGAAATGACGAGCAATCAGATCCCGAGTCTTACGGAGTGTCCCCAGCGGAGGATTCTTCCACGGTCAGCCAGGCGTACAAAAGTCCTCCCTGGAGGAATGTCCCCAACTTGCAGGGGATTGACAAAGACAATGCAAGATGGATCAATGATGTTCTGTGGAATCTCCATGGTGTCTTCTGTCTCGAAAGACCTGGACAAGGCATTGGCCCTCACATACTTGTCGGCCGGGCGATAATGGGGCTCAAACTGGATTCTGGTAAAGAACAGTGACCACCTGGCCTGACGAGGGTTCAGCCGTTGGGCCGTCTGAAGATAGGTAAGGTTCTTATGGTCCGTAAAAATCAGGGATGAGCTGTGCCCTCTAGTAGATGTCTCCACTCCTCCAGAGCCAATTTGATGGCCAGTAACTCCCGATCCCCAATTGAGTGGTTGCCTTTCCACATACCATTGACTTGCCCTTGGAGCCTCTCTGGAACAGGAGTGCACCAGCACCGACAGAGGATGCGTCCACCTCCAACGAGAACTGTAGAGAGACATAGAGGCTGACATGAAGGCACTCTTCAGGCTATTGAATGCGGACTCTGCCTCAGGAGTCCACGTCTTGGCATGCATGCCCTTCTTAGTGAGGTTAGAGATAGGAGAAGTCAGTGAGGAGAAGTTTGGAATAAACTGTCTGTAAAAATTGGCAAATCCGAGAAAGCGCTGTATGGCCTTGAGGGCGTGGCCATTCCAGGACAGACTTTACCTTTTCAGGATCCATCTCGAGACCAGGAAGGGTAGAGCATCTTTTTCAACTTAGCGTACAGACGATTCTCCCTTAACCGCAGCAAAACTTGACGGACATGTCTCTGATGCGTCATAGGATCTGGAGAAAAAATCAAGATATCATCAAGGTAGACTACTACACAAACATAGAGGAGGTCACGGAAAATTTGATTAACAAACTCCTGGAAGGTCGCGGGAGCATTACACAGGCCGAAGGGCATTACTAGATATTCATAGTGTCCATCACGGGTGTTAAATGCAGTCTTCTATTCATCACCCTGGTGAATCCGGACTAGGTTGTAAGCCGCACGCAGGTCTAGTTTGGAAAAAATCTTGGCACCACGTATACGATCAAACAATTCTGAGATCAGTGGCAATGGATATTTATTTTTCACCGTGATCTGGTTGAGACCTCGGTAGTCAATACAAGGACGAAGAGAACCATCCTTCTTTTTGACGAAGAAGAACCCGGCACCTGCTGGGAAGGAAGACTTCCGTATGAAGCCCCTCTCCAAGTTCTCTTGCACATAGGCGGACATGGACAGAGTCTCTGGCAAGGAGAGAGGATATACCCTACCACGGGGAAGGGATGTACCAGGAGTCAGCTCGATAGGGCAGTCGTACGCCCGGTGTGGAGGCAATGTCCCCGCCTCCCTCTTGCTGAAGACGTCTGAAAATGCAGCATAATGACCCGGCAATCCTGCCAATGACCGAGGCAGTGAAGGCTGAGCCGAACGAATCTGCACCAGGCATCAGCTTTGACACTCAGGGCCCCACTGGAGAACCTCTCCAGAATTCCAGTCCAGGACTGGGGCATATAGTCGGAGCCAAGGCAGGCCCAGCAACACAGGGTTAACGGCTTTGGATAGGACATAGAACGACAGGAGTTCGGAGTGAAGAGCTCCCACTTGGAGCCTCAGCGGCTTGGTCACAGCTATAACTGGGCCTGGCAAAGGTAGTCCATTCACTGATGCAACCATCAACGGCCTCTCCAGAGGGGTGGTGGGTAATTGAAGAAGATCCACCAGGTCTCTACGGATGAAATTAGCAGCGGATCCAGAGTCCAGATACGCAGAGACCTGATGCATTCTCTCGCCGGACACTATGGTCACTGGTATGGACAATTTAGACAGAAGTCCTTTCTTACACAAGGTTGCCTCTCCTAGCCACCCTAGGCTTTGGAATTTTTGGGGACACAGGTGCACAAGATGGCCACCGAGGCCGCAATATAGACAGAGTCCAGAAGTGCGTCTGCGTTGTCTCTCCTGGGTGGATAGCTTACACTGGTCCATCATCACAGACTCCTTAGGGGGATCGACATCTGAGGACAGCAGGGGTTGCTGCAAAGTAGGGACCAGACTAGGAAGGCCTCCCTCCCGACGAACCTCTTGGAGGCGTTCTCGGATCTGCATATAAATCCGGGGGGATTGTCCTCACACAATCCCCCCTCCCTTATTCTGGCTAGTGCCAGGAGAAGGAGGGGTTTGAATATTCAAACCTCCTACACTGTGTGCCACCATTTTCTGAGCGACTACACATTGTAGGAGGATTAGATACAGTGCTCAGCAGACAGTATCACACGAACATAATACACACATCACATACCATACACGAACATAAATTACCTTCTCCTGCCGCCGCCGCTGCCTTCGCTGCCTCCGCTCCTATTCCTTGCGCCTTCGCTTCCTTGAACATATGGCCGGAAACCGCGGCCGGAAGTCGTTATCTTACTGTCCGGCAGCGGCTTCCGGTCCACATGAAAATGGCGCCGGATTTCGCTCTGCGAACGAGCTTCGTTTGGGTCTGTGTGGAAGCGGCGCATGTGTCGTTCCCACACAAAAGGCGTACGCTTCAGAGAATGGAACGGCTCCCGTTTGCATTCTCTATGGGGTTGTATGTGCCGCATTCCATCTCTGTATGTGTCGTTAATCGACACATACAGAGATGGAAAAAAAAATGGCAGCCCCCATAGAGAAGTAAAAGTAAGAACAAAGTAAAAAGTAGAACATGAGAACACAAATAAATAAAATTTATGTTAATATGATATTAAAAGCAATATTATAAAAAAAAAAAGTTCATGACACCTTGCCTTTGAGTCTGGACTGAGCTCGTGATCGCACCGTGGTGGTAACTGTGGAGCAGGACGGCCGTATGTGCAGACATCTCTTGAGAGAAGGGGGTCGACTGGATGGAAGGAGTTTGTGGTCATCGACCATGGACGTTACACCTATCCAAGCGATTCTGAGATTGTTTTCTCGTGCCATATTGTACTTTATGATAGTGGAAAAATTTGGTCGATAAATTTTATATTTATTAGTGAAAAACACCAAAATTTGGAGAAAATGTGCAAAAATTAGCATTTTTCTAAATTTAAATGTATCTGGTTGTAAAACAGATCGTAATAACACACAAAATAGTCACTAGTTACCATTTCCCATATGTCTACTTTATGTTTGCATCGTTTTTTGAATGTCCTTTTATTTTTCTAGGACGTTACAAGGCTTAGAACTCTAGCAGCAATTTCTCACATTTTCAAGAAAATGTAAAAAGGCCATTTTTACAGGTACCAGCTTAGCTGTGAAGTGGTTTTGAGGGCCTTATATATTAGAATCCCCAATAAATCACCCCATTTTAAAAACTGCACCCCTCAAAGTATTCAAAACAGCATTCAGAAAGTTTCTTAACCCTTTAGGTGTTTCACAGGAAATAACTCAAAGTAATGGGGAAATTTACAAATTTCATTTTTTTTTGCCGAAATTCATTTGTAATAAAAAAAATTATGTAACACAGAAGGTTTTACCAGAGAAACGCAACTCAATATTTATTGCCCAGATTCTGCAGTTTTTAAAAATATTCGACATGTGGCCCTAGTATGCTACTGGACTGAAGCACCGGCCTCAGAAGCAAAAGAGCACCTAGTGGATTTTGGGGCCTTATTTTTATTAGAATATATTTTAGGCACCATGCCAGGTTTGAAGGGCTCTTGCGGTGCCAAAACAGTCGAAACTCCCCAAAACTGACCCCATTTTGGAAACTGCACCCCTCAAGGAATTTATCTAGGGGTATAGTTAGCATTTTGACCCCACAGGTATTTTGCTATATTTATTGAAGTTAGTCTGTGAAAATGAAAATCTACTTTTTTTTCTGAAAAAACTTAGAAATTTGTAATATTTACAAGGAATAAACAAGAAAATGCACCCCAATATTTGTAAAGCATCTTCTCCCGATTACGGAAATACCCCACATGTGGTAATAAACTGCTGATTGGACCCACAGCAGCGCTCAGAAGGGAAGGAGCGCATTTGGATTTTGGAGCGCAGATTTTGCTGGATTGGTTTTCAGTGCAATGTCGCGTTTGCAATGCCGTGGAGGGACCAAAACAGTGGAAACCTCCCAAAAGTGACACCATTTGGGAAACGACACCCCTTAAGGAATTTTTCTAGGGGTATAGTGAGCATTTTGTATCAACATTTTTGTCCACTAAAATGTTGAATTTTTTAATTTTCACAAGGTATAAAGGAGAAAAAGTCGCCCTAAATTTGTAGCGCAATCTCTCCCGAGTATGACAACACCCCACATGTGGTAGTAATTGATTTTTTTAATAGAAATAAATTAACCTTTGCAGGACTGATCCTTTTTTGCTTTTCCATTTTAGTTTTTCACTCCCCGCATTCCAAACGCCATAACTTTTTTATTTTTCCATTAATAGAGCGGTGTGAGGGCTTATTTTTTGCGGGAAGGGTTGTAGTTTCTATTGACATCATTTAAAGTACCATGTAATGTACTGGGAAACCGAAAATAAAATTCTTTGTGGGGGGAAATTGGAAAAAACTGTGATGCCTACATTGCTTTTTGGGTTCCGTTTTTACCGCTTTTACCGTGTGGTAAAAATGACAACTTATCTTTATTCTGCGGGTCAATACGATTACGGTGATACCAAATGTATATATATTTTTTTATATTTTACTACTTCTACGAAGAAAAAACTATTTGTTAAAAAAAAATTATTGTTTTGTATCAACACATTCTGAGAGCCATAACTTTTTTATTTTTTGGTCGATTGTGCGGTGTGAGGGCTTATTTTTGACAGGACGAGCTGTATTTTTTATTGGTACCATTTTTTGGTACAACGTTTTGATCACTTTTTATTACATTTTATTTAGAGCTTTGGTTACCAAAAAACAGTGATATTGGCGTTTTAAATTCTTTATTTCTTATGGCGTTCATTATGCACTAAAAATTACAGTTTTACTTTATTCTGCGGGTCGATATGATTACGGCGATACCATATGTATATAGTTTTTTTATGTTTTGCAGAGTTTACACAATAAAATCACTTGTTTATAAAATAATTTATTTTCTGTGTCACCATATTCTGAGAGCCATAACTTTTTTATTTTTTAGTCAAAAAAGCTGTGTAAGGGATTGTTTTTTGTGGGACGGATTGTAGCTTTTATTGGTGGTATTTTGGGGTACCTGCTGACTTTTTGATCACTTTTTATTCTATATTTTGGGAGGGGTGGTGACCAAAAAATAGTGATTCTGACATTGTTTTTAGTTAGTTTTTTTTGCGGCGTTCGCCATGTGGGAAAAATATCATTATAGTTTTATAGATTGGGTTGTTACAAACGCGGTGATACCAAATATGTGTACTGTTATTTAATGTTTTCATTTCTTTCCTATAAGGCCCTGTTCAAACTGAGTTTTTTGACAAGTTTTTTGGCGCGGAAACCGCTCCGCAAAGCTCGTCAAAAAATGTCCGAAAATGCCTCCCATTGATTTCAATGGGAGGCGGAGGCGGTTTTTTACCTCGAGCGGAAAAACCGTCTCGCGGTAAAAAGAAGCGATATGACCTATCTTGAGGCGGTTTTCGCCTCCAAAACCCCATTTCAATCAGTGGGAGACGGAAAAAAATCGCCTTGACAAGTGTTTTGACACGTTTTTGTCAAACCACTGTGCAAAAAACGCCTGGAGCAGATTTTGCAGGAGGAATTCTCCTCCTGCAAAAAACTCAGTGTGAACTAGCCCTTATAAGAAACTTATTATAGGAAAAAAAAATCTTTTGTTTTTACACTTTTGTTAATCCCTTCAGGAAACAGCCTATTTTGGCCTTCAGGAGAATCTAAGTTATGAAGCATGATTAACCCCTTAAAGGGAACCTGTCACCAGCATTTCACCTATTAAACCGACTATACCTGGTGGTAGTGGGTGAAAAATCATTTCTATATAACCTAGAATTATCTTCTTAGTCGGCTCAGTAGCTTTAGTATTTAGCTTTTTAGTGTTCCCACACCGTATGCTAATGAGAAGAAAAGAGTCAGATCTTCATTTGAAAAGAGTCAAATCTTCGTTTGGAAAGAGTCGTATCTTCATTCCTCAAGTCTTTCCAAGTTTACTCCGCCTCCTTACTTTTGATTGACAGCTCCTCACCTTCCCCCAGCACACAAAATCCCGCACTTGTGCATTGATGTCCTCTTTTGGTGTGTGCGCACAAAGGGACACCGCATAATTACGATAAAAGGCGCAAAACGTTTGCAGACCGATATTTACAGTCGGAAGAGGAGTTTAGGAGCGGGGATAACGGCAATGAACTTTTTATAGCAGCGGCCAGTGAGGGAGAAGTAAAGTTCAATAGGTGAAATGCTGGTGACAGGTTCCCTTTAAGGATGCAGCCTGTTTTGGCCTGCAGGACACAGCCAATTTTTTCAAATCTGACATGTGTTACTTTATCTGGTAATAACGTTGGAATGCTTTTAGTTATCCAAGCGATTCTGAGACTGTTTTCTCCTGACATATTGTACTATATGTTAGTGAAAAAATTTAGCATTTTTCTAAATTTAAACGTATCTGCTTGTAAAACAGATAGTAATACCACACAAAATAGTTACTAGTTAACATTTTCCATATGTTTACTTTATGTTTGCATCGTTTTTTGAACGTCCTTTTATTTTTCTAGGGCGTTACAAGGCTTAGAACTTTAGCAGCAATTTCTCATATTTTAAAGAAAATTTCAAAAGGCCATTTTTTTCAGGGACCAGTTCAGTTCTGAGGTGGCTTTGAGGGCCTTATATATTAGAAAATCCCCAGAAGTCACCCCGTTTTGAAAACTGTACCCCTCAAGGTATTCGAATCAGCATTCACAAAGTGTTTTAACCCTTTAGGCGTTTCACAGGAATTAAAGCAAAATAGAGGTGAAATTTACAAATTTTATTTTTTGTGCCGAAATTCATTTCTAATCATTTATTTTTTTGTAACACAGAAGGTTTTACCAGAGAAATGCAACTCAATATTTATTTCCCAGATTCTGCAGTTTTTAGAAATATCCCACATGTGGCCCTAGTGCGCTAATGGACTGAAACACCAACCTCAGAAGCAAAGGAGCACCCAGTGGATTTTTGGCCTCCTTTTTTTAGAAATATATTTTAGGCACCTTGTCAGGTTTGAAGAGGTCTTGTGGTGCCAAAACAGTGGAAACACCCCAAAAGTTACCCCATTTTGGAAACTACACCCCTCAAGGAATTTATCTAGGTGTATAGTTAGCATTTTGACCACACAGGTGTTTTGCAAAATTTATTAGAATTAGTCTGTAAAAATGAAAATCTACTTTTTTTCTGAAAAAACATAGAAATTTTTAATATTTACAAGAAATAATAAAGAAAATGCACCCCAGCATTTGTAAAGCAATGTCTCCCGATTACGGCAATATCCCATATGTGGTAATAAACTGCTGATTGGACCCACAGCAGGGCTCAGAAGGGAAGGAGCACCAGTTGGATTTTGGAGCACAGATTTTGCTGGAATGGTTTTCGGTTCCATGTCGCGTTTGCAACACCCTGGAGGGACCAAAACAGGGGAAACCCTCCAAAAGTGACCCCATTTTGGAAACTACACCTATCAAGGAATTTATCTAGGTGTATAGTTAGCATTTTGACTACACAGGTTTTTCGCTAAATATATTGGAATTTGTCTGTAAAAATGAAAATCTACTTTTTTTCTGAAAACATATAGTAATTTTTAATATTTACGAGCAATAATGAAGAAAATCACCCCAACATTTGTAAAGCAATGTCTCCTGATTACAGCAATATCTCATATGTGGTAATAAACTGCTGATTGGACTCACAGCAGGGCTCAGAAGGGAAGGAGTGCCATTTGGATTTTGGAGCACGGATTTTGCTGGATTGGTTTTCGGTGCCATGTCGCGTTTGCATTGCCCTGGAAAGACCAAAACAGGGGAAACGCCCCAAAAGTGACCCCACTTTGGAAACTACACATCTCAAGGAATTTTTCTAGGGGTATAGTGCGCATTTAGAATTTTGCAGAATTTATTAGAATTAGGCGAAGAAAATTAATATCACAATTTTTTTCCACTAAAATGTTGCATTTTCTCATTTTCACAAGGGATAAAGGAGAAATGAACAACCAGCGTGCACCGGGAACCACGCAGTAAGGCTGGATTCACACGAGCATGTTCGGTCCGTAAAGGACAGAACGTATTTCGGCCGCAAATCCTGGACCGAACACACTGCAGGGAGTCGGGCTCCTAGGATCATAGTTATGTACGACGCTAGCAGTCCCTGCCTCTCCGTGGAACTACTGTCCCGTACTGAAAACATGATTACAGTATGGGACAGTTGTCCCACAGCGAGGCAGGGACTCCTAGCGTCGTACATAACCTGTAGAATTTGTTTCCTCGGCCCAAGTGCATAACCTTACATTTATCGACATTAAAACTCCTTAGCCATTTCTCTGCCCATGCCTCCGGCTTCCTCAAATCCCTCTGTAGTATTACATTATAATAAATTTAATAAAAATCAAAAAGTCGTATGTACCTCAAAATAGTACCAATAAAAACGAAGCCCTCACACCCTCAAGCCCTCATATGATTATGTCGACAAAAAAATAAAAAAAGTTATAGCTTGTGGATGGAGGAAAAAACGAAAATTGGCTGTGTTGGGAAAGGGTTAATAAACACTTTTTTTAAAAAAGAGGTCCCAATACTGACCCCTGTGGAACCCCACTGGTAACTGTGACCCACTCTGGGGATGTTCCATTAAAGGTAAAAATTTATGGCCTATCCTCAGGATAGGCCATCAATAGCTGATGGGTCGTGGTCCAACTCCCGGGACACCCGCCGATCAGCTGCTTTGAGGGCTGCTTCCCCTTAATTTCTTCTTGCTCACTGTGAATTGTAGACATGCATTTAGCGGCCCATTGAAGTGAATGAAAGAAGAAGGCTGCAATACCTGTGAATCGCCGCTAAATGCGTGTGGAAGATTCACAGTGAGCAAGAGGAAATGAGGGGAAAGCACCACTGGTATGAGTGCTGCGGGCCCTTCAAAAAAACTGATTGTGGGGTTCCCGGGATTCAGACCCTGATCCATCAGCTATTAATGGCCTATCCTGAGGATAGACCATCAATTTTTATTGCCTGGAAAACACCTGTAATAACCACCCTCTGTTTTCTATCACTGAGCCAGTTGTTAACCCAATAACACATATTTTTCCCCCGTTCCAGCACTGTCATTTTATATACCAACCTTTTATGCGTCATAGTAGAGGAAATGAAGGGGAAGCAGCGCTCGTACGAGCACTGTGGCCCCTTCAAAGCAGCTGATTGGCCAGGGTGCCAGGAGTCAGACCCCAGCCGATCAGATATTGTTGGCCTATTCTGTGGATAGGCCATACATTTTTTGAGACTGGACATCCCCTTTAGGGTCAGTTCACCCATACCGTAAATACTGCAGATTTTCTGCAACGGATTTCGTTGCAGAAAATCCGCAGCATAAGGCCTCATTTACACGAGCGTATTATACGCGCGTGCGACGCGCGTGCTTTTCACGCGTGTCGTACGCACCTATAATAGTCTATGGGGCTGTTTAGACGATGCGTGTATTTTGCGCTGCGTGAGTGCGTTGCGTAAAACTCACGACATGTTCTATATTCTTGCGTTTTTCACGCAACACGCACCCATTGACTTCAATGGGTGCGTGAAAACAACGCAAGCCACACGGACGGTCCTGCGTTGCATGCGCGAAAAACACGCAAGAGCTGTTATGTCCATTCTAATTAGTCTATAAAGCTACACAAAGCTTCTCCAAACCAGGAAGTGCCTGCCTTTCAAGTGCGAGGGGGCAAGTCTAGGCAGTGCCAGGAGAGTTATCTGCGGATAGTTTGGAGTGTTTCACAGCCACATACTACAGCCATGCCGCGCGGGATGGATGTGGAGCGCCTCATACTTTTTGTCCAGGAGCATCCAGCGATATGGGATAACAGATGTGAGGAGTATCACAACAGGACGGTGAAGGAGGACGCATGGGAGTTGGTGGCCAAAAACCTCTTTGGGCAAGAGTGGGAGACAGGCCGAACCCGTGACCGCACTCGCTTGGGTGAGTACCTGGCATTTTCTGTCAATGCCTGTCATGCCTATCGAAAACCTGGGCCCTGTATGTGTATTGCGCACATGAGCACGAGAAACTTTGGTGGAGCAGGTGCTTCCCCACGTCCCACCGCATTGCCATTGCAGGGCCCTTCATTTTGTAGTGAGAGGTGATAGTTCTGATGGCGTGTTTTGTTTTTGTTACATACACCAGTCCAAGATATCAAGACACGGTGGCGGAGCTGCCGTGATCAATTCAGGCGAGAGATGGGTGACAAGGGACGGAGCGGAGATGGGGCATCTCGCAAACGGCCCTACATTTATACGAAACAGCTGATGTTCCTGAACGACATCATGGATATGCGCACGTAAGCATTTATGTCGTTGCATGAGTGTAATGTGTGTTTGGCCAGGTCCTGTCTGTCAACGTGTTGTTGTGGGCATTTTTAGATTTTGTACTCATATTTTTTTGCCTCCTTGTAGAACCACCGACAATTTGGAGGATACAGCAGAGGAGACTGACGTGGGGGAGTCTGTGGCCGAAGCCCCTGCTCCCAATATCCTGCCACCCAGCCCCGAGCCGACACCCCAGGAGCCCGCACCAGGCCAGTCAGAACGGCCGGTTGGCTCTCCAGCCCAGGAGCGGCCCGTGCGAGCCCGCAGTCGGCGTGTTCGTGCCCCACAGCCCTCCACATCTGCCCAGGTGGATACGCGGGTACTGGACTATTTGAGGCGAGCCGCAGAGGAGGATGGTAATGATGCCTTTGGCCGCAGCATTGTGCCCCTCCTACGCCTGGTGCCGATGGACCTTATGGGCCATCTGCAGGCGTCGATCGTCACATTGATCGACGCTTGCAGACCGCCACACAATCCCCATCCGTGTTTCACGGCAATTGAGCAGTGGCGAAATACTTACATGCCGCCACCCACGGCCCAGGTGCCTGTCCAATTTCACCCTGTTCCCCAGATGGCCCGTCCGCATCCATACATGCGCCCTATGGCTCCCCACTTCGCAGGGCCCACATTCCAGCCACCACATCAGCACCACTATGCTGGCCAGGAACAACCTACCCAGCTCCAGGTCCAGCATAGTGGTGCTGAAATGCAGGCATATGCCTCCCCAGCCCAACTATACCAACACTTGTGAGTGTGTTGGTGCCAAGATATTTGCCCGGCACTGTTGTGTGTGGTGCAGGCCTGGCCACGTATATTGTGGTATCGTGTTTATATTTTGTCTTTCGTTACACCATGTTGGTGTCTAATATTTTTTTCCCAAATTTTGGGATTGGTCCGAATCCCTAAATAATAAACAAAAAGGTTAATGGTTTGATTTCGTTTTATTATTCATTTAGACCACCCAACAGAAGCTTTGCCACACATTTCCTTAGCCTACACTCTCACACACTTCTGGCCTTTTGGACCAATGCATGGACATGTGATATGAGGTTTTAGTTAATCTCTCGTGGTTTGACATGGCTTGAAAGGGATTGCAAAGTTTAGGTCCTGCCATGGGCCCTGAAGCAAAATAAGTACACTTGCAATTGGACTTCCCTAACTGGAGTCCGCACAACAGGATATATGGGCAAAGTAAGTCGGCAACTGTGTAAAGTCCTGCTCAAACCCCGAGAGATATAAGCTCGCAACCCGCGTCAAGGGTCCTCATGTTTTGCGAGTCCCTACCCCAACCCCAACACACAAAAGAAACTAAACAAAAAATGCCCACATCTCAGGTGGGTAGTGAAGCGTCAAAAGAACATTCACCCCTTCACAGGTCATCAGCCCCCCACGGTGCTGGTCCAGATGGGCACTCAAAATATGCCGCCAAAGTATCACGAACTCGAAGGCCGGAGGAGACAGATCGCCCGAGAGGAATCACCGGGACATTGTCAGTGGTGTCTGCGTGTGTTATGATATAGTCAGCATCAAAGTTTGCATCATTAATGCGGCAGAAGTTATGCAGAACTACACCCGCTTGGATAACACGTGTGACATTATGCATGGACAATTGCATTGTTGACAGAAAGACACGCCACCTGTTCGACATAATGCCAAAGGCACATTCGACACATCGCCGAGCTCTGCCCAGGCGGAGATTGAACATGCGCCTACGGTCATCCAAGCCCCTTCTTGCAAAGGGACGCATGACTTGCCTTGTGAGTGCAAACCCCTCATCTGCCACGATTACATACGGGATTGGGGGCCCGCTGGAGCCTGGGAGGATGGAGGGTTCCGGCAACCCCAGTCGCCTATTCACGAGTCGCTTCCCCATTCTTGATGTACGGAATATGCGGGCATCTGCCGAGCTTCCATACGAGCCAATGTCAACAATAGTGAAACAATAATTAGTGTCCGCCAAGGCTAACAATACCATGGAAAAATACTGCTTGTAGTTATAGTATTGCGAGCCACTGCGTGGGGGCTTTCTCACACGAATGTGTTTGCCGTCAAGGGCACCAATGCAATTAGGAAATTCTGTAGCTCTAAGAAATCCCTCTGATATACTTAGCCACTGTTCTGTCGTGGGCTGAGGCATGACCGTGCTCTTTAAACTCTGCCACAACACGACACAGGTGGATGTGACAATGAACGAAATGGTGGTCACTCCCAAAAGAAATTCAAAATGCAACGAATGATAACTATTGCCTGTGGCCAGAAATCTAGAAAATAAAGAGAAAGAAAAAGAAAGGAAGAACACATGTTAGTGGGGGGCTGGTAAAGCAGACAGCGGCATGGACTAAGGTATAGCAGCTTCATACATACCTCAAGGTCACAAGCAGACGTTCCTCGGCCGAAATGCAGCGTCTCATGTTCGTATTCTGGAAGGTGAGACCAGAGCGAGTTTGCTCAAGCAGAAGGTCAAATGTGGCCACAGACATGCGGCAGAAGGATCGAAATTTGTCGGGATGCCGGTGTCGAAGAAACCCCTTCCAGGTAGCACCTTTTGGGATGGGTGCTCTAATGGGCTCCCTCTGCTTTGTCAGGTGGTATTCAAATATGGTAATTGAAGTATCAGCAGTGCACCGGGAGATCAATAAAGACAATAGCAATCTGTCGTCTCAATCAATATTCTCATTTATTATCAAGATACATAGGTTAATATACCCTCAGGGCGTACCCTCTAACCAGGGTGTTACCTCTCATGGAACAACCAATCATAACATTTTACACGTAGACTGAAAATACGTCATAGGGTACCTTCCCACTGAGGTCACGTGATCTTTCTAACACCTGCAAATCCTGGCCTACAAACAATAGAAATGTAGGAGGTTTTCATAAGGCTATGTGATGATTTCATATATGTGTGTGAAATACTGAGATAAAGAATTAATTGGAAATATAATGATTATTTCAGGTCTAGGCGTTCTGCCAGACTCCTATCTACCAGTATTGAAGGCCACGAAAAAGAACACGAAGAAATAACTTATTCCCTTGTGATTCAAACAGAACCAGAAGGAGATCATTACAAAATGGAGAATACATATCTTCATAATCCGGCCTCCTGCTTGATAATTCATAGTGTAGTTTAATACAGAGAACATAAGCAATTTGACCATCCATCACAAACCCCCCTTTTTCTCATATTAAAATACAGAGATTAAAAATTATCTGATTATAAACTTCAAACAAAATACTGAATAGGGCCACTACTAATAATATAATGCGATCACCAAGTTCAGGTTTGGGTATAGGGTCCCGTCAGTGCGTTGACAAGTCCTGTAGTTGCTTGTCTGCACGGCTGCTTGGATTTGTTGGACTCTACCTTTGTCAATATTTTTTATGGTGATAACAATAACAACATGCCCTGTATAAAAGTCCTAACATGTATATAAGATATAAATGGCAAAGCTTTAATAAATGAACACACACTTAGTGTTACATGGGGGGGTGTTCACCCATTCACCAGGTTCTGGCCTTGTGCATAAAATCCCTGTGACATAGGGTATTGTTGATTAAAAGGTTTCGGCTTATGATAGACAATTTTCTTAGCCTTCTTACATAGCATAGGTATCAGACATGCTACTAATTTAACAAAAACGTATATAATCAATATTATGAGTAATATATGTAAAGCGCCTTGCATGAGTCCTGCAGCCCATCCTCCAATGCCTCTGAACCATGAGGCCGGGTTCAGCCATGACAACCAGTCTGGCCAATCTAGGTTCCAATCTTCTTCAGAATTGGCTTTCCTAAATTCCTCCTTTAATTGCTTTGCTTGTTCAATATCATGTTTAATCTGTACTGTCCCTTGGGGATCTATATAATGACAGCATGCAGGACCCACTATCTGGCACATACCCCCTTGACTTGCAGTTAAATAATCTAGTACAAGTGTATGTTGGTTAGTAACAGTAATAAGCTGTCGAGTAAGTACTGAAGAAACATTTAAAGCATCAAATATTAATTCGGTAATATTGTCAAACAACTCTGCTAGTTTTTCTATGTTATGTGCATTTCTAATTGGTCCTCCAAAGATAGATAGAGCATATCCTAACTTGGTGTGCCAAGGTAAGTGTACCAATGGGTGGGCTTTTTGCTTCCCCTCCCTTTTGTACAGCATATGTTTTGGTACTTTATCATAAGGAAGTGCATCCTTGTCCCATGTCCAGGTAGCAGACTGTAACCTAGCTAGGGTACAGGTACCTGTGGTAGTCTGCGGGATCCATTTATATGCATTATGTCCGCACACTATATATATATCATGGGGAAGGTCAAACCACTGCATACTTCCTAGGGTTAACATATGAGCAAAATGAACTAAGGGAAAAGACTGCTGTAATACACACCAAGGACAATTTGTTCCCAAAGACCCATGGTATACTCCTGTGCATCCACAATACATCGTTTCATTCCCTTGTAAGTCTGTTTCTTCCATATACCCTGAATAACGTTTACAATCAGTCTTACTTCCTGAAGGGAAGAAATGGCCGTATTCCCAACTACCATTATGTATGTACCTTTCTACCAGACTTGGTCTAACTACATCTGAGGTCTGTTGGGTTTTATTGAAGCTTATCTTTATGCCTTTTATGGGGATCTCACCTAGTGTCAGTGTTTTAGTGACATTTTTAGGGACCCATTTTCCATTTTCCTTTTGTGTGAGAATCAGTGCCTTACCAGGTATCAGGGTTAGATTTACCTGCCACCAGGGATCCTCCATCCATCCTGCTATGGGTAAGGGCACACTGGTATTAGACCATGTATACCTTTTTGTGTTATCCTTTACCTTTGAGGGATCCCAACATGTAGTGTTAAGAAGTTCTTTCTCACTAAGGGTCACAGCCATGTATAGCATGGATTTTGAACTTATAGGACTGTGTGTACATATCCAACAATCAGATAAGTTTGTTAATGCTGTTATAATTTGATGATGTTTTATGAATTTATTGTCCACTTCCTCCTTGAGAACTTGAGTCATCGTCCCCACGAGGGGCAACATCAACACCAACCCTGCCAAGGGCAACATCATCGATCGAGGCGACGTCATTTGGGCTGATAACCTTTTTGCAATGGCTTGCATGTATCCAATTGGCTCGTCCTTGGAGCTTCACTGATGTGGCGGTGACCAGCTGTACTTCTACTGGTTGGCTGTACCTTGGTTCCAGACTGCTCCTGTTGTGTATCTTTGTTACCACCCAGTCTCCAGGTTGTAGTGAGTGGGTACCTGAAAGAAAGTTTGGATCTGGAATAGAAGAAAGGATTAGTTTGTGTCCTCTCCAGTTGCTTGTGTAGGGCAGCCAAGTATGTGGTCATATTGTCATAATGCTTTTGTAACTGCTGAGGAAAATACAGTCCTGTCTTTGGCATATTTCCAAACAATATTTCATAGGGAGAAAGTTTATCCTTCCCTCTTGGTGTGGTTCTTACAGAGTATAAAGCCAGGGGTAGACATTGTGTCCACGGTAAAGAAGTTTTATTCATGGCCTTTTGGATTTTTAATTTCAAAGTTCCATTTAGTCTTTCTACCTTACCAGTGCTTTGTGGGTAATCGGGAGTGTGAAATGCTTGTTCTATCCCAAGGCTTTTTAATATGTTCCTCAATAGTTCTTGGGTAAAGTGAGTACCTCTGTCACTTTCAATTGTCTCTGGTACTCCATAGCGGCACACTACCTCAGCTATCAGTTTCTTTGCTGTGGTATCTGCATTTGCTTTAGCCACTGGAAAAGCTTCTGGCCATCCTGAAAATAAATCAGTGCAAACAAGTACATATTGGTACATTCCCACCTTAGGTAGTTGTATGTAGTCCACCTGTAATCGCTGAAAGGGGTAGTAGGACTTAGGAGTGTGTTTAGCTGGTGTTTTGGTGGTTTTACCAGGGTTGTGTTGTGCACATGTCATGCAGCCCTCTGTATATTTGGCTGCTGCATTTTGAAAACCTGGAGCATGCCATGTCTGTAACACTAGCTGGCTCCTAGCTCCCTTTGAACAGTGTGTTTTCCCATGGGCTAGGGCACACATCATTGGATACAGTGCTCTTGGCAGGCAAACCTTAGAATTAAGATGCCTCAACTGTCCTAGACCTATTGCTGCACCTCTCTCCTCCCACTCTGCTTGCTCTTGAGGGGGTGCTTGGTCCTGGAAAGCACGCAACAGGGTCTCTGTGATGGGTTGTAAAACAGGCTTCACAATCATCAGAGGGAGAGCAGCAGCGTCTTTTGCCGCTGCATCCGCAGCCTCATTCCCTTTTGATAAGAGATCACTGTTATTAGTGTGGGCCTGTACTTTGACTATAGCTGCTTGGTCTGGCATGTGCAGTGATTCTAAAAGTTCTTCTACTGCTTTTGCATTCTTTATAGGTTTACCTGCCGAGGTCAAGAACCCTCTGGCTCTCCATATTGTCCCAAAGTCATGTGCAACTCCAAAGGCATATCTGGAGTCAGTGTATATGTTGACACGCTGTCCCTTACCCAATTTACACGCCTCAGCGAGTGCTTGTAGTTCTGCCTCCTGAGCTGAGCTGCTGGAGGGTAGGGACTGTTGTATGACGGCCTTACCATTGTGGACCACTGCATACCCGGTGAGGAAATGTCCTTTGTGTTTGCTCCAATATCGAGATCCATCTGCAAAATACTCAGCATCAGGGTTAATCAGAGCAACATCAAATATACTGTTTATGCCGTTTGATTCCATATCCACTAGGCTTTGACAGTCATGTTCATGTTCAAAATTAAATAGTTCATCATCAGTGGATAGTTGAAAAATAAGGGGGTGTCCATGTCCCTGTCCCCCCACTCCTCCCTCCTTTTGTTCAGAATCTAGGGGCAGGAGTGTAGCTGGATTCAGAACAACACAACGTTTGATAGTCACATTAGGGGACAGAAGAGTAAGTTCAATTTTAGTAAGTCTTGCAACTGATAAGTGTTTTGTCTTGACTGTGTTCATCATTTCTTGCACTGCGTGTGGGACTTGCACAATAATGTCATGTTGGAGTACAATATCTGTTGCTTTATCAACTAAAGCTGCTGCTGCTGAGACAGCGCGTATGCAGGTCGGGGATCCTAGTACAATGGGATCCAGAGCAAGGGAGTAATAAGCAAGAGGTCGCATCTTGCCTCCATGATCTTGGGCTAATACTCCAGAGGCATGGCCTGCCTGTTCATGGCAGAACAGAGTAAATGGCTTATTGTAGTCAGGAAGTCCCAGTGCTGGCCTTGTAGTCAGGGACAGTTTCAGGGAGTGAAAATTGTCAATTGCCTCAGGTGACAGTACAAATGGGTCAGAGGTGAGACAGTCATATAATGGTTGCATCATAGCAGAGGCCTCCCTGATCCAGGCTCTGCAGTACCCTATTAAACCCAGGAAAGTCCTCAATTGTTTAGGGTTTCTAGGGACTGGGTGTTTCTGTATGATTTCCAGCCTGTCAGGAGTTAAGTGTTTCATACCTTGGGAAATACAGTGACCAAGGAAAACAACTGTTTTGGCACATAATTGCAACTTGTGCTTGCTCGCTTTACAGCCAACTTCTTCTAGGAACATTAATAGTGATTTAGAATCTGTTTCACTGTTCTCCAGACTCTCACTACAAAGTAACAAATCATCTACATATTGTAGTAGAACTGAGGACTGATTGGGGGGCTGCCAGGTGTCCAGAATATCTTTCATGGTACGTGAGAAGATATCAGGGGAGTTTGCGGCACCCTGTGGCAGCACTACCCAAGCATACTGTCTTCCCCTATGTGTAAATGCAAAATACTGCTGGCACTCTTTATCCAGCGGGATGGAGAAGAAAGCATTGGCTAAGTCTATAACTGTGAAATAGACTGCAGTGCCGGGGACCTGGTTGAGCAGGGGATGTGGGTTAGGCACTTGTGGTGTATTAATTATTGTCACAGCATTTACAGCCCGTAGGTCATGTACCATCCGGTACTGTACAGGTTGACCTGGCAATGTCTTTTTCTTTACTGGGTAAAGAGGAGTGTTGAAAGGCGAGATTATGGGCACTATGAGATTGTTTTCCAGTAAGGAGTTAATATCCTTTTCTATAGCAGCGTCTTGCTGTGGACTCAGAGGATATTGCTTTATACATACAGGACGGTTCTGCATGTCTGGTTTTAAATTTACTTGTACAGGCGGCACATTTAAAACTCCTACATCCATCTTATCTTGTGCCCATAGTTTTTCTGGGATGTCTGCCAACCAAAGGGGAGGGGTACTGGGGGCTTTTTCAGTGTCCGGCATACTTGCCATACTAAGGAGTTTGCATAGCAGGGACTCTGGAATGGCAGAGGTTAATGTAGGTGTGCCAGAAGAAAAGTCCAATGCTGCTCCCAGGGCACTGAGTACATCTGTCCCCAATAAATTGTAGGGAGTGTGTGGTGACACTAACACACGGGAGACAATTGATTGTGTGTCATGTATATTCAGTCGCATTGGTTTTGTTAACTGTAACTGAAATGATGTTCCCTCCACCCCTTCACAATCTATATAGTCTGGTGATAGCAACTCTGCCGGTACATATTTGGTTTGTAATACAGTTCTGGCTGCCCCTGTGTCTACTAGAAAAGAGGTATTTCCCCCTGTGGGTAAAGTAACAGGCACCATCAATGATGGACCTGTCGGGGGGAGCACTGGGCAGAGGGAGACATCAGGGTTGCCAGTTTCCTATGCAGCAATCAAAGAATTGGGAGGCTCAACTGGACGGGAGGGACATCGGGCTGAATAATGACCCTTCTTATCACAATTCCAGCATGTAATCTGGCTAAGATCCCTTCTCTGGGTTCTCAAAGTGTCTTTTTGTTCCCTGCCTCTTCCTCTATAGCTCCCCTTTTGTTGCATCGGGGCGAGACGGGTTCTTTTAGGAGCTAAATCTAACCCTGCACCTTTTGCAATGCTTACTAAATCATTAAACGGGCATGTACGCCAGTCGGGGCGGGATCTTTTAACAGCTTCTTGTACTGCCGGCTTAAGACCGGACATAAAAGTTATTTTTAGTAGGCGCAAGTCTTTTTGCATCACCTTCTTCATACCCGTGATCTAACCACTGCTGCTGTAAAGTTGTGGCATAATCAGGGACTGACTGTTTAACATCTTGGGAAAATGACATAAAACTATCAGTTGGATCCTGTTGAGTAGCATCTACCCAGGGCTGCATAGCGTTCAGGTATTCTAGTCCTGATTGCTCATTGGTTTTATTTGCTGGTACGGGATTTGTAATAGCAGCTTGAATTTGATTTTTGAGCACTTCCCCTCCCTTTGTTTCTACCAGGCTCTCCATATCTGACCATGTAGCACGGTAAGCTAGATGTACTGCTCGCAGCTTTCTATGGAAAGCGCTGGGTGTTTTCCGTGGGTCTGGGAGTGTGCCACATACAGCTAGTAAATCAGCCGGGCTCCAGGGGCGATACACAGTGGCTTCATGTGACTGGATTTCCCCTACTGCCCCAGGTACTGGTTGCCCGTCTACATCTACTGGTTTTGGTCCCCTGTGTGTATGGATACTTGATACTAACGGAAAAAATCTAGTGGGGCGCTGTGTACCACAACTGACACAATATCCTGCAGTGAGGGGGTTCTGCTGCCCACAGTGTGGACATGTCCAGCAGCTGCCTTTCTTGCTATTTTCAGGATAAGGAGATGGCGCAGTTGCTGCTGTGGGGCTGTTTGGCAGTTGTAAAGGGGTTAACACATTAGTGAGGAGCTTTTCACTTAAAGGGTCATATAAATCATACATTATTCCATGATTTGCTTCCATACTCTTATGTTCTGTGTTACTCACTCTCTGTGCTACCTCATACCACATTTGGGCTTTTTCCACCATGTTATTGTCTTTCAACCATCCAACACAATTTGTCATAAATCTTTTCCAATCACATTCTGCTAACGTTCCATAGGACCCAACTCCCATCATTTTAAACATTCTTTTACAATCCTTCACAGCCTCAGATCCTTTTGCTCTTTCTACTATTTTGATGGCAGAGACCCACGTCTCAGGGCTGTCCCGCATTTTTGTCTTACTATTTTCTGACCCCATGGTCAGAGGGCGTAGGGTAGTCTCCGGAAAACTCCCCAGCTCCAAACAGACAGGCCTTAGTCTGTTGACAGATATCTCAGACAATCTATCTTACAGTTTCAGAAAGACTATCAATATCAAAAGTAGTTCCTTCAGACTATTCTAGCAGTGGGATATCCTTTTCTCTGATCCCTCACTGTTTTGAACATCAAGAACAGACAAAATGCTGCCAATCCACAAATTGCAAGAGCAAATCCTTCAACACAATCTACATTCATGAACTTCCATTGATTCAAGCAGGAGTTGGTCACATTCATTTCAAACTTCTACAAACCCTTCGTCTCTTTCACTTATGCAGAACACTTGCTGCCGGGGGGGTGTCTTTCGGTTCATACAGCCTGTGATGTAGCATATATCCCAAACTCTTTCCTCTAGCACTTTGCAATGGTTTCACATGCAAATTATATTTGGTAACATATATGTTATCCTCCCCGCTCAGCCGTTCACTCTGTGGGTTGTAGTTTAGGGGCCTGTTATGTATGTTGGTGATGATTTCTTTAGGGGCTCTGGGTCTGATCCAATACCAATGTTCTTCACTGTAATTACTACTACGACACAGGTGGCACCTGGGATAAGTGTCAGGGTCATTCAATGAATACAGGATGTTATATTACAACGGTATTCAATCCAGCGGTCTGATGTTATACTACTACAGACTTAATTACTTGGATGTTATTTTACATCAAAGTGTATATGCCGGATTATCATGTGCTAGAAATCAGTCTGTACTGATTCCCACCTTATGCCAGTCTGGCAATGCATACAACTGGTTTATGGACCCTTACACACAATATCACTGTTTGGCAGTGAATTTAGGAGCCATATAAATGATTTTCTAATACAGTATTCAAAGTTTTCCCTATTGTACTGGGTAATGGTATTGAGTGCAAATTCAATATAGACACAATTGCTCCTCCTTGCACTGAGTGTATATCGTCTTCTATGAAGTGGATATTACTTCTGGGCTGGGAGCCATACAGTTTCAACAATTTGATATGTATGTCTTCTCACAGATGTATTCAACATCACACTACACACACATTCATCACACTTGTCACATACACCCCCATGTAAATCCATTTAACCACACTACCATCCTGACAAAGGACCTGATTATTACGGGACCCCTTTGTAGAGACTTACATATACAAAGTACGTTTCCAGGGACTTAACAGAGTGGCTGAAACAAATGGTGTAACATAAAGTCTGTTACTTACCGCGCGGTTTTGGTTTCAGCGACTCCCCAGGTCCTTCCAGATTAGTGGACTTTGCACAAAATTCTCATTAGGAGGTCCCGGGCTGTTCGGCATCATAACTGTCGAAGAAACCCCTTCCAGGTAGCACCTTTTGGGATGGGTGCTCTAATGGGCTCCCTCTGCTTTGTCAGGTGGTATTCAAATATGGTAATTGAAGTATCAGCAGTGCACCGGGAGATCAATAAAGACAATAGCAATCTGTCGTCTCAATCAATATTCTCATTTATTATCAAGATACATAGGTTAATATACCCTCAGGGCGTACCCTCTAACCAGGGTGTTACCTCTCATGGAACAACCAATCATAACATTTTACACGTAGACTGAAAATACGTCATAGGGTACCTTCCCACTGAGGTCACGTGATCTTTCTAACACCTGCAAATCCTGGCCTACAAACAATAGAAATGTAGGAGGTTTTCATAAGGCTATGTGGTGATTTCATATATGTGTGTGAAATACTGAGATAAAGAATTAATTGGAAATATAATGATTATTTCAGGTCTAGGCGTTCTGCCAGACTCCTATCTACCAGTATTGAAGGCCACGAAAAAGAACACGAAGAAATAACTTATTCCCTTGTGATTCAAACAGAACCAGAAGGAGATCATTACAAAATGGAGAATACATATCTTCATAATCCGGCCTCCTGCTTGATAATTCATAGTGTAGTTTAATACAGAGAACATAAGCAATTTGACCATCCATCACACCGGCGTAAGTCCTCAAACAGGGTATGGAAATGGCCTTTTATTGTACGTTGGGCCACAAGTGGATGAACCCAAATGCGCCTTCTTCCAGGCGTGTGGTGCTGCAGCATGTGTCGGCGCTGGCCAAACCGACGTGAGATCATCCAGAGAAGAAGCACACGCGCCAGTGCTGGCGAAGCCATAATAGTTGGGTGTCAAAGCGATTCAAATTTGAAGGGAAAAACAAACACTGTGGTTTCTGCAGAGGCGGAAATAACCTTGCAAACTGATTTCTACCAGCAAGCAGGGGTTGGGCCAGCTGGCCTATTTGTAGGCGGGCGTCCCACTAATCCCCTCTGCGTTTTTTATGCGCGATGCAAACGCTAGTCGTGCGCGCGTTTAAAACGCAACAAGGCTGCGTATACGCAGTGCATACGCCATACAAACGCGCGCAAAACGCAGCGTTTTTTGCGCGCGCAAAACGCACACGCTCGTGTAAATGAGGCCTAATACAGTAGCGGGAGAGTAGATGAGATTTGAACAAATTAAATCACCACACTGCGTAAATACTGAGCGCATAAATTGCTCAGAAATTGACCTGTGCGTTTTTTTAATCCGCAGCATGTCCATTGTATTTGCGTGATTGCTGCCTATTTGTTGCGGGTTTTCCCCAGGTAAAACCCGCAACAAATATCAGATGTTTCATTTTTTTGCGGCGGAAAAGCAGCGATTTTGCTGCAGAAAAATGCAACTCAGAAAAAAAAATATCTTATACTTACCCAGAATTCTGTGTGTCTTCATCCAGGCTGGCCTCCTGGGAAGACGTTTCATCCCATGTGACCCCTGTAGCCAATCACAGGCTGCAGCTGTCACATGGGATGAAGCCTTAGGTGCAGTTTTTCGCAGCGGACATTTTGGTCAAACAATTGCACCACAATTTGGTGCGGGTTTTCGGCCGGAATTCCCTGCGGTGCACAGGACGGATACGCTGTGTGCTTTTACGCAGCGTATCCGCTTTGTGCGAACATACCCTAAATGTGACCAAATTAGCAAACAAAAAATTCCACTCAAAATGTCAAATTGCCCATATTACCGACTTTTGTATTATGTGAAGTCAATGGTATAAACCTCTCAAGATGCATCAGAGATGAAGTGATGATCTTAGGCCACGGACACTTGAAGATAGTAAAGAATGACCCTACTTTTGCATTCAAACAAAATAGTTTAGAGTACCTGTCACCTCTCCTGACATGTCTGTTATAGTAAATACCGTATTTTTTGGACTATAAGGCCTTATTTACACAAGCGTATTTAACGTCCGTGATACCAGCAAGCCACGCGTAATCTCGCGAGATTACGATGTAAACGAGATTTCGTTTCCCTTGCTGGAAATCTCACAGAAAAGATTCGGAAGTGTCAGGATTCTGAATACACATGACGTCCTGGCTGGAGGTCATGTATATGCATTATCAGGACACTTGATTAACGTTAATGTCTGTGTATGTGGCTGCACATCGTATTCTAGTAAGAACGTGATGCTGCAGTGTAAATAAATGGAGAGGAGTGCATGATGCTGATTGGTCAGCGTCATACACTCCTCTGTACAACGCCCACTTGGTCGAAAGTAAAAACACGCCCACTTGGGCATTAAGAAACTCATTAGCATAAAGCTAAAAATCGCTAATAAAGTAGTTTAAAATAGATAGTTTTTCTAAATAAAAAGCATCACTGTCACCTACATTATAGCGCCGATCTCCTTATGTAGGAGATAGGGCACTTATAATGTGGTGACAGAGTCTCTTTAAGGCAAACAGCTGACACTGAGCTCCGATTCAAAGGTCCTTGCAGTGCAGTGTAATGGATGCAGCATCTCCTGTGCTGTGTGTAAAGAATCTCTCTTATCAGTCACATCTTATGCACAGAATTCTGTAATCTCACTGTTCAGTGAGCAGATAACACAAACATTAGTACATACAGCACAGTAAATCTGTGCAGGTACTGATCTTCAAGGACCTTCTAGCCACGCCCCCTCCTATGTACAGAGCCTCAAGAAGAGCAGATTCAACACTATTAACCCCTGTCTCTCCACATCTCTGATGTCTGGTGAGTTCAGGCGAGGGTGGGAGCACTCAGGGTATGTTCACACGGAAAAAACGGCCAAAAAATCGGAAGCAGAACGGCTGTTCCGACGGAGCGTTTTTTTGCAGTGTTTTTTTACGCGTTAAAAAACGGCCGCGAGAGAGAAGTGGCTTAAAAAACATCTGAAAATCAGGAGCTGTTTTCCCTTGAAAACAGCTCCATATTTTGAGACGTTTTTGAGTCTGCGTGTGAACATACCCTAAGGGTAGGTTCACACGCTTAACAAAAAACATCTGAAAATACGGAGCTGTTTTCAAGGGAAAACAGCTCCTGATTTTCAGAAGTATTTTTGAGGAACTCACGTTTTTCGCAGCGTTTTCGCCGAGTTTTTTACGGCCGTTTTTGGAGCTGTTTTCAATAGTCTATTAAAAACGGCTCCAAAAACGTCCCAAGAAGTGTCCTGCACTTCTTTTGACGAGCCATCATTTTACGCGCCGTCTTTTGACAGTGACGCGTAAAATAAAGGCTCGTGGGAACAGAACATCGTAAAACCCATTGCAAGCAATGGGCAGATGTTTGTAGGCGTATTAGGGGCGTTTTTTCAGTTGTAATTCGAGGCGTAAAACGCCCGAATTACGTCTGAAAATAGGCCGTGTGAACATACCCTAAAGCTGCCAATATCTTGTATTTCTGTGTCTCACATTGTTATGGGGCACTGTGGCTGGCATTTTATTGAGGAACTGTGGTGGAATCCTATTGTCTCAATATTAATCAGGAAATGTACAGTTAACCCCTAGGCGCACCATGACGCAACTGTACGTCCGGGTGGCTAGTGACTAGGTACGTCCGGGTGGCTAGCACCAGGTCGTACAGTTAGGGTATGTTCACACACAAACTCAAAAACGTCTGATAATACAGAGCTGTTTTCAAGGGAAACCAGCTCCTGATTTTCAGAAGTTTTTTAAGCCACTCGAGATTCTCGCTGCGATTTTCGCTGTGCTGATTTTTGCGGCGTTTTTTACGGCCGTTTTTGGAGCTTTTTTCGATAGTCAATTAAAAACGGCTCCAAAAACTTCCCAAGAAGTGACCTGCACTTATTTTTCGCAGATGTTTTTTTACGCGTAAAAAAAACACCGCGGAAAACGCTCCGTCGGAACAGCTCCTGATTTTCAGCCATTTTTTAATCAAACTCGCGTTTTTTACAGCCGTTTTTGGAGCTGTTTTTCTATAGAGTCTATGAAAAACAGCTCCAAAAACGTCCCAGGAAGTGACATGCACTTTTTTTTTGCGGCCCCTTTTTTTTACGCAGCTGTTTTTCGTAACAGCCACGTAAAAAAATGGCCAGTCGGAACAGAACGCCGTTTTTCCCATTGAAATCAATGGGCAGATGTTTGGAGGCATTCTACTTCCGATTTTTCGGACGTTTTTCGGGCATCTACGGCCCGAAAAACAGACGAAAATAGGCCGTGTGAACATACTCTTCGGCTGGATTCACACGTGCATGTTCGGTCCGTAAAGGACGGAACGTATTTTGGGGACTATTGGTACTATTTTGTGGTACATACGACTTTTTGATTTTTATTAAATTTTTTTGTGGAGCTAAGCTAACACAGAGGAGTATAATGTATTACTACAGAGGGATTTGGGGAAGCCGGAGGCATGGGCAGAGAAATGGCATAGGAGGTTTAATGTCGATAAATGTAAGGTACAAGGAAGGAAACAAGGAAACAAATTCTACAAGTTATGTATGACGCTAGGAGTCCCTGCCTCGCTGCGGGACAACTGTCCCGTACTGTAATCACTTGGGCCAAGGAAACAAATTCTACAATTATGCATTAAATGGTAAAACACTGGGTAAAACTGCTACTGAAAAAGATTTGGGGATACTGGTGGACAATAAATTTATCTTTAGTAACCGGTGCCAGGCAGCTGCTGCCAAGTCAAATAAAATCATGGGATGCATCAAAAGAGGTATAGGTGCTCATGACAAGAACATAGTTTTGTCTCTATACAAATCACTAGTCAGACCACACGTGGAATATTGTGTATACTTTTGGGCATCTGTGTATAAGAAGGACATAGCTGAACTAGAACGGGTGCAAAGGAGGGTGACCAAGGTAATTAAGGGAATGGGCGAATTACAGTACCAAGAAAGGTTATCACACTTGGGGCTATTCAGCTTAGAAAAAAGACGGCTTAAGGGGCGATCTAATTACAATGTACAAATATATAAGTGTACAGTACGAGGATCTTTATAATTATCTTTTTACACCTAGGCCTGTAACAAGGACAAGCGGGCATCCCCTATGTCTAGAGGAGAAAAGGTTTCACCACCGTCACAGACGGGGATTCTTTACAGTGAGAGCAGTGAGACTATGGAACTCTCTGCCACAGGATGTTGTGATGGTTGATTCTTTGAACAAGTTCAAGAAGGGTCTTGATGCCTTTCTTGAAAAATATAATATTACAGGTTATGAGTACTAGATTCTGGAGATGGGACGTTGATCCAGGGATTTATTCTGATTGTCATATTTGGAGTCGGGGAGGAATTTTTCCCCAAATGAGGAAATTGGCATCCGGCTCTTGGAGTTTTATGGCTTCCTCTGGATTATCACGGTAGGATTATAGGTTGGACTTGATGGACCTGTCTTTTTTCAACCATAATAACTATGTAACTATGTAAATTACCGTATCTTGCGCAAACAATATAGAGTTTCCGCATCGAAATTCCAGATGGAAATTCCACAGCATTTACGCAACGTGTGCAGGGATCATAAAATTTTAACCAGGTTCCCCGGTTCAGAAATTATCATATGCAGACAATACAAACTCACTTCATCCTGTGTGACATCACGCCCAGTGGTCATGTGACATCATTCCATGACTTTAGCAATGTACAGGGCCATGCTTTTTCCGAACCGGGTGCCCTGGGTAAAATTTTGGAACATATTGGTAAGTCTCTCGTTTTTGTTACCTATATGCGTAGTCCGCGTTAAAAGTTTAATATTACTCTAATGGCAGAGAATCCTTGAAATGCTGCATTAAATCAAAACAAAATACGGTAAAGGTGGATTCGCACGTGGTGTAATATTATGCCACAGATTTGTCCTCCTCCTGCATGCAGATTTGGATACGGTTTTGCCGTGGGTTGCTGCACATTTCACTGTTTCACATGTGGATTTTGCTGTGGGCAAATCTGTGGCGTAAAGTAATGCCATGTATGAATGCGACCCGAAGGTCCTTTAATCCAGCATCCTATAATCCAGAATCTGACAAGTCCAATGGTAGAAGAATGAACTGAGATAACCAATTGTGAGACACTACTTGTTGGTGTAAAGGATCTGCCAGGTACTACGTCTGTGTATACTCCCGGGATTAATCAGTCGACACCTGAGGCCAGACCTCTTAGACTGACACCGGCTCCCACCAACCAGGGTGGCAGGCTCAGGTGTGGGAGAGCCTATCGCGGCCTGGTCAGTCGGAGTTAGCTCCGCCCCCTGTCCATTTATACCTGCCGTGTTCTCTTCCTCAGTGCTTGTTATTCTTCTTGGATTCCTGGCCCCACTGCTGCCTTGCTCCAGCCTGCTTCTGCCGTGCTTCTGCCTTGCTTCAGTTCCGCTTATCCTGCTTCGCTTTGCCCCTGGCTTGCTTCCTGCTCCGTGCTCTCGTTGGTATACTCCACTACATCCTGATCCTGACTGACTCATTCACCGCTCCGTTTCCTCGCGGCGTTCCGTGGGCTACTGCCCCTTCCCTTGCGTGTTCCCTGTTTGTTCTCCCTTGCACTTAGACAGCGTAGGGACCGCCGCCAAGTTGTACCCCGTCGCCTAGGGCGGGTCGTTGCAAGTAGGCAGGGACAGGGCGGTGGGTAGATTAGGGCTCACTTGTTCCCTTCACCTCCTTCCTGCCATTACAGTTGGGCTGTCTTTCCGGACATTTTACATACTTTTTGCTGCAGATCTCATTTGGTGAGAGGCTTATATCAGATGGACAGTGGCAGGGTTAGGTCTACATTATTATGTCTGTAGCAGCAACCACATTAGAAGTATCACTAGTGCAAGAGAAGCATCAAAGCAGTTATCTATTTGTCTGGTAGAAAAAAACAAGATGTGAACCTCACCTATATTCAAAACCGCAGCTAGGGAGAGTTTTGGTCATGCCACTGGGGGATCAGGAAAAAATGCTCTAGTGATTGGTGGAGATCCCCACTGATCTAACATTTATCACCTCTCAAGTGGATAGGTGATAAATTCTTTTGGCTAAAAATCCCCTTTAATTAACTATAATTTGTGACTCATAAAAAATATATATATTTTTTCCACTGGAAATGGGATTTTGTATTTTTTTTTACAGCATAGTGCCGTCCTTTTCATCAAGTAGAGAATTATATTTTTGATGCTGCAAACCAGGAGTAGGCAACCCTTTTTGTATGGTGTGCCGATAAAAAAAAAACACTTCAAGCCTGGCGGAGCATGGCCACTGAAGAGAATGGCTGCCTGACCTTACAGCTTCTGCTGCATCACCGGCTCTAAGTGGCTCACAGCATAGCTAACCTGTCATTTCTGAAACTACTGCACCTCTAAAGACCCGGGTACCTTGCCAGGTACCTTTCCCTGTGATAGAAGGGAATCGCCGCTCGAAGTTGAGAGCATACGGAGCGGGGGACGCAATGGCCGCATGTACATGGACTCGCTGACTGGAGGTAATCTGCTTCCATCTTGTGTTCCTAACACTATTGTAACACCATCCCCCTGGCTGGGCACCTCAGAACAGTCCCCTATGATAATCTAGATGCACATTGCTTATATTAAACCCTTTTTTTCATTGACGACGTGTTGCGGCCTAAGTGTAATGACGGGGTAGGGAGACAGACAGGTGAGCCCTAATCTACCCGCCACTCAGTCCCTGCCTACTTGCACGACCCGTCCTAGGCGACGGCGTACAACTGGGCGACGGTCCCTACGCTCAATATGTGCACGACAGACAAACAGACAAGGGTACACAGTAGCTATGGGAAATGGGGCAGTTGCCCACGGCAACACTGTGAGCAACAAGAGTACTGAACGAGCAGAGTCAAACCAGGAGTGTACGAGGTACCAAACGCAGAGCAGGAGCGTAGTCAGTAAAGCCAGGGTCAATATGAAGCAGAGGTCAATAGTAGTAGCTGGAACAGCAGAGCCAGGAAACCAGACAGAATCACAGGCAAAGACAAGAAGCAAATGAAGGTATACATAGACCGAGGGCGGGAGCTAGAACCGTCTGGCCAGGCTGTGATAGGTTCTCCCACTCCTCAGCCTACCAGCCTTAGTGGTAGCAGATCGAGTCACTCTATCAGACCTAGGAGCAGATGCAGACTGATTAACCACGGGCGTCGACTAAGAAGCTGTGTCTGTCAGATTCTTTACAGTACCCCCCATTTTATGAGGGGCCACTGGACCCTTCCTAGGTAGACCTGGCTTATTGGGGAACCGAAGATGGAACCACCTTAGCAATACCCCAGCGTGAACATCCCGGGCAGGTACCCAAGTCCTCTCCTCAGGCCCGTATCCTCTCCAATGGACCAGGTACTGGAGGGAGCCTTGGACCATCCTGCTGTCCACAATCTTGGCCACCTCAAATTCTACCCCTTCAGGGGTGAGAACAGGGACCGGAGGTTTCCTCGAGGTAACCAAGGACGGGGAGCAGCATGAAGCACATCGTGTATTTGAAAAGACGGGGGTAACTCCAGCCGGAAGGAGACAGGGTTAAGGACCTCAATGACCTTGTACGGCCCTATAAACCGGGGAGCAAATTTTTGGGACGGAACCTTAAGGCGCAAATTTTTTGAAGACAGCCACACCAGCTCCCCGACCACAAACAAGTGGTTGGCAGAACGTCTTCTATCTGCCTGAGTCTTTTGTATGCTCTGGGACACCTCTAGATTCTTCTGAACCTGGGCCCAGACTGTGCACAGTTCCCGATGAACGACATTTACCTCGGGAACCCCCAGGTGAAACGGAGGAGAACCGTGGATTAAACCCAAAATGACAGAAAAAGGGGGAGACCCCTGACGAGTTACTGACCCGGTAATTAAGGGAAAATTCGGCGAGGGGAATGAAGGAGACCCAATCATATTGACAGTCAGAGATAAAACACCTTAAATATTGTTCTAGAGACTGATTAGTCCTCTCAGTTTGGCCATTAGTTTCAGGATAGAAGGTCGAGGAGAAGGACAGATCAATCTCCAACTTTTTACAGAAAGCTCTCCAAAACAATGAAACAAATTGTACCCCTCTGTCAGAAACAATATTGACAGGAACCCCATGGAGACGCAGGATGTGTTTGACAAACAAGGTAGCTAACGTCTTGGCATTGGGTAGTTTCTTGAGGGGCACAAAATGGCACATCTTACTAAAGCGGTCTACTACAACCCACACCACCGACTTGCCTTGAGATGGAGGCAGGTCGGTGATAAAATCCATGGAGATATGGGTCCAAGGTCTCTGGGGAATGGGCAAAGAACATAGTAAGCCCGCTGGTCGGGACCTGGAAGTCTTGGACCTAGCACAAATTTCACAAGCGGCGACGTAGGCCTTAACGTCTTTAAGCAACACAGGCCACCAATAGTTTCTAGCAATTAGGTGCTTGGTACACAGGATGCCTGGATGGCAAGATAGTGCAGAGTCATAATTTTCCCTGAGTACCCTTAGCTGGAATTGCAGGGGAACAAACAGCTTGTTCTCAGGAAGGTTCCCGGGAGCTGAAACTTGATCAGCTGCAATTTCGGAGACTAAGTCAGAATCAACAGAGGATATTGTTATACCTGGGGGCAAAACACAAGCAGGATCTTCCTCCGAAGGAGGGCTGGCCATGAAGCTACGCAACAGTGCATCAGCTTTAATATTTTTAGACCCAGCCCTATAGGTGACCACAAAGTTGAATCTAGTAAAAAACAATGCCCAACGAGCTTGTCTCGGGTTTAGCCTCCGGGCAGATTCTAGGAAGACCAGATTCTTGTGGTCAGTAAGGACCGTTAGCTATGACCGAGAAGTTAGCAATAAATCTCCTGTAATAATTAGCAAACCCCAGGAAGCACTGTAACGCCTTCAGGGAGGCAGGTTGGACCCATTCAGCCACAGCCTGAACCTTGGCAGGGTCCATGCGGAATTCATTAGGAGCGAGGATTTGACCCAAAAATGGTATCTCCTGCACCCCAAACACACATTTTTCTGATTTAGCAAAGAGTTTGTTTTCCCGAAGGGCCTGGAGCACCTTCCTGACATGCTCAATGTGGGAGGACCAGTCCTTGGAAAACACAAGTATGTCATCAAGGTACACTACAAGAAACACCCCCAGGTAGTTTCTTAAAATCTCATTTATGAAATTCTGGAAGACCGTGGGAGCATTGCACAACCCAAAGGGCATGACGAGGTATTTGAAATGACCTTCGGGCGTGTTAAACGCAGTCTTCCACTCATCCCCCTCTTTGATGCGGATAAGGTTATAAGCCCCCCGTAGATCAAACTTAGAGAACCATTGGGCCCCCTGAACCTGATTGAAGAGATCAGGAATCAAAGGAAGGGGATACTGGTTCCTTACAGTGACCTTATTCAAGATTCGGTAATCGATGCACGGCCTAAGACCACCGTCCTTCTTCCCTACGAAGAAGAAGCCAGCACCTACCAGAGAAGTAGAGGGGCAAATGTAACCCTTGGCCAGGCATTCCTGGATATACTCTCTCATGGCTTCACGTTCGGGACAAGAGAGATTAAATATCCTACCCTTAGGGAGCTTAGCCCCTGGTACCAAATCGATTGCGCAATCGTACTCTCTATGAGGAGGTAACACTTCGGAGGCCTTTTTAGAAAAAACATCAGCGAAGTCCTGAATAAACTCAGGTAGAGTGTTCACCTCCTCAGGGAGAGAAATAAAATTAACAGAAAAACATGACGGCATGCATTCATTACCCCATTTGGTAAGATCCCCAGTGTTCCAGTTAAACGTGGGATTATGCATCTGCAACCAGGGTAGGCCTAAAACCAAATCGGACGATAATCCCTGCATCACCAGTACAGAGCACTGCTCCAAATGCATGGAGCCAACAAGGAGTTCAAAAACAGGGGTATGCTGCGTAAAATAACCATTAGCAAGAGGAGTGGAGTCGATACCCACTACCGGGACAGGTTTAGGCAATTCAATCAATGGCATAGCTAGAGACATAGCAAATTCCACAGACATAATATTAGCAGAAGACCTTGAATCCACGAAGGCATTGCCAGTAGCAGACCTACCACCAAAAGAGACCTGAAAGGGAAGCATGATCTTATTAGGTTTCATGTATACGGGAAATACCTGTGCGCCCAAGCGACCTCCCCGATGGTCACTTAGCACTTAGGCGCGAAAGTTCTTCCGGCTGCTTATTCTTGCGCCTAGGACAGTTGTTCACTTGATGCTTGTCATCCCCACAGTAGAAGCAGAGACCATTCTTCCTGCAGAACTCTCTACGTTGTTGGGGAGACATGGAGGCCCCGAGTTGCATAGGTACATCCGAGTCTTCCGTGGAAGAACGAAGCAACGGCACCTCGGGAGCCATCATGGGGGAGCCAGAGGAGAAGGCCCAAAAACGTTCAAGTCGTCGTTCCCTGAGACGTCGGTCAAGACGTACCGCTAAAGCCATTACCTGATCTAGAGAGTCAGAAGAGGGATAGCTAACTAACAGGTCCTTCATGGCGTTCGACAGACCCAATCTAAACTGGCACCTCAAGGCAGGGTCATTCCACCGAGAAGCTACACACCACTTCCTAAAGTCCGAACAGTACTCCTCAACGGGTCTCTTACCCTGACGTAAGGTCACCAGCTGACTCTCGGCAAAGGCTGTCTTGTCAGTCTCGTCATATATGAGCCCGAGAGCAGAAAAAAAAAGGTCAACAGAGGAAAGCTCAGGAGCGTCGGGAGCCAAAAAAAGGCCCATTCTTGGGGCCCGTCCTGGAGCCGGGACATAATTATACCCACTCGCTGGCTCTCAGAACCTGAGGAGTGGGGCTTTAGACGGAAATAGAGCCTACAACTCTCCCAAAAGGAGAAAAAAGTCTTCCGGTCCCCTGAAAACCGGTCAGGCAACTTGAGGTGGGGTTCAAGAGGTGAGGTGGGGGGCACTACCAGGGTAGCATCATGCAGGTTGCCCCTCTGAGTCAGGGCTTGGACCTGTAGGGAGAGGCCCTGCATTTGCTGAGCCAGGGTCTCAAGGGGGTCCATAGTGTGTCAGGGACCAGGGTAGAAAAGGTATATGGGCCTGTGATTATGTAATGACGGGGTAGGGAGACAGACAGGTGAGCCCTAATCTACCCGCCACTCAGTCCCTGCCTACTTGCAACGGCCCGTCCTAGGCGACGGCGTACAATTGGGCGACGGTCCCTACGCTCACTATGTGCAGGACAGACAGACAGACAAGGGTACAAAGAGGCTGAGGGAAAAGGGGCAGATGCCCACGGCAACACCGTGAGCTACAATAGTAGTGAACGAGCCGAGTCAAACCAGGAGTGTACGAGATACCAAACGCAGAGCAAGAGAGTAGTCAGTAAAGCCAGGGTCAGTATGAAGCAGAGGACAAATAGTACAAGCAGCAGCAGCAGAGCCAGGAAACCAGCAGAATCACAGGCAAAGGAGAAACAGGAAACAAAGGTATAAATAGACAGAGGGCGGGAGCTAGCTCCGTCTGGCCAGGCTGTGATAGGCTCTCCCACTTCTCAGCCTCCCAGCCCGAGTGGTAGATGATCGAGTCACTCTATCAGACTTAGGAGCAGGTGCAGACTGAGTAACCACGGGCGTCGACACAGAAGCTGTGTCTGGCAGATCCTTTACAGCTGTATTCCACGCCTGTCCTGCTACTCCACGCCTGACGTCTACCTGCTGCCTAGTTCCAGCCGAGCCTGCCTTGCTACTATCCGAGCTGCCACAGGTACACTATACGAACTATAGACTGTGACCTGCGCCCTGTTGGCCAGCTGCCATACCGTCAAGGAAACTACACCCCTCAATGAATTTATCTAGGGGTATAGTTAGCATTTTGAACCCACCGTTTTTTTTGCTAAATGTATTTAAATTAGTCTGCGAAGATGAAAATATACTTTTTTTTTTAGAAAAACGTAGAAATTTTTAATTTTCACAAGGAATAAAGGAGAAAAAACACCCCAGCATTTGTAAAGCAATTTCTCCCGATTACGGCAATACCCTATATGTGGTAATAAACTGCTGTTTGGACCCACAGCAGGGCTCATAAGAGAAGGAGCGTCATTTGGATTTTGGAACGCTGATTTTGCTGGATTAGTTTTCAGTGCCATGTCGCATTTGCAATGAACTGGAGGGACCAAAACCGTGTAAACACCCCAAAAGTGGGGGGCAGTGGCGAATCATTACATAGCCATACGCCAATGCTGATGCGGAGGAGGGGCAGGGAGAGCAATAGCAGGGGCGGGCTGGGAGGGAATAGGGCTGCTACTAATGGGGAGGGCAGGGCCGCAATGTCCGGCCTGCTGCGTCTCTGAGGGGACAGTTGCACAACTGAAACCAGCTGCCGTCACCCCCTCCTGCACTAATTGTACTTGCGTCTATACCATGCAGATACAATTACATGCATAAGTGCTGAGTGGTCGGGAACACGCTGATTGGCAGGGCAGAATGATATGCTCCGCCAATCAGCGCCTTTCAGCGACGCTAGCGGTGAATATGTAAAGTTTTCTTCTTCACTTAAAAGTGTGAGTGGCATTATCTATGGGGGTAGCTATATGTGGGGCACAATCTACAGGGGAAGCTTTATGTGGGACACTATCTACATGGGGCTATATGTAGGGCACAATTTACAGGGGGGGCTATATGTGGGCCACTATATACAGGGGGCGCGATATGTAGAGCACTATCTACATGGGGAGCTATATGCAGAGTGCTATCTACAGGGGGGCTATATGTGGAGCACTATTTATAGGGGGCTGTATGTGGGGCACTATCTACAAGGGGACTATATGTGGGGCACTATTTACAGGGGGATGTATGTAGGGCACTATCTACATGGGGCTCTGAGGGGGGCACTATCTACAGGGGGCACTATCTACAGGGGGCCCTATGTATATATGTACTAAATGTCATAAATGTCCCTGATGGGAAAACCCCTTTAAGTAGTCAGACACTGCTCCCCTTGTAGTAAAATAACTACTGAGGGTTGTATCGGGGCATTATATTGCAAGGGGAGGTCAGATTGTCTGAGTGACTGCTGGGGGCTCTTCAGGGGGGTCCAACCCCATTTTGGAAACTACAACCCTCAATGAATTTATCTAGGGGTATAGTTAGCATTTTGACCCTACTGTTCTTTGCTAAATGTATTTGATGAAGATGAAAATAGACTTATTTTTTCGGAAAAAAACTTACACATTTTTAATTTTCACAAGGAATAAAGGAATAAAACACCACAGCATTTGTAAAGCAATTTCTCCCGTTTACGGCAATACCCCATATGTGATACCCACAGCAGGGCTCATAAGAGAAGGAGCGTAATTTGGATTTTGGATCGCTGATTTTGCTGGATTCGTTTTCAGTGCCATGTCGCATTTGCAATGAACTGGAGGGACCAAAACTGTGAAAACCCCCCAAAAGTGACCCCATTTTGCAAAGAGAGTTCGCATTTTGACCCCACAGTTTTTTTGCTAAATGTATTTCAATGAGTCTGTGAAGATGAAAATCAACTTTTTTTCTGAAAAAAGGAATAAAGGAGAAAAAAACACCCCAGCAATTTGTAAAGCAATTTCTCCCGATTACAGAATACCCCATATGTGGTAATAAACTGCTGTTTGGATGAGGGGCTTAGAAGGGAAGGAGCGCTTTTTGGCTTTTGGAGCTCAAATTTAGCTGGAATAGTTTTTGGTTGCCATGTCGCATTTGCAAAGCCCCTGAGGGACCAAAACAGTGGAAACCCACCAAAAGTGACCCCATTTGGGAAACTACACCCCTTAAAGGGATTTATCTAGGGGTATAGTGAGCATTTTGACCCCACAGGTCTTTTGCAGAATGTATTAGAATTAGGCCGTGAAAATTAATATCAACATTGTTTCCACTAAAATGTTGAATTTGTTCATTTTTACAAAGAATAAAAGAGGAAACTTTTGAAAATAAATTTCTCCCAAGTACGGCTATACCAAACATGTGGTCATAAATGTTTTTTTTAATAGAAATTAATTAACCCTTTCTGGACTGATCCATTTTTTTTCTTTTATTTTCCTTCCACGCTTTCCAAGAGCCATAACTTTTTTATTTTTCCATCAATAGAGTCGTGTGAGGGCTTATTTCTTGCGGGAGGCGTTGTATTTTATATTGACACCATTTAAAGTACCATTTTTTTTTTTTTTTAAAACTCCTTATTTGGCAAAGAAGACATAACAAATCAGTAGACATTCCCACAAATCGGGAGCATATATAGCTTCGCAGAGCTATGATAACATTCCTAGAAGGAAACGTTGTGATAGAGATTAATATCTAAACAGATGTTGCAGGAATACCAAAAAAATTATCCATATGATGATATTGATATATCAATACATTAAAAGATATTTATGAGTACGGTGTTAGGAGAAAACACATAACCTCTTCCTAGTATATGATGACGTAAAACTCAGTAAATGTTTGTCTCTAGATGAAGTTGGATTATCCAGCCCGAGATTGTAGAAGCAAGCAAGGAAGAACTAAAAATAAAACCAAAACCGTCAAAACTTGGTGCAGCTATCTATAGTAAAGAATCTAATTCTGTCCTAGACAAATGAGTCCTAGAAACTAACCAAAGGCTCTAAGCAATTTCTACGAGGACCATCCAAGCCACTGGGCTTCACATTGTGGCAGTCTGTTTTCAAGAATACTAATTAATTTCTCAAATTGGTGTATCTCTTTAATTTTGTTCAGTGTCCTCAGAAAAGGGATAGTTGGGGATTTCCAGCTAATGGCTACTGTCCATTTGGCTGCTTATAAATTATGCGAGATTAATTTTCTATTTTGTTTGGGTATATCAGGAATTTCTGCGTTCAGCAACGCCGACCAAGGGGATAACTTGATTTGTAAATGTAATTTAGAATTAATAAGGCGCTCAATTCGTTTCCAATGAGCCTGTACTACTGGACAGGACCACCAGATATGAGCCATAGTGCCTCTCTCCCCACAGTTTCTAAAACAAGTTTCAGAACTACCTGGAAACAATTTCGCTATTCTATCCGGAGTAAGGTACCACCTTGTTAAAATTTTATACGATGTTTCTTTTATGTTATTCGATTGAGAGACTTTAGCCGTACTGTCATAACACCATTTAAAGTACCATTTAATGTAATGGGAAACTGAAATAAAATTGTTTGCAGGCTGAAACGGGAAAAAACTGTGATTCCTCCATTGTTTTTTTGGTTTTGTTTTTACTGTTTTCACCGTACAGTAAAAACGCCAACTTAAATTTTTTTCTGCGACTCAATACAATTACGGTGATACTAAATTTATATGTATTTTTTTATATTTTACTACTTTTACAAAGTAAAAACTATTGGTTAAAAAAATTTATTGTTTTGTTACCCCACATAGCGAGAGGAATCACTTTTCTTTTATTTTTTAGTTGATTGAGAAGTGTGAGGGCTTATTTTTTGCGGGAGGAGCTGTAGTTTTTATTGGTACCATTTCTTGGTACATACAAATTTTTGATCACTTTTTATTTACATTTTTTTTAGAGCTAAGGTGACCAAAAACAACAGCGATTTTGGCGTTTTAAACGCTTTATTTTTTATGGCGTTCACTGTGCGAGTTAAGTATATTGTAATAGTTCAGAATTTTACGGACACAGCGATACCAATTTTGTGTATTTTTTTTTATTTTTTACATTGCTTTAGCGAAAAAATGGGAAAAGCGTTTTCTTTTGGACTTTAACCTCTTGCCGCGCTGCTCCGCAATAGTACATCCTGCAGAGGGGTTAGTTCCAGCATCCAGACGTACTATTGCGGAGTAGTTGCCGGCGCACACTGTCCTAACGGACAGTGTCCGGGAGCCGGGAGGTCAGCTGTCCCTGACAGCTGACACTCCAGCCTTGCCGGTCAGCGGACCATTGCCGTCGCCGCATTTAAGTGGTTTGAAGCACATCGGCAGCCCCCACGAAGTGAACGTGGGGGCTACCGATGCTTGTCACGGCAATCGGAGGTCAGACAATGACCTCCGGTTTGCCATGTACGGAAGCCTCGGAGGAGCAGCCTCCGGCCGGTCCTCCTGTTCTTCCTGTCAGTGTGATTGTCACATCACAATGACAGTTAGAGTACATTACACTACGTGTGTAGTGTAATGTACTCTAGCAGCGATCAAAGCTGCAAGTCTAAGTGTCCCCTAGTGGGACAAGTGAAAAAAGTAAAAAAAAGATAATAAAAATGTTTTAAAAAAGTGTAAAAATAAAAGTTAAGTGATATAAACAAACACTTCATTTTTTTCCTATAATAAGTCTTTCATTATAGGAAAAAAATTAACACGTTAAAAAAAGTACACATATCTGGTATCCCCGCGTTCGTAACGACCCCAACTATAAAACTATAATGTTATTTTTCCCGCACGATGAACACCCCAAAAAAAAATCAATAAAAAACTACACCAGAATCGCTATTTTTTGGTCACCACCCGTCCCAAAATGGAGAATAAAAAGTGATCAAAAAGTCGCATGTACCCGAAAATAATACAGATAAAAACTACAACCCGTCCCGCAAAAAACAAGCCCTTACACCGCTTTTTTGACTGAAAAATAAAAAAAGTTACGGCTCTCAGAATATGGTGACAGAAAATAAATGATTTTATAAAAAAGAGATTTTATTGCGCAAACGCTGCAAAACATTAAAAAAAACCTATATACATATGGTATCGCCGTAATCGTACCGACCCGCAAAATAAAATATAATGGTCATTTATAGTGCACGGTGAACGCCGCAAAAAATAAACTAAAAAACATTGTCAGAATTGCTTGTTTTTGGTCACCCGGCTTGCAAAAAACTTTAATAAAAAGTGATCAAAAAAATCGCATGTATCCCAAAATGGTACCAATGAAAAGTACAGATTGTCCCGCAACAAATAAGCCCTCACGCAGCTCCGGTGGTGAAAAAATAAAGACGTTCTGGCTCTCAGAATATGGCGATGCAAAATGTGCAGTGTTTTCTAAAAGCGGATAAGATCCGACACCATTTATCAGTGCGACACCGGCCACATATCTATAAATTATTATTTATTTACAGCATTTTTATACCCTCTTATTATGCCCTGATGTTCTCCGCACAGATTACATATGCCCCCACATTATAAACTGAAATACCAGCGAAACCCAAAACAGAAAAACTACCAAGCAAAATCTGCGCTCCCTCCCTTCTGAGCCTTGCAGCGTCCCCAAACAGCAGTTTGCGCCAACATATATGGCATCGCCATACCCGGGAGAACCCGCTTAACGTTTTATGAGGTATTTGTCTTCAGTGGCACAAACTGGGCACAACATATTATGCACTAAAATGGCACATCAGTGCAAAATTGCAATATTCACACCATCCGCTGTGCATTAACCCCTTTGAGCACTATGACTTAATAGCACGTCATGGTGCGGGGGTGATGTATGGAGCGGGCTCACGTGCTGAGCTGCGGAGCAGCTGAGCAGCTGTGTATTACAGCTGACACCCAGGACTAACGGACAGGAACAGTGATCGTGCGGTTACAGAAGCCTGTAAGAATAACAATACACTGCAATACATTAGTATCGCAGCATATTGTACCCGCGATCCAGTGATCGCTGGTACCAGTCCCCTAAGGGGACTAATAAAATGTGTAGAAGAATTAAAGTTATTAGTAGTGAGAAAGGAAAAAAAAGTTAAAAAAAAAAACCTTTTCCCATTTTTCTTCAAAAGTAATGTAAAAAAATAAACAGAATTGATATCGCTACGTCCGTAAAAGGCCGAACTATTACAATATACCATTATTTAACTCGCACGGTGAACACCGTAAAAAACTTAAATAATTTAAACCGCCAAAATCGCTGTCGTTTTCGTTTTTACTGCACGGCGAAAGCTGTAAAAACGAAAACCCCAAAAAATGGAATCAGATTTTTTTCCTATATTACAATATTTTCCTATTTTTTTTCCGTTTCCCAGTACTTTTTATGGCTCTTTAAATGGCTCTTTAAATGGTATCAATAGAAACTACAATTCCTCCCGCAAGAAATAAGCCCTCACATCACTCTACTGACGGAAAAAGAAAAAAGTTATGGCTCTTGGAAGGCGGGTAGTGAAAAACGAAAGTAAGAAAGCAAAAAAATGGATCAGTCCTGAAAGGGTTAATTCATTTCTAATGAAGAAAATGTATGACCCCATGTGGGGTATTTCCGTACCCAGGAGAAATTGCTTTATAAAAATTGGTTGTTTATTTCTCCTTTATGCCTTGTGAAAATTAGAAAATTCAAAATTTTAGTGGAAAAAAATTGTGATATTAATTTTCTCCGCCTAATTCTAATAAATTCTGCAAAAGACCCGTGGAGTCTAAATGCTCACTATACCCCTAGAAAAAATTCTTGAGGGGGGTTTCCAAAATGGGGTAACTTGGGGGGCTTCCACTGTTTTGGTCCCTCCAGGGCGTTGCAAAGGCGGCATGGCACCGAAAATCAAAATCCGTGCTCCAAAATCTAAATTGCGCTACTTCCCTTCTGAGCGCTGCCATGGGCCCAATCAGCAGTTTATTACCACATAAGCGGTATTGCCGTAATCAGGAGAAAATGCTTTACAAATGTTGTGGTTTTTTTTTTCCTTTATTCCTTGTAAAAATTTAAAATTTCTATGCTTTTTCAGAAAAAAGGTGATTTTCATTTTCACTGCCTAATTCCACTAAATTCTGCAAAAAACCTGTGTGGTCAAAATGCTAACTATACCCCTAGATAAATTCCTTGAGAGGTGTCGTTTCCAAAATGTGGTCACTTTTGGGGGGTTTCCCCTGTTTAGGTCTCTCCATGGCGTTGCAAACGCGACATGGCACCGAAAACCAATCCAGCAAAATCCATGCTCCAAAATCCAAATGGCGCTCCTTCCCTTCTGAGCCTTGCTGTGGGTCCAATCAGTAGTTTATTACCACATATGGGATATTACCGTAATCGGGAGACATTGCTTTACATATGTTGGGGTGCATTTTCTTTATTATTTCTTGTAAATATTAAAAATTTCTATGTTTTTTCAGAAAAAATATTTTCATTTTTACAGACTAATTCTAATAAATTTAGAGAAAAACCTGTGCGGTCAAAATGCTAACTATACACCTAGATAAATTCCTTGAGGGGTGTAGTTTCCAAAATGGGGAAACTTTTGGGGTGTTTTTTGGCACCACAAGACCTCTTCAAACCTGACAAGGTGCCTAAAATATATTCTAAAAAAAAAGGAGGCCCAAAATCCACTAGGTGCTCCTTTGCTTCTGAGGCTGATGCTTCAGTCCATTATCACACTAGGGCCACATGTGGGATAGTTCTAAAAACTGCAGAATCTGGGCAATAAATATTGAGTTGCATTTCTCTGGTAAAACCTTCTGTGTTACAAAAAAAAAAATGTATTAGAAATTAATTTCTGCAAAAAAAATAAAATTTGTAAATTTCACCTCTACTTTGCTTTAAATTCCTGTGAAACGACTAAAGGGTTAAAACACTTTGTGAATGCTGATTCGAATACCTTGAGGGGTGCAGTTTTCAAAATGGGGTGACTTTTGGGGATTTTCTAATATATAAGGCCCTCAAAGCCACCTCAGACTGAACTGGTCCCTGAAAAAATAGCCTTTTGAAATTTTCTTTAAAATAAGAGAAATTGCTGCTAAAGTTCTAAGCCTTGTAACGTCCTAGAAAAATAAAAGGACGTTCAAAAAACGATGCAAACATAAAGTAGACATATGGGAAATGTTAACTAGTAACTATTTTGTGTGGTATTACAATCGGTTTTACAAGCAGATACGTTTAAATTTAGAAAAATGCTAATTTTTGTTAATTTTTTCTAAATTGTGGTGTTTTTCAGAAATAAATACCAAAATTATCGACAACATTTTTTCACTAACATAAAGTACAACATGTCACGAGAAAACAAGCTCAGAATCACTTGGATAGGTAAAAGCATTCCAATGTTATTACCACATAAAGTAACACATGTCAGATTTGAAAAAATCGTCTGGGTCCTGAAGGCCAAAACAGGCTGGGTCCTGCAGGGGTTAAATATTAATTACATTTTTTTCACTAACTTTATTAACTTTTTTTTTTTTACCCATTTTATTAGTCCCCCTAGCGGACTTGAACCAGCGATCATTCGATCGCTGGTACAATACACTGCAATAATAATGTATTGCAGTATAATGTCATTTTTACAGGCTCCTTTAACAGCGCGTTCGCTGTTCCTTAGTCCCGGGTGTCAGCTGTAATACACAGCTGACACCCGCAACGTATGGCACGGGCTCAGCACCTGAGCCCGCTCCATAAATCCTCCCCCACACCACGAAATTCTATTAAGTCGTGGTGAACGAAGGGGTTAATACGCAACAGATGGTGCAGAGTGAAAATTAAAATTTTCCACTGATATTCGATTTTAGTGCACAATATGTTGTGCCCAGTTTGCGCCACTAAAGACAAATAGCTCATAAAATATTAATCGGGTTCTCCCACGTGTCAGGGCTTAATTGTTGTCGGAGAATCTGTAGTTTTCATTGGTACCATTTTGGGGTACATGTGTTTTTTTTTATCACTTTTTATTCCATTTTTTGGCAAGCAAGGTGACCAAAAAGCATCAATTCTGACAATGTTTTTTATTCTTTTTTTTTACGGTGTTCACCCTGGGCTATAAATTACCATTTTACTTTATTCTGCGGGTCGATACGATTACGGCGATACCATATTTATATAGTTTTTTTTATGTTTTGCAGCGTTTGCGCAATAAAATCACTTTTTTTTATAAAATAATTAATTTTTTGTGTCACCATATTCTTTTTAACATTCTTTTATTTTTATTTTCATCTGAATCATTATACAGCAAAAAAAAAATATTCGCAGAAAGCATACATGTATAGCAATACAAAATAATAAAAAGTTATTATGCATGCAAAGTTCCAAAACACAATGCACAGCAGTCGTCTGATCCAGCAGAAGAGAAACTAATATTCGAAACAGAAAACATGAATATTAGACACCCCCCCCCCAAAGCACAGCAATGTCCCCATCAGTACATGCAGTGGCGTAACTACCGCGGTAGCAGCAGTAGCGGCTGCTACAGGGCCCGGGGCTTGAGGGGGCCCGTGCCGCCAGCCGACACGTCCACCCAAATGCCCGGTGGCGCCGCTAGCAGCCGCTAATGTGGGGCCCGCGCCGCCGAGCCTTACACAGGCCCTCTCATGCCTGTAGGTGTCGCTAGCACCGGAGGGGGCCCCAGTGCTAGCGGCAGCCAAATACATGTATTAGCACTGAATGGCCGGGCATGTTCCGTGCCTGACCATCCAGTGCCTTACAATGACACTGATTGGCTAGCGGCGCGATGACATCATCGCGCCGCTTCCATGCTTGGAAGGTGCTGATTGGCGGGGCAAGCCATTCTGCCCCGCCAATCAGCGTCATTGGAGGACGCTCGTTCAGCTCCTGCAGACATGCTCAGAAGAGAGCATGTCTGCATCGCCAGTGAACAGCGTGGGAACGGGATCATGTGAGTATGTCAAGTTTATTTATTTTTTTCCTCATAAAAATGTGAATGGCATTATCTATAATGGGGGGGTCTATCTACAGGGGGGGTCGTCTTTATGTGGGCTATTATATATAGGGGGTCTATATGTGGGGCAGTAGCTACAGGGGGGTCTATATGTGGGGGTGTGGGCCACTATATACAGGGGGCTCTATATGTGGGCCATTATATACAGGGGGCTCTATATGTGGGCCATTATATACAGGGGGCTCTATATGTGGGCCATTATATACAGGGGGCTCTATATGTGGGCCATTATATACAGGGGGGGGTCTATATGTGGGCCACTATATACAGGGGGGTCTATATGTGGGGCACTATATACAGGGGGGGTCTTTATGTGGGCCACTATATACAGGGGGGTCTATATGTGGGGCACTATATACAGGGGGGTCTATATGTGGGCCACTATCTACAGGGGGGTCTATATGTGGGCCACTATCTACAGGGGGGTCTATATGTGGGGCAGTATATGTGAGACACTATACAGGGGTGGGCTATATGTAGAGCACTATCTATAGGGGAGCTATTTTTTAGGGTACTTTCTATAGGGGTGGGCTATGTGTGGGACACTATATACAGGGGTGGGTTACCTGTGGGGCACTAGCAACAGGGTGGCTATATGTAGTGCACAGTCTACAGGGGTGGGCTATATGTGGGACACTATATACAGGGGGAGCTATATGTGAGACACTATCTACAGAGGTGGGCTATACGTGGAGCACTAATTATAGGGGAAGCTATATGTAGGGCAGCACGGTGGCTCAGTGGTTAGCACTATTGCCTTGCAGCTCTGGAGTCCATATGTGGGAACTATCTACTGGGGCTTCTATGTAGGTCACTATCTACAGGGGGCACGGTGTGTGTGTGACAGTTATATTTAGATGTGATGAGAATTTTAACTTTGTTTATAGGTGCAGAAATGTTTTAAAAGTGAGAAGCTGAAGACATCTAAACGGAAAACTGCAGAAATGGGTCATGGCCGGGAGAAATCCATCATAGATGTCTGAACTGGAGGGAGAAGAAAAGAACTAGAATCTGAGACGTCACCGGTGAGTCACTTAATGTAAATGTTTATTCTGCCTCTAATCAGTATTGTAGTCACTGTATGATCTGCAGCGAGATGATGGTGGTATGATTTTTTTTTGTGAAACCGCATCTCCCAGCATATCCTTACCATTGTTCCGGCCATGCTGGGAGCTGTAGTTTTACGCCGTAAAAAACCTATACGCAGTGGCGTAACTACCGCTATAGCAGCCGTAGCGATTTCTACGGGGCCTGCAGCATGAGGGGACCCGTGGCACCCGCCGGCACTGCCCCCTCCCATGGCCGCAGGCTCCGCTAGCAGCCGCTATGGCTGCTACAGCGCGACGCCACTGAAGGGGTTGTTCCTACAAAAGACATGCATTCCCTATCCACAGGATAGGGGATACATGTGGGATCACTGGGACGCCCAGCGATGAGGAGAACAGGGGACCGAAAGTCCCCCCTAAGTTCTCCATGACAAACCTCGGACTTCCGGGGTCTGTGTCGGCAGCTCCGTAGAAATGAATGGAGCGCCGGTCGCGCTTGTGCGCATGCGTGACCAGCGCTCCTTTCATTTTTATTGAACTGCGCAGACGCCGGAAGTCCGAGGTTAGTCATGGAGAACTTCGGGGGACTTTCGGTCCCCCGTTCTCCTTATCGCTGCCAGCGATCACACATGTATCCCCTATCCTGTGGAGCTGTATGGTGTTATCTACAGGGGGGGCTGTATGGCGTTATCTACAGAGGGGGTCTGTATGGCGTTATCTACAGGGGGGGCTGTATGGCGTTATCTACAGAGGGGGCTGTATGGCGTTATCTACAGGGGGCTGTGTATGGTGCTATCTATAGGGGGGCGCTGTGTGGTGGAATCTATAGGGAGGCACTATCTACAAGGGGGGGGGGGTTGTGTGATACCCAGCAGAGGGGGGGCCCCAGTCAAAAGTTTGCTATGGGGCCCAGTCTTTCCTAGTTACGCCCCTGAGTACATGGCATGCACTCCCTCTGTTCCCAGCTAACGGACTCTGAACTCAAACTGCAGGGAAACCCACCCTCCCCTCCTTATGGAATCTATGCATACAGCAAATAATCATCCAACTCCCAGAACTCTCTCCACTCCTGCCAAACCAAACTCACATTCCCAGATGACAAATGCTGGGCCTGTGTTGCTTCCTCCATTCTCTGCAGATGTAGTATCTCCTGAAAACAGTCAGTAATCGTAGGCACGCTACTGGTCTTCCAAAGACATGGGATAACAGTGCGAGCTGCGATCAGCAGGAAACTAATCAGAGTTTTCGTATATCTTTTGACCGCACCAGGGAGAATGGAGAGAAGCAACACATCCGGAGTTTTGGGAAGCACCTGACTTGTGATCTTGTGAATCAGGTCCACTACTGTAGACCAGAATGTGTGTATTAATGGGCACCCCCACCAAATGTGCAACATAGTACCACCTGCTCTGTTGTACCGCCAACATTCATCTGGTACCACTGGATAAAAGGAGTGGAGCAACGCCGGGACCCTATGCCACCTAGATCAGGGGTCTCAAGAGCCGCTAGTATAGGCTCTGCTTGGGGGGGGTGTGGCATTATCAGTGGAGGGCACTGTGGCAGCATCTGCGCAGGGCACTGTGGCAGCATCTGCGGAGGGCACTGTGGCAGCATCTGCGGAAGGCACTGTGGCTGCATCTGCGGAAGGCACTGTGGCAGCATCTACGGAAGGCACTGTGGCAGCATCTATGGAGGGCACTGTGGCAGCATCTACGGAGGGCACTGTGGCTGCATCCACGGAGGGCACCATGGCATTATCTACAGAGGGCACTGTGGCATTAGCTACAGAGGGCACCGTGGCATTATCTACAGAGGGCACCGTAGCATTATCTACAGAGGGCACTGTGGCATTATCTACAGAGGGCACTGTGGCATTATCTACAGAGGGCACTGTGGCCTTATCTACAGAGGGCACTGTGGCATTATCTACAGAGGGCACTGTGGCCTTATCTACAGAGGGCACTGTGGCATTATCTACATAGGGCAGTGTGGCATTATCTACAGAGGGCACTGTGGCATTATCTACAGAGGGCACTGTGGGACTATCTAAAAAGGGGCTGCCCAATCTTGACATGTGTGTCTGCCAAACGCTGCCAACTGAGCCGCCGGACTGCATTTAGCGACACTTAAACTAGAAAACTGGATTGTTGAAATAAGCATGTGGAGAATTCTCTCAAATTTTAAACCTAGCGGTATTATAGTAATGTAGTATTATTATTATAGTAATATAGTGTTATAGTAGATCAAATAACTAACTGATTAACAATAATTTTGTATTGTATCAAATTTGAAAGTAATGCGGCCCGTCAACTTCCCATTTTTTCTATATGTCGCCCACTTACCCGGTCGAGTTTGAGACCCCTGACCTAGATAATATCTTGTAGTTAGTTTCCTGGGCCTTAGAAGAGATAGAGAATTTATGACAAATGCTTTCGACCTGTCAGCTATCGACGGAGGCAAAGCCAACTCCCTCTCCCACCCCTTCACAAAGGATGGAGTTGTATCATTACTTAAGTCCTGCAAAAAATTGTAAATGATAGAGATAGTTTCAACTGGAGGAGTAGAAGCAATACACAAATGCTCCAGCAGTGTGAGGTCTCTATGCAAACACAGCTTCGTCTTATTATCATTATAGAAGTGTTGTATCCGCATAAAATCCCAACGTCTAACCAACGATCTCTCCATTTCCTAGATCAATACTTCAAAAGACCTAAGACCCTGAGTCGTTAAAACATGACGAAAAGTCAGAGGCGAAGGTCTAGAGGAGTAGGCGAGAAAATTGGGATGCAGCCCAGGGGGAAACTCAACATTGTGGGATATCGACACCATCGGACCGTTTATATGTGAGAACTACTTGTCCTGCTACAAAAGGGAGGAGAGCATTGCATCTAGCTGTGTAGTACTGCAACCTAAGCCACGGAAGTGCAGTGAGGGGAACAGGCGCCAAAAAGTCCTCCAACCTCACCCATAACTTAGAGTTTGCATGATGGAACCAGACAAATATTCGAGCACTTACCGCCGCAAAGTAATAGGCCAGACAGTCAGGGAGCCCCAATCCCCCACACCGCTTTCTCTTAATAAGAGTAGCTTTCGCATTCCTAGGTAGTCTACATCGCCAAATGAACCTGTTAAGGCTTTATTTAACAGAAGGAAAAACTGTCTGGGGAGTGTACACGGAACCGTCTGAAATAGATACATCAACCGTGGCAGGACATTCATTTTTACAGCACCTATTCTTCCCAACCAAGAAAAATCCTTGGCATCCCATTTGGCTAAATCAGCTCTAAGAGCTTGGAGAATAGGCAGAAAATTGAGAGAGTAGGAATCCGCAGGATCCACAGGTATCTTGACCCCCAGATACTTCAGAGAGCCAGCCTTCCATGAGAAAGAATAATTACTACGCAACTGACCAGCTTCAGAAGCCGGTAAAGAGATGTTCATGGCCTCACTCTTAGATATATTCATCTTATAATTACTAAAATAACTATATGTTCGTATGGATTTCATTAAAGAAGGTAAAGATAAGTGTGGTTGTGTAATATAGAACAATAAATCGTCCGCAAATGCAGACACCTTAAATTGCATATCTCCTACCTTAATACCCCATATGTCACTATTGTTCCTCACCGCTACCAAGAGATGTTCCATAACCACCGCATATAACAAGGGAGAAAGTGGGCATACCTGCCTAGTGCCATTCCCAATCCTAAATGGAGCAGACAGAGAACCATTAACCCTAATTCTCGCCTGAGGAATATTATACACAGATAGTATACGCGTCTGCATTAACCAACCCACTCCCATCTGACTTAAAGCGGCCTCCAGGAACCCCTAGTTCACCCTATCAAAGGCCTTCTCAGCATCCAGAGACAAGAGCATACACGGAATGTTACTCTGCTTCACATGATGAATCAAGGAGAAGGTCTTAAGTGTATTATCTCTGGCTTCACGCCTTGGGACAAAACCCACTTGATCCGGGTGAACCAGCGAGCCCAAGAATCCAGCCAGTCTATTTGCTATCAGCTTAGCATACATCTTAGCATCAGTGTTAATGAGAGAGATCGGTCTATAATTAGCACAGTGTTGCGGATCCCTACCCTCCTTTGGTATGACCGTGTTATGTGCCTGTAAAAACTGAATCAGGAAATTTTGTATGGTCGAATATCGAATTAAACGACTCCAGCAACGACGGTACCAATTCCTCCGCCAATGATTTGTAGAAACCCGCCGTATACCCATCCGGCCCCGGACTCTTCCCAGCTGGTAAAGCTTTAATAACCTGCACTATCTCCTCCTTAGTGAACGGCAAATCCAGACTCAGAGCCTCATCTCGGGACAACGTAGGCAGCGCCGTATCCCTAATATAGTCCGACAGAGATAGAAATGGCTCAGGAATAATATTACCAGAAGTTGGAAAGGGCAAATTATAAAGCGAGGAATAGTACGCACAAAAGGACGATGCTACATCCTCCATCTTGTACGGCAACTCACCCGACTCAGTTCTTATAGAGGGTATAAAAGAAAGAGCCGCACAATCACGCATCGCTCTAGCCAATGCCTTGCCCGCCTTATTACCCCACTCATAGTAAAAGCGAGAGCATACCTGACAAAGCGGAGGGCTGTTCTTATCCAAGAGAAGCTGAATGTCATGGCATGTTCTAGTAAGTTCCCTAAGTGTACGCTCTTGCAACCTCTGTTTATGCTGAGATTCTAGAGACTGCAACTGGGCTAAAAGCGTGTGAAGCTGCACACCCCACTCCCTTTTGAGACGAGAACCATGTTTGATAAGGACCCCCCTAAGAACACATTTGAGGGCCTCCCATTTCACTGCAGGAGCAGTTGTATCCCGTGCATGATCCTCATGAAAATCTTTTTCAACTCCAACATACACAAGGAATCCTTCAATAAAGATTTGTTGAGACGCCAGGTAAATTCTCTACGCCGCTGTGGTGAAAAGCGTAATACACAAGACACCGGAGCGTGATCAGAGAGAAACACGTTGCCTATGGAGGTATCCACCACTAAGGATAGTAAGCTATGATGAACCAGGATATAATCTATTCTGCTATATGAGTTATGTGCAAAAGAAAAAAAATAGAAATCCCCATCATCCGGATGAGCTAATCGCCACGCATCACACAGTTGCATATCTCTGAGCCTCTTCCTCAATTTATTCAACTTATTATATGCTAATGAAGTCCGCCCGGAGGATGTATCAATTAAAGGGTTAATGGCCAAATTAAAATCCCCACATAAGATAGGAGTGCCTGACGAAAAAGATCCCAAATCATCCAACATTTTAAGGAAAAAAGGAACTTGGTTAATATTAGGAGCATAAACATTGGCCACCGTGACGGTGCGATCACCCAATTCACATTTCAGGAAAATAAACCGTGCGTCAGAATCCAGGATGGAATCCACCACCCTCCCTTGAAAGGATTTATGCAGGAATATGGAAACCCCTCTAGTTTTACCATTCGGGTTACTACAATGATAGCCTATCGGGTAATGTTTATGCGAGGAATACAAGATCTGCGACCTCTTCTCTGGAACATTAAATCCCTTCACGTTCAGGGATGAAATAGTAAAATCAGCCATTATCCAAGAACGCGAGGAGACCCATGATGCCACTAGCTGTAAAACAAAATAAATTCTCAGCTGTCGCCGCGGTGCCCACAAACATATCATCGACATAAATTATACCCCGAACACTCCATGTATACATTGCATTTCTATAGAACAGCATAATAAAAATGAAATAATAAAAAAAACATAAAGACAAGCAAAACATCCTGTCGAGAAGAAACTACTATGTCGTGCTACTAAGCACCTGTATCACTAAAGAGAACCGACTAATTTTCAGTGAGATTACTATGTGGGGGACAAGGAAGACTACTGTCAAACAGAAAAACTCTACCAATTACAGTAAGAAACGTGTATAAATCGTCACTCCACAGCCTATGTAATCACCTCACTCCGAAAAAGAGATATACAAAACTATTTTAGGGACAGACCTACATTACCCTGAGATTTACTAGCTATGGGGAACATATGTGCCTAGCAAAAGCCCTCATCAGACCTTCACGTTCTATCAAAGAAGAGGCCAGCACTGAGTACGAACAGTTTTCATACTCAAACCCAATATGGATCAGCCAGTGACCCTACTACAAACTCTCGGGTCTGAAAACACAGAAAGTCCCCTTCTTGACGAGTACCTGCAACATAAAAGGATTAAGGCTGGATTCACACGAGCATATTACGTCCGTAATGGACGGAACGTAATTCGGTCGCAAGTCCCGGACCGGACACACTGCAGGGAGCCGGGCTCCTAGCATCATAGTTATGTACGATGCTAGGAGTCCCTGCCTCGCTGCAGGACAACTCTCCTGTACTGTAATCATGTTTTCAGTACGGGACAGTAATTCCATGGAGAGGCAGGGACTCCTAGCATCGTACATAACTATGATGCTAGGAGCCCGGCTCCCTGCAGTGTGTTCGGTCCGGGACTTGCGGCCGAATTACGTTCCGTCCATTAAGGACGTAACATGCTCGTGTGAACCCAGCCTAAGAGGGAAGCATAGGTAATCAACGCTCCCGATGCCCTGATGGGGAAGCTCTTTGTCTCCACTGCGGTCTCTGCAGCAACGGTGATCTGGATCTCTCCGTCCTTCCAGATCTGGGCAACCCGAGGGGTGCAGCGCCCGGCACCGGTAGATTGTCCACTTGGAAGGCTTCCCAGTCCGGCAAGGAAATGACAGGCAAACCCAGTACCCGCAGAAAACCTGGGAGATCAGCATGTGTAGACAATGAAACAGCCTTGTCCTCCACTCGCACATGTAGGGCAAAGGGAAAGCCCCATCTATAAGGTATACCACGTTGTTGCAGAACGGATGAGAGGTCGCAACAACGCACGCTGCCGCAGCGTACGTCTCGCTAAATCTGGAAACAGGAGTAACTTTTCTCCATCAAAATCGATCTCGTTCTGCAATCTCGCTTTCTGCATAATCTTCTCCTTTAAGCCATAATAATGGATACGACAGATGACGTCACGCGGTCTCGCGGAATCAGCGCTCTTCAGCCGCATGGCCCTGTGTGCTCTATCAATCTCAATATGAGTATCCACTGGTCGATTAAGCAAAGTATTAACCCGTTAGTGACCGGCCCATAGTGTTTTTACGCCGGTCACTAACGGGCCTTATTCCGATGCAATAGACTTTTTACGCCGCTGCATCGGAATGAGTAAACAGAGCAGGGAGCTGTCAAATCTCCCTGCTCTCAGCTGCCAGAGGTAGCTGAGGGCTGGGGGCGTCCCTGCTCGACCGGGTGAGATCGATATTAGTATCGATCTCACCCGTTTAACCCCTCAGATGCGGTGCTCAATAGCGTGCACCGCATCTGAGTGGTTTTGGAGAGAGGGAGGGAGATCCCTCTCATCCAACTGACACCCGGCGATAAGATCGCCGAGTGTCTGTGTCTCCGATGGCAGCCGGGGGCCTAATAAAGGCCCCGAGCTCTGTCTGTAGTGAATGCCTGCTAGTGGAAAACCCACTTTTTCCCCCTTACAAATTGCTTTATTATTAACAAACAAAATAAAGTAAAAAAGTTACACATATTTGGTATCGCCGCGTCCGTAACGACCCCAACTATAAACTTATCACATCATTTAACCTGCACGGTGAACGTCGTAAAAAATAAAATAAAAAACCATGCAAAAAATTTTCTTTGAATCCAGCCTTAAAAGAAAATGTGATAAAAAGTGATCAAAAAGTCGCATCTACTCCAAAATGGTACCGATAAAAACTACAAGTCGTCCCGCAAAAAAAAAGCCCCCTACAATTGCATCGGCGAAAACTAAAAACGTTATGGCTCTTCAAATATGGAGACACAAAAACAAATAATTTTGCAAAAAAAGTGTTTTCACTGTGTAAAAGTAGTAAAACATACATATTTATAACACACGGTAAACTGCGTAAATTTAGGATGCAGAGAAGTGTGGCGAAATTGCTGGTTTTTTTCTATTCCCCCCCAAAAAAAAGTTAATCAATAAATTCTATGTACCTCAAAATGGTGCTATTAAAAATTACAACTTGTCCCGCAAAAAACAAGACCTTATAAAGCTATGTGAACGCAAAAATAAAAAGTGTATAGCTCTTTGAATGAGACGATGGAAAAATGCAAAAAATGGCTTGGTCATTAACGTCTAAAATAGGCTGGTCATTAACCCCTTAAGGACGCAGCCTTGTTTTGGCCTTAAGGCTCAGAGCCCATTTTTCAAATCTGACATATTTCACTTTATGTGGTAATAACGTCGGAATGCTTAAACCTATCCAAGCGATTCTGAGATTGTTTTCTTGTGACACATTGGGCTTTATGTTAGTGGTAAAATTTGGACGATATATTTAGTGTTTATTGGTGAAAAATTGCAAAATTTAGAGAAAATTTATAAATTTTATACCACCCAAAATAGTTACTAGTTCACATTTCCCATATGTCTACTTTAGATTGGCAGCGTTTTTTGAACATTCTTTTATTTTTCTTGGACGTTACAAGGCTTAGAACATAAACAGCAATTTCTCATATTTTTAAGAAAATTTCAAAAGCCTTTTTTTAAGGTACCTGTTCAGTTCCGAAGTGGCTTTGAGGGGCCTATGTATTAGAAACCCCCATAAAACACCCCATTTTGAAAACTAGACCCCTCAAAGTATTCAAAACAGCATTTAGAAAGTTTATTTAACCCTTCAGGCATTTCACAGAAATTAAAGCAAAGTAGAGGTGAAATTTGCAAATTGAATTTTTCTTGCTGAATTTCAATTGTATTAAAAAATTTTCTGTAACACAGAAGTTTTTACCAGAGAAACCCTACTAAATATGTATTGTCCAGATTCTGCAGTTTTTAGAAATGTCTTACATGTGTCTCTACTGCGCTCGTGGACTAAAACACAAGCCCCAGAAGCAAAGAAGGACCTAGTACATTTTGAGGCCTCTTTTTTTATTAGAATATATTTTAGGCAGCATGCCAGGTTTGAAGAGGTGTTGAGGTGCCAAAACAGTAGGAATCCCACGAAAGTGACCCCATTTCGGAAACTACACCCCTCAAGGAATTCATTTATGTTTCTTGTTACCATTTTGACCCCACAGTTTTTACACAGCACGTATTTGAATTGGGCTGTGAAATTAAAAAAATGATATTTTTTTCGAATAAGATGTCATTTTTGATAAAAATTTCTTATTTTCACAGGGAACAAAATACCCCATTTTGTTGCCCAATTTCTCCTGAGTGCAGCAATACCCCATTTGTGGCGATAAACTGCAGTTTGAGCCTATGGGAGGCCTCAGAAGGGAAGGAGCGCTGTGTGTTATTTGGAGTGCAGATTTTGCTGGATTGGTTTTCGGGTGCCATGTCGCATTTGCAGAGCCCCAGAGGTACCAAATCAATGGAAACCCACCAGAAGTGACCCCATTTTGGAAACTACACCCCTCAAGGAATTAATTGATGGGTAATGTGACCATTTAGACTCCATGGTTTCTTCACAGAACTTATTTGAATTGGGCTGGGAATTTAAAAAAATATATTTTTTTTCCAATAATATGTAGTTTTAGTTCAAAATTTCTTATTTTTACAAGAAATAAAATACTCCATTTTGTTGCCCAATTTGTCCTGAGTGCAGCAATACCCCATTTGTGGTAATAAACTGCCGTTTGGGCCCATGGGAGGGCTCAGAAGGAAAGGAGCGCTATTTGTTCTTTGGAGTCCAGATTTTGACGGATTGGTTTTCGGTTGCCATGTCGCATTTGCAGAGCCCCAGAGGTATCAAAGCAATGGAAACCCACCAGAAGTGACCCCATTTTGGAAACTACACCCCTCAAGGAATTCATTTATTGGTGTTGTGACCATTTTGACGCCATCGTTTTTTCACATAACTTATTTGAATTGGACTGGGAATTCAAACAAAATAAAAATTTTCCAATAATATGTCGTTTTGGCTGAAAATTTCTTATTTTAACAAGAAATAAAATACCCCATTTTGTTGCCCAATTTGTCCTGAGTGCGGCAATGCCCAATTTGTCGTAATAAACTGACGTTTGGGCCCATGGGAGGGCTCAGAAGGAAAGGACCACCATTTGGCCTACTGGGGATTTTCTGGTGCGAAGTCATGTATGCAGAAGCCCCTGAGGTACCAGTACAGTTGAAACCCCCAAGAAGTGACTCAGTTTTAAAAACGACACCCCTTAAAGCATTCATCTAGAGGTGTAGTGAGCATTTTTACTGGAGACATACACCCCATAAACTGTAATGTGGGTTCTCCCGGGTATGGCAATACCCTACATGTGGCTGTTATCAGCTGCCTGGACACACAGCAGGGCCCAGAGGGGAAAGATGAGGGGGATAAGCTGTACGGAGTGCATCAGGGTAAGCATAACTGGAGTAGATAAAAAATCAAGGGATGTATGATACATTTTGAAGCAATCTTTCATACGGAGCCTTAGTTTTTCAGGACACGTGTCACATTGGTATATTGTGTCCCTCCTTATCCCCCTCTTATAGCAGACTTTGTACCTCTTTTGACTTTTTCCTTTCTTGCCAGTTTGGGGAACTTCTCCTGGAAAGTGTTGCCCTGGTACGATGCGTGTGGCCTCGCTTCCAGAAGTACTGGTACAATGCGTACGTGCTATGTCGATGTACAGGCCAGACGGGAACTTTCCTGGAATTTCAAGAGGTGGTTATCAAGAAACTAATTTTTAGGGACCAAGAAGGGGGGCTTCTTGGTCCCTAAAAATTCGTTTCTTGATAACCACCTCTTGAAATTCCAGGAAAGTTCCCGTCTGGCCTGTAAATCGAAGCAGCACGTACGCGTTGTACAATGCCATCTGTATGATGTGTACGGCCAGCTTCTTATACCACACCACATGTGAGGATTCAGGACTTGATCTGACAAGTCTACCCCTCCCATGTACCCATTGTAGTCCAGGATGCAGTCTGGTTTGAGGGGCTCTGTACTGGTACCTCGTACAGGTACATGGGTACTGGTGTGGCCATGTATTGTTGTCAATACAAGGACATCTCTCTTGTCTTGTACTTGACACACAATATGTTGCTGCTAGATTGTGCCCTGCTCTCACCCCTTCTGAGTGTTTGCCCAAGCAGAGTCTTAGGGAGGCCTCTCAGATTTCTTCTAGCAGTGCCGCATGCCGCAGGACTTCTGGAAGCGAGGCAGTTGAAGAGTGGGACGCTGGTATAAAAATTATCCAGGTAGAGTTGGTAACCCTGGTCCAGCAGTGGGTGCACCAAATCCCACACAATTTTTGCATTAACTCCCAGTAAGGGGGGACATTCTGGGAGCTGAATACTGGTGTCCTTCCCTTCATATATCCTAAATTTGTAGGTATAGCCTGATGCTCTCTCGCACAGCTTATACATCTTCACGCCATACCTTGCCCTCCTACCCGGCAGGTACTGGCGGAATTGAAGCCTCCCTTTAAAATGTACCAAGGACTCATCAATAGAAATACACTTCTCGGGGGTGTATGCTTGGGAAAACCGGGCACTGAAACGGTCTAATAGGGGTCTCCGTTTATACAAATGGTCAAAACTGGGGTCGTCTTGGAGTAGGCAATGCTCATTAGGAGAAGCGAAGTATTGCCTCGTTTTTATTTATTTTTTAGGTTCCAGTTCAGTTCTGAAGTTGCTTTGAGGGACCTATATATTAGAAACCCCTATGAAACACCCCATTTTAGAAACTAGACCCCTCAAAGTATTCAAAACAGCATTTAGAAAGCTTATGAACCCTTTAGGTGTTTCACAGGAATTTAGAGCAAAGTAGAGGTGAAATTTATATATTTATTTTTGTCAGAAAATCCTTTTTATACCATTTTTTTTTATAACACAAAAGGTTTTACCAGAGAAACGCAACTTAATACTTATTGCCCAGATTCTGCAGTTTTGAGAAATATCCCACATGTGGCCCTAGTGCGGTAATGGACCGAAGCACCGGCCTCCGAAGCAAAGGACCACCTAGAGGATTATGAGCCCTCCTTTTTATTAGGCACCATGTCCGGTTTGAAGAGGTCTTGTGGTGCCAAAACATTGGAAACCCCCCAAAAGTGACCCCATTTTGTAAACTAGACCCCTTGAGGAATTCACTGTAGTTTTCTTGGGGTGCATGCGACTTTTTGATCAGTTTTTATTCTAAAACTCACGACATGTCCTATATTTGTGCGTTGTTCGTGCATCACGCACCCATAGAAGTCAATGGGTGCGTGAAAATCACGCGCAGCACACGGAAGCACCACGTGCTTTTCTGTTTACAAACATACAGTGTCATAATGATGGCGGCTGCGCAAAAATCATGCAGCCACGCATCATACGCCGCTGACACACGGAGCTGTTAAGTACCTTTTGCGCGCGCAAAACGCACACGCTCGTGTAAATCCGGCCTCAAGCTGAGGCCTATGGAGAGCACACCTCACACACGTCTGCTCTCCAGGTAGTCCAGCCACGCCCCCCTTGTCACCATATTCTGAGAGCCATAACTTTTTTATTTTTCAGTCAAAAAATCTGTGTGAGGGCTTGGTTTTTGCGGTACGGGTTGGAGTTTTTATTGGTAGTATTTTGGGGTAGATGCGACTTTTTGATTACTTTTTATTGTATATTTTGGGAGGGGTGGTGACCAAAAAATAGTGATTCTGACATTGTTTTTTACTTTTTTTTTTGCGGCGTTCACCGTGCGGGAAAATAACATTATAGTTTTATAGTTTGGGTCATTACGAACGCGGTGATACCAAATATGTGTACTTTTTTTAATGTGTTCATTTTTTTCCTATAATAAAAGTCTTAGGCTATGTTCACACGGGGTATTTTGCCGAGTTTTTTGACGCGGAAACCGCGTCGCAAAACTCGGCAAAAACGGCCCGAGAACGCCTTCCATTGATTTCAATGGGAGGCGTCGGCGTCTTTTTCCCGCGAGCAGTAAAACTGCCTCGCGGGAAAAAGAAGCGACATGCCCTATCTTCGGGCGCTTCCGCCTCTGACCTCCCATTGACTTCAATGGGAGGCAGAGAAAGCGTATTTCGCGCTGTTTTATGCCCGCGGCTCTCAATGGCCGCGGGCGAAAAACGGCGCGAAAATCGGCGTGCAGGGAGAGGAATATCTGCCTCAAAGTTCCAAACGGAATTTTGAGGTAGATATTCCTCCCCCAAAATACTCCGTGTGAACATAGCCTTATTATAGGAAAAAAAGCATTTTTGTTTATGTCACTTATAACTTTTATGTTTACACTTGTTTAAAACATTTTTATTAGCTTTTTTCACTTGTCCCACTAGGGGACTACGAGACTTGCAGCTCTAATCGCTGCTAGAGTACATTACACTACCTACGTAGTGTACTGTGTTCTATCTGTCATTGTGCACTTGGCGACGCTGAATACCAGGACATAGAGCAGTGTTGCATTGTGCGCTTGCGAAGTGTTCAGCAGTGACAAACACAATAGAGCTTCGCTCTCTAACTGTATTCCGCACTGCCAAACACAATATGGCGCTGGACATCGGGAGAAAGAAGTGTGCCAGCAAACCTTGCTTAATGCCGGCTGTGGCACAGGTGCCACAGGTTGTTGACCCCTGCTGTAAACAAATCCAATGCTGAATCACTGACATAGCAGTCCTTGGCCTGCACCATTTAAAAAAAATTTACGCAAATCATTCAGCTCAGAGGAGTAGCTGCTGGACACATACAGTGCCGCCTCTCCCGCAGGAAGGAGGAAATGGGTTGGCTGAAAAAAATCCAAACTACCTCATTTATTATAAGAAATATATATATATATATATATAAAATATTTTAAGAAATAACCATAAACACAAATCACACAGCCTGTTACGTTGCCCATAACAATACGAACATCATGACGGTACCAGTGACAGTCAGATATACGGCGTCAGTGGTTGTCACGGCGACCAGTGTTGCCATTATTAAATATGGCAGTACAGTCGTTCTATAAGGTCGTGTGCGCTCGCGCTGCCCTTACAGGAGATGCCGTCTGACCGGCTTCTTATTCATTGGAGGCATGGCGGACAAGAGACGTGCTGTAGCAGGTTCTCAGGTACCGAGGTCCCAGCCACGGCCCACAAGCGAGGCGGATTTTCTGGCTCAGGTCGGAGTACATAACATGCTACGAGAGGCCGTGCTAAAACTCCTGGAGGCCAGGCCTGAGGAGCCGGTGGTCTTCTTGGCTGATTACTTCGAGAAATTGGGCGTGGCAGCGGCCGGAGGGTCGAAGTCTGGAGACCGGGGGTCGCACGTACTTGGGCAACAGCGTTTAGGTCATGCCCTGTGGTACCTTAAGCTGGTTCATCACTCTCAGAGGTTGGTAATGCAGGGCAAAGGTGGGGCACTGTGCCTGTACGGGGGAAAGCACGATTGTGTGGACATGCTTCATTCTGTAGTCGGACCCTTGTCAGTAGTTGCTTCATAGTTTACATAAAGCTCCCAGCAAAAGCTTTACAGGCCACCTAGCTGGCAATGTGATCACTCAGCACCACGTTTGATGGCGTCACTCAACATCCCTTATGATGACGTCACTCAACCTCCCTTATGATGACATGTGATTACATCACGGATCCCATGACTCATGACCTTTTCTACCAAAGAATACCAGCCAGGTTCAGGGTGTACTTACACATACCGTTTTTTCTTTGCCGTTTTTGTCACCACTTTGTGCAAAGCAGGTGCGTAGCTAAAGGCTCATGGGGCTCTGGTGCAAGACTTCAGCTTGGGCCCCCCTCCCCAACACCACCAGACCCCTGCGTGCGCCTATGCCCAGTTGCCTTGCCAAACAGCCCCCATGGATGCCCCACACACAGTATAACGCTCTCCATGGCTGCACCCCATAGCTGCGCCCACACAGCATAATGCCCCCCCATCCCTTCCCCAGCACAGTATAATTCCCCCATAGCTGCCACCACAGTATAATGTGCCCACACAGCATAATGCCCCCCCATCCCTTCCCCCACACAGTATAATGCCCCCATAGCTGTCTCATACAGTATAATGCCCCCCATACAGTATAATGCTCCCATAGCTGCCTCCATATGTGCCTAATAGAAAAATAATTACTTCCCTATCCCCGTTCCCACAATGAGTGGAGGATCCTTCTCCTCATTTGGCCTGTGCTATGAGTGACTCGACGCAGACGGGCGATCTTGCTGAGCTACGCTGTTTCCGTAAGCCCCATAGAACTGAATGGCAGTTATGGAAGTGGTGTAGCTCGCGTGCTATGCTGGTTCCATAACTACCATTTTTTTACTATGGGAGTTACGGAAACAGCATATCTAAACGAGCTACGCTATTTCCGTAATTTATGGTCGTGAATCACACACGTCAGTCACAACACAGAGAGGTACAACGGGGTTTAGAGGGCCCCGTTCTAGAGATAGGTGCGGGACCCAGAGATGGGACCTGCATCCATCTGCCATTTATGACATATCCTTTGGATATTGAGCCAAAAATAGGAAGATTTTTAAGCAGCACAAATTCCGAGTTCCTGGTGCGGTGCACGCTGTCAAGCCAGGCAAACCTTCTCTGGCAAAATGTAATTTCCAACAAAGCAGGAGGACAACAGCACACGTCTCCAAATCTTCAAAAAGGTTTTATTGTCAAAACATCTTGCGACAAACAGGCAACGTTTCGACCCGCAGTGAGTGACGGGTCTTACCCTTTAAGGGTAACTAAACGTTCAACAAACTTGTGACTATGACCTGTCAGATGTTGGAAGTTTTGAATGATGGGGGCCGAGCACTGAGATCCCCACCAATAGCTAAAACGAGCTGCAGAAGTGCTTAGTTTCTGTTTGCCTTTTTTCGGAAAGCCGATGTAGCGGTGTACGGGCTCATAGACATTCTATTGAGCCCGTACACCGCTACATTGATTTCCGGAAAAGCCAAACAGAAACTAAGGCCTTATTCATACGAACATGTACGTTTTGCGCGCGCAAAAAACGCTGCGTTTTTTGCACGTTTCAGTTGTATGTGTCATCAGTGTTTGGTGCGTGGCTGCATGATTTTCACGCATCCTTATGAGACGCGGTTTTGATGTTTAGAAAAAGGAAGGAAGTGCTTTTATTTTTTCCTTCATTTCTTTATCTACTGTTGCGCGAATCACGGAAGTGCTTCCGTGTGCTGCACGAACAACGTAAAAATATAGGAAATGTGAGTTTTACGCAGCTGACATTGTGCGTGAAAATCACGGAATGTCTGAACGGCCCCATTGACTAACATAGGTCACGCGCGTATCACGGACGTTAAACACATTCGTGTGAATAAGGCCTAAGCGGTTCAGTGCTCACAGGAGCGCTTCTGCCGCTTGGTTTTAGCGATTGGTGGGGGTATCCGTGCTCGGACCCCCATCATTCAAAACTTCTGACATGTCACTATGACATGTCAGAAGTTTGTTGAATGTATAGTTACCCTTAAAGATGGGAATAATCCCCTAATGGGGTTGTCTCACGACAAAAAAACAAAACCATGTATCGTGAAATAACCCAATTTACTAATCTACTGTATTTTGGACAAAAACAAAAGAGCTGCACAGATTCCAGCCGCGGTCACGTGATCCTTGAAGTTCGGAGGCATTCTGATAAGCTGTGATGCATCGTGTCAGTCCCGCGTAGCAGAGAGCTTCTTTCCCCTTCCTGTGTGTCGGCACGTGACCAGTAACCTGATGAAGGGGCTTGCTGGCTTGGTTCATGTTTCAGCCAGCCTCTGTCCAATGCGTAGAGGAAGGGGCTGCCATACCGCCAGCGCCATCATTACGTCACTAGTCATGTGCCGGCACACGGAGTGGGAGGAAGCTACGTGAGGCTGTGATCATGCGTCACAGCTTACATGAAAGCCTCCAGACTTCCGGGACCATTTGCCCGCGGCTGCAAATCGTTCGATCCGTGCAGTTTTGAAAATAAAGTTACTTTATTTCTCATTTAACACTATTAAACATGTTTTTTTTTGCTGTTGTACAACCCCTTTAAGAAAGCCACATTTAGGGAATATTCAAGGCCTGCAAACAAATGTCAAGCTGTATATGTGTTAAAATAACAAATTATTTACTTATTAACCCCTTCCCGCTTTGGCCACTTTTGGCCTGCCTGACAGAGCCTCATTTTTCAAATCTGACATGTTTCACTTTATATGTGTCACGATGCGGAGTGTGGACCCACTAGGACGTAGCGGGATGGCAGCTGGCCAAACAGGTAAGTATACAGTTCAATTATTTCAGCGAGGGTACCTGAATCAATCGTAGGCAGTAGCGAGGCAGGCACGTCCAAGACCAGGCGGCGGGAAGTCGTCAGGTGAGGCGTAGTAGATCAGCGTAGGTTGTAGCACAGCACGGCAAATAGCACTAGGTAGCACGGACACGGGATACAGGAGCAAGGTACACTGGGAAGCTGGAAGACACTGGGAGACCATAAGCACGACAAACAATGTGTAATGAACAACGCTCTGGCAAAGAGCAAGGGGGCAGAGCCCTTTTTATAGCCCAGGGCATCCTGGGCCAGATTGCAGAGTTACTGCAAAAATGCGCACACTGGCCCTTCAATGAGGTAAGCTGTCCATGGCCACGGCCGTCGGTGTTAACGACCGAACGATGGACCGTGGCCATAGACGTTACAATATGGTAATAACTTAAGGAGCACCTAGAGGATTTTGGGATATATTTTAGGCACCATGTCAGGTTTGAAAGGCTCTTGCGGTGCTAAAACAGTGGAAATCACCCAAAAATGACCCCATTTTGGAAACTACACCCCTTGAGGAAATTATTGACCTCGCAGGTTTTTTGCAGAAATTATTGGAAGTAGGCCGTGAAAATGAAAATCTACATTTTTTTCAAAGAAAATGTAGGTTTAGCTAATTTTTTTTCTCATTTCCGCAAGGACTGAAGGAGAAAAAGCACTGCAAAATTTGTAAAGCATTTTCTCGCGAGTAAAACAATACCCCACACGTGGTAATAAACAGCTGTTTGGACAAGGCAGGGCTCAGGAGGGAAAGAGCGCTATTTGGCTTTTGGAGATAACATTGAGCAGGAATGGTTTGCGGAGGCCATGTCACATTTGCAAATTACCTGAGGGGACAAAAAGATGAAAACGCCCAAAAAGTGACTCCATTTAGGAAACTACACCCCTCGAGGACTCCATCTAGGGGTGTAGTGATCATTTTGACCCCACAGGTGTTTCATAGAATTTATTAGAATTGGGCAGTGAAAATAAAAACAATCCTTTTTCTTCAATAAGAAGTAGCTTTAGCTCGAAATGTTTCATTTTCTCAACAAATAAAGGAAAAAAAGAACCCCAACATTTGTAAAGCAATTTCTCTAGAGTACGGCAAAACACCGTATGTGGTCATAAACTGCTGCTTGGGCACACGTCAGGGCGCAGAAGGGAAGGAGCGGCATTTGGAGTGCAGATTTTGCTGGATTGGATTCTGGGCGCCTGTGGGACCAAAACAGTGGAAACGCCCCAGTAGTCAACACATTTTGGAAACTACACCCCTCAATGCATTCACCTAGGGGTGTAGTGAGCATGTTAACCCTGCAGGTGTTTTGTAGAAATTAGTGTGCACTCGATGTTGCAGAGTGAAAATGGGATTTTTTCCATAGATCTGCCAATATGTGGTGCCCAGCTTGTGCCACCATAACAAGACGTCTCTCTAATTATTCTGTGTTTCCCAGTTTTAGAAACACCCTACATGTGACCCTAATCTTTTGCCTGGACATTTGACCATGCTCAGGAGTGAGAGAGTACCATGTAAAATTGAGGCCTAATTAGGCGATTTACAAAGTATTAGTTCACAATTGCAGAGGCTCAGATGTGAAGTAATAAACGGAAAGTGACCCTCATGCACACGACCGTAGTGTTTTTCTGGTCCGCAAATTCCAGGACTGTGTTCCGTGAAATGTCCTCCGCAGTTCATCCGTATGTAATCCGCAAAATGCGGATAAAAAAAAAAGCCTAGGTAAAACAGGATGACGACAGAACTCATTCCCGGTCGTCGCCTAGCAACACTTCCGCAAATCCGCAAACTGCGGTTAACACACGGAGGTGTACCCGCATTTTCCACGGGCCCATTGACTTCTATGGGCATGTCCGCATCGAATTTGCGGGCCGTAATAAGACATGTCCTGAGTTTCTGCGGCACGGATTTGCGGACATGCGGAGACCCGTGAAAACACGGATAGTGTGTATGGGCCCATAGAAATGAATGGGTCCGCAATTCTCCCGTGGATTTGCGGGGGAATTGCGGACGCAAAAACACGTTCGTGTGCATGGGGCCTTACTGGTGTTTCCATTATAATGTGGGGGTACATGTAAGCTGGGCAGAGGACATCAGCGGCATAGTCAGGTGGTATAATAATAAGGTAAAAAAAACAATAAAATAATCCATATATATGTGTTACGCTGTGCTCAATCCTTTCTGCACAGGCAGGGATAAATGTCCTTCCTTATCCCCCTTTTGGTCCACACTCGGCACCTTTGCAGTTTGGGGAATTTTGCTGTAAAGTGCTGTCCTGGTATAATACGGGCACCCTCGCTTCCAGCAGGTATGTTTGGGCCCTCCCCTTCCTGGTTCCTTAATTTTAGGGCCTTGATAATTTGCCTCTTGAAACAGAAGAAATGTTCCCCTCGGACCTGCAGAACCGCATATTTTTATTTCCTGACTTACTGGAGCCTTAACTAATTTTATTTTTTCATAGACGTAGCGGTATGAGGGCTGTTTTTTTGCGGGACGAGCTGTAGTTATTATTGGTACCATTTTGGGATACATGTGACTTTTTGATCACTTTTTATCATATTTTTTGGGAGGCAAGGTGACCAAAAAACAGCAATTCTGGCATAGTTTTTTTTATTTTATATACAGCCTTCACCATGCGTTATAAATGACATGTTACCTTTATTCTGCGGGTCAGTACGATTCCGGCGATACCTAATTTATAGCACTTTTTTATGTTTTACAACGTTTTGCACAATAAAATTACTTTTGTAAAAAGAATGTATTTTTTCTGTCGCCATGTTGTGAGAACCATAACGTTTACATTTTTTCGTTGATGGAGCTGTATGAGGGCTTGTTTTTTGCGAGACGAGCTATAGTTTTTCATAGGTACCATTTTTGGATACGTGCGACTTTTTATTCCAATATTTGTAGGGCAAAGTGATCAAAAAACTGAAATTCTGGTAACGGTTTTTTTTTTGTTTTTTTTTACACTGTTCACCGCGTGCCATAAATAATATAACATTTTTATACCTCAGGTCGTTAAGCTCGCGGCGATACCAAATACGTATGGTTTATTTTTTTCAAAAATAAAGGACTTGATATGGGAACAGGGCGATTGTGTTTTATTTTATTACTTTTATTATGTTTTCAAACTTTTTATTTTTATCTGCTAGCAACCGCTAAGATGCAGTGATCGCTTTCGATTGCTGCATCGAAGGTGTTAATGGCAGGGATCGGAGCTAGCACTGGTTCCTGCCGTTACAGCTGACATCCACTGTTGATGACGCCGGCTCAGCTCCTGAGCCGGCGCCATCTTGCCAGTGGCTACGGAAGCTGTTCAGGCTCCGCCGCCGGGCGGGTCCAGAATGGCTTCTGTGCTAGGCAGACCAGTATTAGGCCTCCGGTTGCCATATCAGCCACCGAAAAAACGGTAATTTCATTGCCGGGGATCCGATGATCTGCAAACACTTTAAAGGCAGCGATCTCGTTTGAGTGCTGCATTTAAGGGGTTAATGGCGGGAATCGAAGCTAATTTCGGTCCCCGCCATTACTGTCTGATGTCCGCTGTAATACACCGTTGACATCCAGCGATGATGGCACCGGCTCAGCTTCTTAGTCAGTGCGATGCATTTGGCGTATGGATACGGCAAAATGCGGGAAGCGCTAGCTTTCCATGGCGTACACATACGTCAAATGTCGGGAAGGGGTTAAATTTGTGCCTGCAGTCCTCTGCCGGACTTTGTTTACATAGCTGTAACCGTAGCAGCTAAAACGAAAGGAAGATATGTTCCTGTACGCCGATAGAGATGTTAGGCTGTAATAAGAAATACTTTATAAGGCTCTGTTCACACTTGCTTTCCTTTCCTTCAGGGGTTCTGGTGTTTGACAGAGAAAATTCATGCCCTAAAAAAGATACCGGCATTCTGACGGAAACCTGAGGGGGACCCCATTATTAGTCAATGGAATCTGTCAGGTTTTATTGGAATTTCTTCCAATACAGATCTGTTATATGTTTCATGGCTTCATTATGAACGGAATCCATAACACTAGTGTGAATACAGACTGTTTGTTTTAGATGGACAGATTTTCTACCCGGTTACGAGCGTTTGCTCAATGGTCGTCTGATCACTGCCCTGGAACGAGCGTTCATACAGGCGCTTGTTTAGCCGATCATTGGTTGCGTAAAAGGGCCTTTAATAAACTACGGTTACACGCCGGACTGTGTCCTAAACAATCTGCTGCTAAGATGACAATTTAATTCATAACCCTTTTGTAGGCCGGTATGCAGTCCAGCTTCTAAAAATAAAGACCACTGCAGCCATTTTGATGATGATTTTATAAGACGATGGATTCTTTATGCTTGGAAAAAAAAAGGGGGGAAAAAAAACAAAATTTCAGGACACAACCAGCACACACGGAGATGCAAAAACGATATCAAACTTATTATAGAAGTTATTAGGAAACCATTTCCCCGGTAAATACCATATATAAATGAATGCAAAAAAAAGTGCATTAAAAAGGAACCCCTAAAGTCTCCTGGCCAGGTATTCACAAAATATTTAGGGTTACCTGTAACCGTAAAAGAACATCCTTAAGTTTAAGTAACATTGGATTACATATCATAAAGTTGCATACATGGTTAAATCCAGTAATCCAATACATGTATTACTTTAGAAAAACCTCCATGATGATGTAAATTCGGGACTAGATCAAATTAAGGTCCATTAAATTGCAATAAGGACAAATAATATCCACAAATGTCCCCTTCAATTGGTATATCCATATACTGATTCAATGTGTACGAAAAAGGGTATATTCCCCTACTTTTTATATTTTTGTAGGACGTCACCGTGCAATATGTATTAAATTTTTCTGGCATACTTTAATTAGATAGCGGTTTGTTTTTTTTAATTTTTTTTTTACTATTCTTAAGCTTCCCAAAACAACCTTTGTGACATGTCAGTCCTGCGCTTGTAGCTTTCCTCCCATTCATTTCAATGAACGTGCACATCCGCTGGCTTGTTTTGGTATTGACGGGATCCCACTAATCTTGTTTCTGTGATGTTTCTGACTGACCACGTCCTAAAAGTCTTTCTTCAGACAACTCCATTTATGTAAGCCATGCTCACGATATTAGTCATTGTGCAATGTGTGTGAAACAAATACGAAGAGGCTGGAGGGAGATGATGATGAATAATGTGAACCATTTGTGTCTCTGTACAGAACGGCCTTCAACAATAATCTAACCATTGCGTACGACTGCCTCAGTGCTGGCGGAAGGAAGAAAAAGCCTGGCTTGAATGGAAAGACACACGGGGAAGTCTTGACCAGGATTTGCCAGGAAGGTGACCTCCCTACTGACATTTCATCTGCTCTCCTGAAGAAGATCCAGTGCCGAGATCATGAAGCTGTTCCTTTTGATGTCTTCCGTTATGGGGTCCTTACCTGCTTTGTATTGGTGGAGTTTATGTCTAAAGCAGACACTCTGTTTAAGATTCTAGATGGGGACAACCAGTCAGACCAAAGAGTGTGCCAAGCTGTGATAGACACGTTGGAAGAGGCACTTACTGCTAGTGACTTATCTGTCCCAGCTAGCTATCTGGAGGCTGGCTCAAAACTAGGGCCAGACTGTTTGGCCATTTCTATGGACCGAGCCCTCCAGAACAGAAAGCCTGGTAGTTCTATGGCACGCAGTGAATTTTTGAAAGAGGCATGCTTGCTGTTTCTTGATAAAGTCAGACCGGTTCAATGAATAGCCGGTTTGCCCTTGTGGGTTCTTATCAACCTTTCTCTCATGTTTTAATATGTTTTACAGTCCATCAGTGTAAATAACTGAATATTAACCTGAATTCTTGTTGTATCCTAACTATGTTCACAAATCAAAAATATTTTCTTCCATTCTCTGCTCGTAATTTGCTTCTACTACAAGCCGACTAGCAGATGACAAGCGATGTATGGAAATTGTTGCCAGTTGTGTATGCTTTAGTAGACATGGGACAACAAAATGTTTTCTTCTGTAATCGGTTCCTCTCGCTGCCAACAAACCGCTCCCACAATGGTGGATTTGGCACCACCATGTATTACATGGTCACCCATTGATCTGAATATGGTCCATGTAATACTGCATATCCCATGCAGCAGAATGTGTTGCCACGACTTCCACTGACAATAACTACGAATTGCTGGAGATTTCATCCAATCGACGGGCCCTTTTAAGAACCAATTCACAATTTTTTATGTGTGTTTTGTTTTTTGAGCCTGGACTGGAGCAAACAGGGAGGAAAACTATAATTCAAAGCTTAGAGTAGCTATCATGGGGATGTCTGTTTTTTTGGGGTTTTTTTTTTATTAAAAAAAAAAGAAACCATTAGCCCACAGAAAAAAACAAATTAAATATAACTATTTAAAAAGCTTTTTAAAGAAGACCTCCAGTAGTAACACAACTTTCCATGTCTGCATTTCCAACCAGACTGCATACTACACTCTACACTTCTTTTATGTATTCTGGATTTACTTTGTGAACTGTTGCCTTGTCTGTGCTTTAAAAAAAATGCCTCCATCTTGATTCTTAGATTTCTTCAGCTTTTTCTTCCTCTCTGCTTTGCTATCAATTCCATGATGCTTCAGCAGAGCATCACATGACCAACTAAGATCATACATTTCTGCATGCTGGGGGACACTGATTATCGTTCTCTCTATATTCTCCTAAAATAAGCGGAGAAACCATAAGTATACAGACAGGGAGGCTAGATAGAAGGCCCCCCCCCCTCCCCCGTGCAAAACTAGTGTGGTACAGGAACTGGTGAAGCCTGTGATGGGTGACACATAGATCTCCATAGACTCAAGTAGAGAGAGTGTGTCACCGAGCCTCATTCAAACTGCTGCTAAGTAACCATCCCAGTCTGATTTATATAGAGATAGAAGCAGCAAGAAAAATAACAGGTGAGAGACTGACACATGGAATACCATAATGGTACACATGGGAAAGTTTGTTTTGTAATGTAGACAAGTGTTTTTTTATTTAGAAAAACGATAATTTTTGAGCAACTTATAAGTAATTTTAGATTTACGCTAATTCGTTTCTTAATGCCCAGCTGGGCGTTTTTTAACTTTTGACCAAGTGGGGGTTTTAAAGAGGAGTGTTCTCTCCATTCATGCCCATTTGTACTCCGCACAGCGTCATCTCGCAAGATCACTCTGTGCTGTCACATACACCCACATTAACTTTACTGAAGTGTCGTGAGAGTGAATAGACATCGCCTCCAGCCAGGACGCGATGTCTTTTCACACTCCCGACACTTCGGTAAAGTTTATGTGGGACTTAATCACAGCAGTAGCTTGATCTCGCGAGATCACGCTGTGCTGTGTGAGTAAGTCCCACAAAAACTTTACCGAAGTGTCGGGAGTGTGAATAGACATCGCGTCCTGGCTGGAGTTGAGGTCTATTCACTCTTAAGACACTTCAGTAAAGTTAATGTGGGTGTATGTGACAGCACAGCGTGATCTCGCTGTGCTGAGTACAAATGGACATGAATGTAGAGAAGTGTATGACGCTGATTGGTCAGCGTCATACACTCCTCTGTACAACGCCCACTTGGTCAAAAGTTAAAAAACGCCCAGTTGGGCATTAAGAAACTAATTGGCATAAATCTAAAATTGCTCATAACTTGCTCAAAAATTCTCGTTTTTTAAAATAAAAACCACTGTTATCTATATTACAGCGCCGATCACATTATGTAGGAGATAGGGCATTTATAATGTGGTGACAGAGCCTCTTAAAAAAAGCAATTGTTTTTTTATTTTTGTAAGGGCTAATGATTTTTTAAATTCAAAAACATATTGACCTCCTGATGGTAGGTACTCTTGAGTACAAGTCTCCTTTTTTTTTTTTTTCTATGGCTCCATTCTTAGTTTTGGCTGTAAAATCCAGTGCAGAATGGATTTGGTGGCTTTCATTCCCATCCAACAGACCCCCACCAATATTCTTAAAATGTCAGGAGAATTTGACTGAGACCCCTAAGTACTGTCCTGTTTTACAAAGATGCCTATGAACGGCTGTAGTGTAACGTCATTTTCAAAACCTCACTGTTGAAATCCACTTATTTAGTCTTTTTCTTTTTTTTTTTTTTTCTCCTCCATTTATATCCATTGCTGTTTTAACTCCACTCGACTGTCAGATGTGTGACCTAACAAAGTTTGATATTAACTTTGTTCATGTGGGTACAAAATGTTTATGGCTGAGCGCAAATATCTGCTAAATGTAGACTGGCAGAAGGCATTTTCTTGGCCTCCTAACATTTTTTTAGATATTTTTTATATAGTTTATGCATGTATAATATCTGGCACATTTTATTGCAGTTGTGGAAATGTTCTACAGTGATGATTACCAACCTCTTATTATTCTAAATGTCAGAAGAGTGAAGTTTTGCTATTGCTCCTGGCATAATTTTGCTTTTAGAAAGTGGTTTTTGGGCATCCGTCCTAATGTCTAAAGACAGGGCGATGAAATGGAAGAATAAAGATGTGTGTGGACATCTTCTAAAATTCTATTTGTATGATGCATTTTCCTTTTTGGCAATGATATGAGACAATGAGCTAATATTCTATCTATGGGCCTGTTCATATCACGTTTGGTCTTTCCGTTCATCTGTTCTGTCAGAGGAACAGATGAACGCAAAGTATTGTTTCCGTTTGCAATACCATTGATTTCAATAGTCCTGTTTCTCTTTGTTTGCGTTCGTTCCGCTAGGTTTCCGGTTTTTTTGTCAAACAATAGCATAGTGTGCTGTGTTATTGTTTCCGTCAAAACGGAAACCTAGCGGAACGGGCGCAAACTGAAACCAACTGATAGAAAAACAATACCATTGAAATCAATGGTGTTGCAAACGGAAACCATATTTTCCATTTGTCTATATGTTCCCCTGACGGAACAGATGAAAGGAAAGACCAAACTGAAGGCCCACGCTGTTGTGACCAGGCCCTAATTGCTAAATGTGATTCTTTTTTTATTTAATTTTTTTATTTTTTATTATTGGTTTGCTGTTTTAACACTTTTTTTGGCTGTTAAATGCTATCATTTTCTGCAGGATTGTATAGCATGTTGTAAACCAATGTCACAGCTGAAATAAATATTGCTGTACTAGTAAAATTGTTCAAATATGGACATTACCTTTTGAATGATGCCGTTTTTAAGATCTTCTAATTTTCTAACTCCCACGCTCTGTATTCAAGCTGGCTATAGACTTGAAATAAATCCGCCTGAATAAGAACGCTTAAGAATATTTTATTAAATCAAGTTATTAAAACCTGGACTAAACTGGCCAAAATATCTGACAACTGGTTACCATACAGAGAGCGACCAGGATAGAGTGGCAACAGAGGGCTATCCGCTGTAGCGCTGCACTCCCTTCTGTTACAAACGAACAACTTCCCCTATCGAGAGACAAAACAAATGTAATTCATCCCTGCCTCGAATAGTAGTCAAGAGTCTAACAAAATAGAACATTAGTAGAACACCTAATGCGTTTCTACATCCCTCTATCACTCGGATGTTTCATCAGAGGTGTAAATTCATTAACAGGGACAGCTGAGACGCCGTTCAGTGTTTTTATCAAGCCCCCCCCCCCCCCCCCTCTTGTGCAGATATCAGTGGCGGCACTGGTGTCTGACCGCAATGCGCGCCATTGGACGCCGGCTATTTATAGTTTTAGCCCCTCCCACCCAGGGCAGAACGAGCCCTTTTCACTGCCCAATCAGACAGCGGCACATCGACGTGACACTTGTCCATTGCTGCGGGCTGGTCCTACACTCCGCCCCCTTGGGTCAACCAATAGACGCAAAGCGTCCGGTAACTACCTGGCAGCTAATTTAGTTCATGCCCAGAGGTTTTCCCAATTGCTTTATTGGGATATTTCAGTCTAATATTTACGGTTCCATGTTTCTCATCTATATCATAGAATAGTCACTCTATTTGTTAACTATTGCGGTGGATAAGGGTAGTCGATAGAGGACTTATCCATTACTGTTTTACCTTCCGGTTGTTCGCTCCGAATATATCACTCTAATTTGAAAGGAAAAAGGTAAATTGTCTTGTATGTCCCAGTTCTCTTTGTTTTTGAGATTCATCTGGTTTTCTTTAATTCTCTGATCTAAAGTCGATACTTTTTCCTGTAGTGCGCCGCTACTAGTTGGCCGCCTTTTGGTTCCCATAGTTACCTGACGCTGTTGCTACTCTATCTTGGTCGCTTTCTGCTTGGTAGCCTGTTATCAGATATTTTGGCTAGTCTAGCCCAGGTTTTAAAAAGTTTAATAAAATATTTTTAAGCGTTTTTATTCAGGCAAATTTATTTGAATTTTCAAGTGGACGCAAAAGCCACTATCTTTGATCTATAGAAATTTGGCTATAGATTTGAGATCATTGTTCGCTCAAACATGAGTCCAACTGTTTCTCCCAATTGTCAGCCATGAATTGGTCATGCTCTTCCAGCCAATAGTTGGGTATAATCTGACGTTTACGTTCTGAAGGGCAGCTGACTGGACGTTCTAACACAGAATCCACAGGGGTGTTTAATTTTTGCCTGACTGCTTGTCTCCATCTCATTTCCATGGCCAACTGAAGTTGGAGTCTTCAACCTATTTTGAGGGGAATTTATAATAGGATGAAAAACGAAAGTCACTTTTCCCTTTGTGGCCTTGGGAAATCTGCTTATTTTTGTGCATCTAATTTATGAAATTGGCGCACAATGTTTCATAGATCTGCGCACGCAATGGTCTATTTTTTTTTTTTAAATCTTAGTGTATTTTGCACCCACTGGAAAATAGTGCGTGATGTGTGACTTTTCACACAAACTTATTTTACGTTATAAAAAGCGAAATAGTTGCAAATATGTTCAATTATTGTGCAAAACACAGTGGATTGATTCTAATGACTAGGTAACTTATGTTGCCCATTCATTTACTTTAAGGCCTCATTCAGACGGCCGTGTTTAGTCCGTGATATACGGACATTATGACAACAGTATTTCCCAGAACGAACACCTTTTGGGGAGTCGGGCTTCTAGCATCATAGTTGTCTGTCCCGTACTGAAAACATGATTACAGTATGGGGAAGTATTCCCACGGGGAGGCATAGATAACTATAATGCTATGAGCCCGGCTTCCAGAACTATGGTCAGTAAGGGAAATACGGCCGACACGAGGTCCGTATATCATGGACTGAACACGGCTGTCTGAATGAGGCCTAACAACTTCGATAAACAAGTGTTGAAATGGCAGAAGACTTGCAATGTGATCAAATGTCAGACAACTTTGCAGAATTTCTAGCATATAAGTTTGGCCCTCAACAACAATCTAGAATGTCTCAGGAACTTATGACTCATCCACAGGCTTCAACTTCAGCGAACATTTCAAAAACTTCAGAGGTTACTGACCGCATTCCCAGAAAAATCATTGGTGGAACATCCGATGTAGATACGTGCCAGGAAGAAAAGAACTTCTAGAAGAAGAAAAACAAATGGTGGAGAAGGTAAGTTTACAGTCATTTTGGTAGTTTTAAAACATGTTAATGGTTAAATGTTTTTGTTTATTTTAGGTAGTGTTATTATGTCAGACTTTTTGGGAAAAGGGCTGATTGTCTGCTAAAAATGAAGTTTGGACATATATAGCAACCTCCATAAACTTTATCGGATTTGATACAATGAGTGTAGGAGAGATGAAAAAAATAAATAAAAAATATGGTTGCTGAGGAAGATGGAAGTTGAAATAATAAAAAATGCAAGACAGTTGGAGGACCTCGGAGTGACCTGTTAAAAGGGGTAGAAGAGCTAATCGGTTCTATTTAAAAAAATAAAAATAATAATGGACATGAAATAAAAATGGATGTCAAGCTGTATAATGAGGAGCAAAGTTAATTATTGAACTTTTTCTTATAACTATCTTAAAGGGGTTTTCCCATCAGAGACATTTATGACATATGCACAGGATATATCATAAATGTCAGATGCAGGTCCCACCTCTTGGATCTGCACCTATCTCTAGAACGGGGCCCCATAAACCCCGTTCTGCCGCTTTATGTTGTGGCTGAAGAGTGTGATTCCCGACTATGAATTACGGAAACCGCGTCGCTGAGCTACGCTGTTTTACCATTAACTTCTATGGGAGTTACAGAGTTTTGAAAACCGCAAAGCTCTCATACTAGGCTGGTTCCCTAACTGCCATTCACTACTATTCACACACTTCAGCCACAACACAGAGAGGTAGAACGGGGCCCCATTCTAGAGATAGGTACAGGTCCCAGGTCCTCTATCTGACATTTATGACCTATCCTATGGACATATCCTTCATTAGGGCCGCCCCTCTCTTTAATGGCCTAGATGCCTTGGTCGCTATTTACCACGGCATCTAAGTGGTTAAACGGCCAGGATCAGAGTTCTCTGTTCCTGGCCGTTAGTGTGAGGTGTCAATTGTAATACACAGCTGACACCCACAGCGTATGGAGTGTGCTCAGCCTGTAAACCTCGTTCCATTCTCCACCCCCTGCATCATGACGTATAGTTACAATCATCAATTTTAACCTACCCACAGGATAGGAGATAATTGTCTAAATGCTGGGACTCGCACCAATTTGTTCCAAACCTCAACCACAGTGAGGGGGATTTTGAAAGAAGCCACGGTCAAGCATGCGCGCTTCCGCTACATTTACAGTCTATGAAATTGATGGAAAGCGTCAAAAACATTGCTCGGCTATTTCTATTCCTTCAGTCTCATAGACCTTGAATGGAGCGGTAGACGCATGGTAGACTGCTGCTCCATTATAGATCCTACTTACTGCGGGGGGTGCAGTAAGGAGGAATAGGACACTAAATTGTTCTGAAAAAAATGTTTGTTAAATTTTAAGTTTTATTATGTTATATTATGTTGTATTATGCTTAAATTAAATATTTTTTTTTACCCTTTTTGTTTACAAAAAAAAAAATTATTGTATTAACTAAATTCACTTCTGAGTATCAGGTAGCTGTGCAATTCTAAGGTTATTGAGGAGGTAAAGGGGTTGCACAATATTTGAAGAATCAGTTTTCTTTTTTCCCACATGTTAAAAGGCGCACGTTGTCCATTCCTCCCCTGATATACCTGATATTTTTCAAGTATCACAGAGGGACCACCTCCTTTTAAGCTGCACCTCTAACCACGCTCATACACACCCAGTTCAGTTCACACAGTATCATGCTCCCATAGTATAATACCGCATAGTGCCTCCCACACAGTATAATTCCAAATAGTTTCCCTCCATACAGTATAATGGCCACCGTACAGTTTAATGCCCACACAGATGGCCACCGTACAGTTTAATGCCCACACAGATGGCCACCGTACAGTTTAATGCCCACACAGATGGCCTCCATACAGTTTAATGCCCACACAAATTCACCCATACAGTATATTGCCCACACAAATTCACCCATACAGTATATTGCCCACACAAATTCACCCATACAGTATATTGCCCCTATAGCTACCACCCTACAGTATAATGCCCACATGTAGAGAGTGCCAATGTAGATAGCGCCATCCCCCTGTAGATTGCGCCATTGGGGCTCCCTCTAGGAATGGAATCTGTGGCCAGTCCGTCTGCAACGCTCTGGCAGGAATTCTGCTCCAGGAGTAGCTCCTGACGTCACTGTCCATATATGGACAGTGACGTCAGGGGCTCCTCCAGGAGCGGAATTTCCAGCCAGAGCGTCAACATTTATGGACAGTGACGTCAAGGGCTTTCCCAAGATCAGATTCCCCAGCCAGTGAGCTTGCATTGCTCTGGCCGGGGACACCATAGTTGAAAGGCTGACGTCGGACTTCCGGTTCCGGCGCTGCCATGTGAGGAGGGTGGAAAAGAGCTCTCCAGACTTACGAGACGACAAATCGACTGCCATAGCCAGTAAACACGCCACTGAGACCGGGAAGTGCAGCCAGCGACCGAACAGACTACAAAGGGCGAGTAACGAATACCCCTATATTGAGATTAACATCCCGGTGCTTACCGCGGAGCCCGTGAAGCGATCCAGTACACAGGGGGGGAGACGCAGGGATACATTGCCCGCACAGCACCAGAGGCGATAAAATAAGGAAGCCCGACAAGATAAAGATCGGGAACGGTAGCTGGAGCAGGATACCGCGGCCAAAGCGTTTTGGCGCCAAAGACCCCGGGGCAGTGCAGGGAGAGAGGGAGGCAACGCCATCTTGTTCCTGAATACAGCTCAGAGCGCATACGGCGATAGCTCAGACAACAAGGAAAAACAGACGCTGCAGGGGCACACACAAAAAGACGGGCACTGTGCACTATCTACTTACCGAGCAAAATGGCGCAGATCACGCGGAAAGACAAGCAGGCAGCGAGTCGTCCGTCCTCAGGCCAAGAAGACTCAATGTCGGATGAGGAAGGGGGGGAGGGGACCTCGACGACGATAAACTACAGAAAGCTGGCCAGGGAAGTAGCCAAACGTATCACTCCTGACATACAGGACACCCTGGCTGCTACCATATCGGCCTCCCTGAAGGTGTTGCAGAGTGATATTGTACAACACGGCAAGCGACTGGATGAAGCAGAGCAGAGAATCTCGATGTTAGAGGACGATGCAGCAGACACACATTGCACACTGCAGGAGCTGGTAGCCGAAAAGCAAAAGATGCTCGCCAAAATAGATGACCTGGAGAACAGATCGAGACGAAACAACGTTCGTGTGGTAGGGATACCTGAATCAGTGCCGGCCACGCAATTGAAACGTATCTGTGAATATGACCTACCGAAGATACTGAACATGGAAAGTCCATGCAAAGTGGAAAGAGCGCACAGAGTGGGACCTGACAGACAGAAGTCGACTCAGCTCCAAGGGCAGCCGCAGAGAGCCCGACAAGTCATAGTCCGCTACCTAGACTACTCCGACAAAGAAGCGCTACTGCGACTATACAAGAACAGAAAGGGCCCGGTGAAATTAAATGGAATTACAATCATGTTGTTTGGCGATTATTCAGCGGAGGTATCAAAGAAGCGCAAGTTATTTAGTAGAATCTGCACAGCGTTTCACAAGCAAGGCATGAAGTTCCAACTACAATATCCGGCGATTTTGAGAGTAACGACTCCAAGCGGCACATTACAAGTTTACACAGATCATCAGGAAGCAGAAGCCGTATACAGGGACATGCTCACTGTTCCAGGATCCACTGAAGCAGATGAAACTCCTACAAGAGGGAGTACACAGCAGAACGTATCGCATCTGAAGGGACAGCCACCAAAAGAACGAAGACCGCCGCAGACCCCACGACATGGATAGAAACCGCCCAAAATCAGACGCTGGTTGAGTACTTGAGTGACGGGAGTCGTGAGTACGGCAGATGGTGGACTTTATAAATGTTTTATTTTGCCTGACAGGGAATATATGTGATACCAAATGTTATTTTGAACTAAACTGCGGTTGCCAGCGTAGAATACACATATGCACTAGCATGTAGCCAGGTGATGTGATGGTAATCTCTATTAAATGTGTTATGCTGCTTAGGACAAGCCCAAGAGTAGGTTAGAGGAAAACACATGGTAGAAAAAAGAGAAGTCCTGAGTAATACTGAAAAGGAGAAATGGGTTTCTCCAAGGGTAATGGGGGGAGTTAAATTGTTGGTTAACAGTTGGGTGTTAAAGGGAATGTGTTGCCAGAAAAACATGTTTTTTTTTTAAAAAATTAAACATTTAGTGTGTGGGTGATTAAACATTGTTCAAATTTTTTTTATTTTTTTGCACGAGTCCAGGAAATATTATAAATTATTTCTAATTTATAATACTACCCATTTTTGGTCACTAGATGGAGCTGTTCCCAAAATTGCAGCATTGCAACATTGGGTTAAAAGCCCTCGCTCTAGTGAGCTCTCAGCATCCCCCCCTCCTTTATCCTGGCTAGTGCCGGGATAAACGAGGGGTTTGAACGATGTAACCTCCTACACTGTGTGTCGCCATTTTTTGAGCTAACCCACAGTGTAGTAGGTTTACATACAGTAGTAAACACACACACAAACACGAACATACATTGAAATCTCTTACCTGCTCCTGCCGCCGCGGCTCCCTCCGGCCCGTCCGCTCCGTTTGCTGCCGCTGGTGCAAGTGCACAAATCCGGAAGCCGCGACCGGAAGTAGTAATATTACTGTCCGGCCGCGACTTCCGGTCCACAGGAAAATGGCGCCGGACGGCGCCAATTTCGAATAGGACTGTGTGGGAGCGGCGCATGCGCAGTTCCCACACAGACGCCGTACACTGCAGTCAATGGGACGGGAGCCGTTCGCAGTCCCTATGGGACTGTGGCTGCCGTATTCCATGTCTGTATGTGTCGTTAATCGACACACACAGAAATGGAACAAAAAATGGCAGCCCCCATAGGGAAGAAAAAGTGTAAAAATAAGAAAAAGTAAAACACAAACACACAAATGAATATAAACGTTTTTAATAAAGCACTAACATCTTTAACATATAAAAAAATAATTTGTGATGACACTGTTCCTTTAAGGTTGAGTGGTAATCGTGTTAAGCTAATTGGTTCACAATATGGGGAGCTCAGATCCCTCAGCTATGTCCTGTCGCAATACAACATCACATATGGGACAAGGGATTATTGTCCACTATCACAGACACATATCATAAAAGTCCTTTATGAGAGTAGTGACATGGAATGTTAAGGGGCTCTTATCCCCACACAAGCGGTCAATGGTCCTACGACATCTTGGAAAACTAAAGGTGGATCTGGCCTTACTCCAGGAAACGCACCTAGAGGAAAGGGATTTTTGTAGGATGCGCAAATTCTGGGTGGGACAGGTTTATGGTTCTCCAGCAATTAAGAAAAAAAATGGGGTGCTGATTTTAGTAAATAAAAACTTTGCTGCCACATTGCGATCGAAACATGCAGACTCGGAGGGGCGCAGGATACAAATCCTACTGGACACGCAATTGGGGGAGTTTAGTGTATATAGCATCTATGCACCCAACGCAAATAACCGCGCTTACTTTCAGAACTTGCAAACTACATTACTAGCAGACACTTGTGCACTGAAGTTAGTGGGGGGGGACTTTAATTCAGTAAGTTGTATAGAGGAAGACAGGAAGAGGAGTGTGCAGACGTCGACGCTCGCTACAGATGGCATTCTGCCGGAATTCTCACAAGCCACGCAAATAACGGATAGTTGGAGGTATAGGCATCCTGACGATAGGGAATACACATATTACTCCCCATATCATAAGTCCTGGTCTAGATTAGATTATATTTACTTAAGCCGACAGCTCTTACAACGTGTAGAACAGGTGGATATCACGGACATGATCATATCTGATCATGCACCAGTGCGACTGGTACTGGCAGATGCACATCCCAGGGGAGAATTTGTTCAGTGGAAATTCCCGGCCCACCTAGCAGAAGAGGATGACTTTAGGCAGCTGATCAGGGGGTGGTGGCTAGAATACGCGACAGATAATGCAGAACACACTGAAGATCAGATGCTATTTTGGGAAACGCCTAAAGCTGTCTTGAGAGGGAGACTTATCTCACACGTCACGTATAGGAAAAGGCAAACACAACAGAAATTTAGGGAGTGTAGCGACAGCCTTAGAATGGCTTATTCAGCCTTTCTAGCCAATCCAGACAAGGATAAAAAACTTAAATGGATAGAGGCCAGGGGACACTTTGAAATATGGTTGGACAATAAGGAGAAGTTTGGGAGGTCACTTTATGAAGCTAAACTTTTTCGTTTTGGAAACAAAGCTGGAAGGATGCTGGCAGGAATGTCTAGGGGGTTTAGACCGCACACACATATCACCAAATTAAGGGATCACGAGGGTAGAATTCACACTGATCCTGGAAAAATGAATGCGGTGTTACAGGTTTTTTATCAACAGTTATATGCATCCACAAAGGTACCTGGAGGCGCGCAGGGCAGTCAGTTTTTAGCCAACCTCACCATGCCTACTTTAGACCAGGAACAATTAGCGGAATTGAATGCACCAATAACATTGGAAGAGTTGCAACAGACTATAAAATCACTACCATCTGGGAAGGCGCCGGGGCCGGATGGTTACCCGGCGGAATTTTATAAAATATTGCAAGAACAAATAACCCCGACGCTGTTAGCATACTTCAATTCACTATTACAGGGTGGGGCCATTCCAGCTGCAGCAAATACAACATACATAAAAGTACTACCCAAGGCGGGAAAGGATCTGTTACTACCGGGCTCATACAGACCCATATCCTTAATAAATCAAGATCTCAAACTGGTCTCCAAAATAATGGCAGCTAGACTAGCCCAACTGATGCCTCTCTTGGTGGGGAAATCACAAGTGGGGTTTATTAAGGGAAGATCGGCAGTCACGAACATCAGAAAAGTTCTGGGAGTCATGGACAGTATAGCAGCACAGCCAGAGTCACACAGCCAGTCAGCGTTGGTACTGCTGGATGCTGAGAAAGCGTTCGATAATGTCGAATGGCGGTGGCTAGACATGGTCTTAGATAAATTCAACATACAAGGGGCTTTTAGGGTCTACCTGAAAACACTATATGACAATCCCACGGCTGCGGTCTGCACGCCGGGCATTAGATCAGCTACTTTTAAATTGCATAAAGGCACCAGGCAGGGGTGCCCATTGTCACCGCTCCTATTTGATCTAGCATTAGAGCCATTGATACAGTTCTTGGAACATGGGCATATATATACTGGCGTTCGAGTGGGAGGAGTGGAGGTTAAAACTGCGGTTTTTGCAGATGATGTTCTGCTGTTCCTGTCTCACCCGTCCAGTCATCTGCCTAAAGTCTTTGAAGTGATTCAGGAATTTGGACAATATGCAGGCCTAAAAATTAATCCACTCAAGAGCGAACTACTAGGTTTAACACAATATAATCACACAGCAGACGGACACCTTCAGCAACTGGGTATTAAAATTGCGAAATCACAGATAACATATTTGGGGATACGGATAGGGAGGACCCCGGGAACCTTATATCGCCTTAATTATGAACCCATCTTCCACAAAATAAGGCTAGAATTACAGAGATGGAAGGCATTGCCGCTTTCCATGTTCGGTAGATGTCATCTGGTCAAAATGATATCCTTCGCGAGGCTGTTGTATCCATTGCAAACACTGCCAATACTGCTGAAGCATAAGGATATCAATGCCTTTAATTCCGACGTAACAAAATTCATATGGTTAAATAAGCGCCCCAGAATATCGTTGCTAAAATTGCAGAGATACCACTGGCAGGGGGGAGTGAACATACCACACTTGAGGGGATACAACATTGCTAGTCTTTTCCGACATGTCCTAGACTGGATACATAAGACAAGCCACTACTCCAATCACGACTTAGAATTGGCACTGGCGGGAAAATGGGATTTACGGGCTTTGTTGCACACGAAGCTTGCGGATCTCCCGCACAGTGTTAAGTCGTCAATTATATTACGTGACACTATAATGTGCTGGAAAGAGGTGAGGAAGAAGCAGGGTCTCTCATTTCAATTGTCGAAATACTTACCTCTATGGTCACATATACAATTCCCGGCAGGGATGTCCAGTAGCCTATTTGGGAAATGGAAGCAAAATGGGGTAGCCACAGTGAGACATCTGCTGCATGCGACGGAGCCGAGATTGAAGACGATGCTAGAATTGGGCAGTGAATATGGGATTCCGCAAACGCATTTTCTGCAATATATGCAGGTTAGAGCGTTCTGTACAAAGCTGGTGGGAAACTTAGAAAAGGAAATTGTTGATAATCCATTTGACACACTAGTAGGAGAAGATCCGCATAGGAAATCTTTATCGGTATTATATCAGACAATGAAAGATATTTATGTGCAAGTAGGGGAAAAAAATCAATTTCCATACTGGAGACGTATTTTTAAAACACCAGAGATAAATGAGCAAATACTAGAGGGGTGGAAAACAGTGAGGAAGCATGTTATAAGTGAAGTGTGGAGAGAGACGCAATTCAGACTGATACATGCAGCCATTTATGCTTTTAACATACCGCCAAGCACCAGAGATCCAGATCGGTTACATTCCTGTCCAAAGTGTGCCCAGCCACACACGGATTTATACCATGGTATTTGGTTGTGTTCTGCCACTCAGGGATATTGGTTAGAAATACTAAGATACATTAGGAAGCTCTGGGAAGGATCTATACCACTGAATCCTACACTTCTGTTATTTCATTCATCAGCGACAGTAGACACTGAAGTGGAAGGGGCCTTGCAATACATACCCCCGCTAGTACACATAATAATACTTATAGCCAAAAGGTGTATTCTGAAAAATTGGCTGGAAACTAATGCGCCGACACTAGAACAACTAATTCAACAACTACAAAAATACCTATATTCGGATAGGAATGAGGCCTTGTTACACAAAGAACAAAAAACTGCAAAATTCTTCAAAAAATGGAAACCGTTCTTGGTGCAAATGTCGGTCACAGATATAGGAAAAATGATGGAAGGTTTCCAGTACACTAAATGTTACCTTTCTGAGGACATTAAGGGGACCTTGGGGAAACTGAAGGTTACAATGCCAAGACATTAGACAGAAGCATATAGGATAGAGACATGTACAGGGATAGGAGAAGAAGAGTGAAACAAGATACTGAATAGAATACCACAGTTGTTGGGTTAAAGGTTAACAAGTTTATTGTATGATCTGCATTTTAAGGCATACTGTATTTCCAATGTAATTGATTGCGAGTTTTTAATACATGTAATGCAATGTATAAATATGTAATTTTAACAGGGTATGGGCAATGTCATACCTTGTTTCTTGTAAATGCACAGAAATATTTTTGTTATAAGGAAAAACTCAATAAAAAAAGAAGTTAAAAAAAAAAAAAGGCTGACGTCACTGTGTGTATGTATGTATGTATGTATGTATATGTATATATATATATATATATATATATATATATATATATATGTGTGTGTATATATATATATACAGTTATAGTAGTAAAATGGGCTGCACTCCTGAAGTTAAATATTGGTACTGTTAGGGTATGTTCACGCAACCTATTTTCATGCGTAATTCGGGCGTTTTACGCCTCGAATTACGCCTGAAAAGACTGCTCCATTACGCCTGCATACATCTGCCCATTGCTTGCAATGGGTTTTACGATGTTCTGTTCAGACGAGGTGTAATTTTACGCGTCGCTGTCAAAAGATGGCGCGTAAAAAGACGCCCGTGTAGAAGAAGTGCATGTCACTTCTTTGGACGTTTTTGGAGCAGTTTTTCATTGACTCCATTGAAAAACAGCTCCAATTACGTCCGTAATGGATGCCACGAAAAACACGAGAACTTGCAAAAACGTCTGAAATTCGAGAGCTGTTTTCGCCTCAGGGTATGTTCACACGCAGTGGTTTCAGACGTAATTAGGGCGTTTTACGCCTCTACGCCTGAAAAAACGCCCCTAATACGCCTACAAACCTCTGCCCATTGCTTTCAATGGGAATTACGATGTTCTGTTCCCACGAGCCTTTATTTTACGCGTCGCTGTCAAAATACGGCGCGTAAAATGACGGCTCGTCAAAAGAAGTGGAGGACACTTCTTGGGACGTTTTTGGAGGTTTTTTTCATTGACGCCCAAAACGGCTGTGAAAAACGCGAGTTGCTCAAAAAACTTCTCAAAATCGGGAGCTGTTTTCCCTTGAAAACTGCTCTGTATTTTCAGACATTTTTTTGTTAAGCGTGTGAACATACCCTTTAGGGTTTGGGTTGCAATCCCCACAATATCAGTATTGAAGAAACCCCAGCACTCGAATATGAAACCTGAATAAACTTTGGATTTTTCAAAATGCGTTTTTATTTGTACATAGGTTCATGTACTTCTTTCACAATGTAGTAAATTCTTTTGTATTATTATTGCGATTCTTTTTAACAGATCTTTCGGCCTTTCCAAAATTGACACAAAAATGATAAGATATAACTTGATCACCCATTGACATTGATGTGGTAATACTGCATTTGAAATAAAATCTTCACATAGTGATGTCAAATAGGAATATGGTTGTTTGAAAAATAAATGTAGTCTATGGACTATCATGGCTTAGTTAATTACGTCAATAGGAGGAATGAGGAAATCATGGCTCCAATGTGACCCATCAACTATCGCTATAGTAATTGAGCACCGGTGGAGGCCAGAAGAAGTAATTCTAGGATATTGAAAACATGAAAAATAGCCACAAGTCTAGCTAGCACAGGATAATATATAAATGTTACAAAATACAAGAGAAAACTGAAAGCATAAAACATAAGCAGGATATGTGGAATGGAAAATCCATCAAATGTATCTTAATATAGAACCCACCCCCTGTAGATAGTGCTCCACAAATAGCCCCTCAGACTTTTTACAGAAAACAAAACAACTTTACACACTCACTTAAAACCTGTTCCCATGCCGTCCTCTTGCAATGCAGACTTGCTCTCTTCTGAGGAGGTCTGCTGTGGCTGAAAGATGCAAGCGACACGATGATGTAATCGCACCGCTTGCGTCGTTAAAAGGCGCTGACTGGCAGGGTAAGTCATTCTGAAAGGGGCTGATTGGCAAGCTTCCTTGCCCTGTCCTTCAACAACACAAGCAGCGCGATGACATCGTGCTGCTTGCGTCATTGAAAGGTGAGTTCCGTGCCCCACCATTCAGCGCTTATGCATTTAATTGTAACTGCATCCTATAGATGCAGGTTCAATTATAGTGCAGGAGGTGGTGGCGGCAGCTGGTTTCAGAGGCAGCTAGCTGTCGCCTGAGGCGAGCTGCTCATCTCGCCTCATGGAGGGTGCGGCCCTGACACAGATACAGTTGACGCCGGGAAGTAACACTGGCCACCCAGGACAGGGTAAACCGCCCAGAATCCCGGACTGGCCTGCTGAATCCGGGATGGTTGGGAGGTATGCTATCTACAAGGGGGGGGGGGGGGGGTGGCGGCACTATCTACAAGCTTTACCCAGCCAATTAAAAGCAAGCTTTATTCATACTGATGTGCTTTACTCATACTGATGTGATCTGCAACTTCTCATTTGTGCATGACCTATAGAGCAAGCGACCACGGCTGCTATACAGTGTATGGAGCCTTCTGCTTCTGGCACCGAACACTGCATAACTTGTGGTGATCATTGTGGGGTCTGGGTGTCGGACCCCCACGATCATATACTGATAATGCGTGGTATGATTTTCCACATACATACATATATATATATATATATAGTACTGATGTTGGTTCTGGTGCTGTGTGTATGTATATGTGTATATATATATATATATATATATATATATATATATGTGTATGTATATACACCCTACCGTTCAAAAGTTTAGGGTCACTTAGAAATTTCCTTATTTTTGAAAGAAAAGCACAGTTTTTTTTCAATGAAGAGAACATTAAATTAATCAGAAATACACTCTATACATTGTTAATGTGCTAAATGACTATTCTAGCTGCAAACGTCTGGTTTTTAATGCAATATCTACATAGGTGCATAGAGGCCCACTTCCAGCAACCATCACTCCAGTGTTCTAATGGTACATTGTGTTTGCTAACTGTGTTAGAAGGCTAATGGATGATTTGAAAACCCTTGTGCAATTATGTTAGCACCGCTGTAAACAGTTTTGCTGTTTAGAGGAGCTATAAAACTGACCTTCCTCTGAGCTAGTTGAGAATCTGGAGCATTACATTTGTGGGTTCGATTAAACTCTCAAAATGGCTAGAAAAAGAGAGCTTTCATGTGAAACTCGACAGTCTATTCTTGTTCTTAGAAATGAAGGCTATTCCATGCGAGAAATTGCCAAGAAACTGAAGATTTCCTACAACGGTGTGTACTACTCCCTTCAGAGGACAGCACAAACAGGCTCTAACCAGAGTAGAAAGAGAAGTGGGAGGCCCCGCTGCACAACTGAGCAACAAGACAAGTACATTAGAGTCTCTAGTTTGAGAAATAGACGCCTCACCGGTCCTCAACTGGCAGCTTCATTAAATAGTACCCGCAAAACGCCAGTGTCAACGTCTACAGTGAAGAGGCGACTCCGGGATGCTGGCCTTCAGGGCAGAGTGGCAAAGAAAAAGCCATATCTGAGACTGGCTAATAAAAGGAAAAGATGAATATGGGAAAAAGCACAGACATTGGACAGAGGAAGATTGGAAAAAAAAAGTGTTATGGACAGACGAATCGAAGTTTGAGGTGTTTGGATCACACAGAAGAACATTTGTGAGACGCAGAACAACTGAAAAGATGCTGGAAGAGTGCCTGACGCCATCTGTCAAGCATGGTGGAGGTAATGTGATGGTCTGGGGTTGCTTTGGTGCTGGTAAAGTGGGAGATTTGTACAAGGTAAAAGGGATTTTGAATAAGGAAGGCTATCACTCCATTTTGCAACGCCATGCCATACCCTGTGGACAGCGCTTGATTGGAGCCAATTTCATCCTACAACCGGCAATGACCCAAAGCACACCTCCAAATTATGCAAGAACTATTTAGGGAAGAAACAGGCAGCTGGTATTCTATCTGTAATGGAGTGGCCAGCGCAGTCACCAGATCTCAACCCCATAGAGCTGTTGTGGGAGCAGCTTGACCGTATGGTACGCAAGAAGTGCCCATCAAGCCAATCCAACTTGTGGGAGGGCCTTCTGGAAGCATGGGGTGAAATTTCTCCCGATTCCCTCAGCAAATTAACAGCTAGAATGCCAAAGGTCTGCAATGCTGTAATTGCTGCAAATGGAGCATTCTTTGACAAAAGCAAAGTTTGAAGGAGAAAATTATTATTTGAAATAAAAATCATTATTTCTAACCTTGTCAATGTCTTGACTATATTTTCTAGTCATTTTGCAACTCATTTGATAAATATAAGTGTGAGTTTTCATGGAAAACACAAAATTGTCTGGGTGACCCCAAACTTTTGAACGGTAGTGTATGTGTGTGTGTGTGTATGTATATATATATATGTATATATAATGTACTGCGCTTGGTTCTGGTACTGTGGGGAAGGAGATGTCGGGGGCGTGGGGCATTAAACTGAATATTTGCCCCGGGTGCTAGAGAACCTAGCTACATCTCTGCCTGTCATGTATATTACGTTGCCCGAAAAGGGCAGCAGAAAGTGGTGCTGGACAGCGGTTTATCGTTTTTGTTTTGTTTTTTTGCTACAGTGAAACCGTTTAGAAGAATGTGTTGCGAATGAAACTTTTTTTTAATTTATTTTAAGTAAGTTACTTATTTCTATTGTATTTTTAAAGATTTTTGCTGTATTTTTTTCTTCCACATGGTGGAAAGTATTAAAAGTTAAATAATAATTTACATGTTTTCCTATGTTGGTCACCAGAGGGAGCACTTCCCAGAATTACAGCAAGGTGAATAAGACAAAGCAACCTGACTCACAGCTGCCGTAAATGTGGGAGGGAATCTCACCCCCACCCCCCCCACTCCTACAAGCCAGGAAAATGTGTCTTCAAATTGCTAAGCAGTGTCCGGCTGCCATTTTGTGTGTGATTGTACAAATGCAGCTGGCAGAAGCTATAGGACACACCAAAAGGCTAAGGGTATGTTCACACGCTTACTAAACAAAGGTAAAACTGCTCCTGATTTTCAGCCATTTTTTAATCAAACTCGTGTTTTCGGAGCTGTTTTTCTATAGTCAATGAAAAACTGCTCCAAAAGCGTTCCAAGAAGTGATATGCACTTTTTGGCGGGCGTCTTTTTACGTGCCGTTTTTGGAAAACGGGCACATAAAAAACGCCCCATCGGAACAGAACGCCGTATTTCCCATTGAAAGCAATGGGCAGATGTTTGGAGGCGTTCTGCTTCCGATTTTTCAGCCGTTTTTCGGGACGTTTACGGCCCGAAAAACAGCTGAAAACACTGCGTGTGAACATACCCTTAGAATGATGAAAGTGAAGTGAATGCCTTTTCAGTTGACCGGTTCACATGGTGTGTATTTGACACGTTTTTTTTTGGCGCATTTTACGTGCCAAAAACCGTATAAAAAAAACGCTTGATTTTGCATGTTTGGGGGGATTTGTGTGTGTGTGTGTGACAGGGGGGGTGCTCGCCGCTGATTCTTCAAAACAGCTCATAAGCGGCTATAAAGGATCAGCGGCGCCCGTGCATACCCCGCTGCACAAAAACTCGGCTCTGGGTAGGGACGCTGGAGGAGACTGTCAGCCAGATTGTATGGTAACGCTGGAGAAGACTGTCAGCAGGATGGAGGGATAAAGACATTTTAGCAGGAGAGGCATGTAAAATGCGCAAAAAAAACCTCAAATACACGCCGTGTGAACCTGTCAACTGAAAATTCATGCACTTCACTTTCATCATTCTAAGGGTATGTTCACACGCAGTGTTTTCAGCCATTTTTCGGGCCATAAACGTCCTGAAAAATCAGAAGCATTCCGTTCTGTTCCAATGGGGCATTTTTTACGCGCCCATTTTCCTAAAACGGCACGTAAAAGGACGCCCGCCAAAAAAGTGCATATCACTTCTTGGGACGTTTTTGGAGCCGTTTTTCATTGACTCTATAGAAAAACAGCTCCAAAAACGGCTGTAAAAAACGCGAGTTTGATTAAAAAATGGCTGAAAATCAGGAGCTGTTCCGACGGAGCGTTTTCCGCGGTGTTTTTTTTACGCGTAAAAAAACATCTGCGAAAAATAAGTGCAGGTCACTTCTTGGGAAGTTTTTGGAGCCGTTTTTAATTGACTATCGAAAAAAGCTCCAAAAACGGCCGTAAAAAACGCCGCAAAAATCGCGAGTGGCTTAAAAAACTTCTGAAAATCAGGAGCTTTTTTCCCTTGAAAACAGCTCCGTATTTTGAGATTACGTTTTTGAGTTTGCGTGTGAACATACCCTAAGCGTATGAACATACCCTTAGCGTTTTGGTGTGTCCTATAGCTTCTGCCATTTGTACAATCACACCCAAAATTTGAATGTATCTGCTTGTAAGACACCGTAATACCACACAAAATACTTACTAGTTAACATTTTTTTTTTGCATAGTTTTTTTTGGACATTCTTTTATTTTTAAATTTTAATTTTAGCAGCAATTTCTCACATTTTCAAGAAAATTTCAAAAGGCTATGTTCTCAGAGACCAGTTCAGTTCTGAAGTTGCCCTATATTTTGGAAACCTCCATGAATCACCCCATTTTATAAACTGCACCCCTCAAAGTATTCCAAACAGCATTTCTAACTTTTTAACCCTTCTGCAGTTTTCAGAAATATCCCACATGTGGCTCTAGTTTGGGAATGGACTGAAGCACAGGCCTCAGAAGCAAAGTAGCACCTAATAGATTTTGGGGCCTCCTTTTTATTAGAAAATATTTTAGGCATCATGTCAGGTTTGAAGGGCTCTTGTGGTGCCAAAACAGTGGAAATAGCCCAGAAAGACACCAGTTGGCAAACTACACCCCTCAAGGAACTTATAGAGGGGTTTGGTGAATATTTTAACACAACAGTTTTTCTTTTACTGGTATTAGGCCGTAAAAATGAAAAACTAATATTTTTCCAATAAAACGTAGACATTTTCAATTTCTACAAGGTCTAAAGGTGAAAAAGAACTGCAACATTTGTAAAGAAATTTTTCCAGAGTACGGCAATATCCTATATGTGGTAATAAACTGCTGTTTGGACACACGAAAGGATTCCGAAGAGAAGGAGCACCATTTGGCTTTTGGAGCTCAAATTTAGCTGGAATGGTTTGCGGAGACCATGTTGCAGTGGCAAAGCCCCTGAGGAACCAAAACAGTGGAAACACCCCAAAAGTGACCCCATTTAGGAAACACCCCTCAAGAAACGTATCTAAGGGTATAGTTATCATTTTGACCCCACAGGTTTTTTGTAGAAATTATTGGGCTTAAGTAGGCCGTGAAAACCCTGAGAACTAAAGATGAGGTAAGAAACTGCTGTTTGGACAGATGGCAGGGCTTAGAAGCGAAGGAGTGGTATTTGAAATTCAGATTTTGCTGGATTGGTGTTCGGGTGCCATGTCGCCTTTGCAAAGCCCCTGAGGAGTTAAAACGGTGGAATCACCCCAAAAGTGACCCCATTTAGGAAACTACACCCCTCAAGTAACTTATTAAGGCCTCGTGCACACTTACGTCACCGTTTTCACGGCCGCTTTTGACGGGACCCTGAACCCGTTTTAGCGGTCGTGTGGTTTCCGTGTGCACTCCCGTGTGCACCCGTGTTTCCGTTTCCGTGCGCCGAGCATGGTACTGTCCAGAGTGCTGAAAGAGTTAATGGGCTGCACTGATCGGCGGTAACTCTTTCAGCACCCTGGACACTACCATGCTCGGCGCGCGGAAAATAAAATTTGAATGTAATAAAAAAAAAAAAATAATAATAAGTTCATACTTACATTCCTCCTGTCCGGCCTCCAGCGATGACGTTCAATCCATGTCGCCGCTGCAGCCAATCACAGGCTGCCGCGGCCGCTGCAGCCGATCACAGGCTCCCGCGTCACAAAAGAAGGTCGGACTGGAGGAAGAAGAGCGACTCGTCACCAAGACAACGACCGGGTACGTATGAAATGCATTTTATTTTTAATCAGCAGCCTCTTTTCTCTATCCGTTATTGATAGAGACAAGTGGCTGCCGATTAGTGTAATATTTTTCTAATGTTTTTCTGCCCGCCCGGCGGTTGCTAGGCAACGACTCCGTGACACACGGACGGCACACGGATGCCTTCCGTGTGCCTTCAGTTTTTTTGACGGCCCCATTGACTTGCATGGGCCTCACGGTCACGGAATCCCGGACCAAAGTAGGACATGCTCTACTTTGGATCGGAAAGGAGCAACGGACCGTCAAAAAAACTGAAGTGTGCATGGCTCCATTGACATGAATGGGTTCAGGGTGCTATCAGTGCCAAAAACGGATAGCACCCTGAAGGAAAAAACTGAAGTGTGCATGAGGCCTAAGGGTTATAATTAGAATTTTGACCCCACAGGTTTTTTGCAGAAAATAATGGAAGTGGGCCGTGAAAACGAAAATCTAAATTTGTTCCAAGAAAATGTAGTTACATCTCAGATTTTTTAATTTTCACAATTAATAAAGGAGAAAAAGCACCCCAACATTTTTGAAGCCATTTCTCCTGAACACGGCAATACTCCATATGTGGTAATAAACTGCTGTTTGGACACACGGCAGGGCTTAGAAGGGAAGGAGTGCTATTTGACTTTCAGATTTGGCTGGATTGATTTGCGGCACCATGTCGCATTTGCAAAGACCCGGCGACACCAAAACAGAGAAAATACCCCAAAAGTGACCCTATTTGGGAACCTGTACCTCTCAAGGAACTTATCTAGGGGTATGGTGTTCGTTTTGAGCCCACAGGTTTTTTTGCTGAATTTATTTGAATTGGGCCGTATTTACTGGTATTTCAAAATATTATGTGGGGGCATATCCGAGGGGGGCAAGCTGCGAAAAGAAAATCCGAGTATAATAAAAAGGTACATAAGTAATAGAATTAATAATTCATAGATGTGTGGTAAGCCTTGAAGCAATCCTTTATGCACAGGCCAGGTTTTTTAGGGCAGGTGTCGCACAGATAAGTGGTGTCCTTTCTTATCCCCCTTTTGGTACACACACTGCACCTTTTTGGGGATTTTCCCTTCTTTGTAACTTTGGGACAGTGTTGCCCTGGTACAATACGGGCACCCTCGCTTTCAGCTGTGCTTGGGCCCTCCCCTGCCTGGTTTTCAAACACAAGTGCCTTGGTAATCACCTCTTGAAAATTATGGAATGACCCTATCCGGCCTGCACATTGGAATAGCACGTAAGCGTTATACAATGCCATCTGTACCATGTGCACGGCCACCTTTTTGTATCACACCCTTGTTTTTCGCATTGCACTAAACGGCTTCAGCACTTGATCTGAGAACTCAACCCCTCCCATGTACTTGTTATAGCCCACGATGCAATCTGGCTCTGGGGACATTGAAGTGCTACCAGGGACAGGGGTAATGCTGTCTCTGTGAATTGTGGTTAACCCCTTCCCGCTCCTGGACGTACTATTAGGTCATGGCAGCTGTATTGTTCGCGCTCCATGACCTAATAGTACGTCTCGGGAGTAACGGCCGTTTCGGCCGTCCTCCCGACACATACAGGAGCTGTGACAGCTGCTGTCTCGTACAGCAGCTGTCACAGGTCCTACAGCGGGGACCGATAGCTGTGTCCCCGCTGATTAACCCCTTAAAATCCGCGTTCTATAGAGATTGCGGCTTTTTAGGGGTTAAGCTGCCATCGCCGGCCTGCTACACGATAGCGGCCGGCGATGGTGACTATGGCAACCGGACACCAAACAATGGCGTCCGGCTATGCCATAGACGGAAGCCTAGTGGGTCCTGACAAAGTCAGGACCCACTATGCTTGCTGACAGTTCTAATACACTGCACTACGCATGTAGTGCAGTGTATTAGAATTGCGATCAGGGCCTCCTGCCCTCAAGTCCCCTAGTGGGACAAAGTAATAAAGTAAAAAAAAGATGTGTAAAAATAAGAAAATAAAAGTATTAAAAGTAAAAATCCCCCTTTTTACCTTATCAGTCATTTATTATTAATAAAAATATATAAACAAACAAACTATACATAATTGGTATCGCTGCGTCCGTAACGGCCTGAACTACAAAATTATTTAGTTATTTATCCCGCACGGTGAACGCCGTAAAATAAACTTATAATAAACCGTACCACAATCACAATTGTTTGGTCACTTCACCTCCCAAAAAATTTAATAAAAAGAGATCAAAAAGTCGCATGTACCTAAAAATGGTACTGAACGAAACTACAGTTCGTTACGCAAAAAATAAGTCCTCGCACGGCTTTATTGATTGAAAAATAAAAAAGTTCCGGCGCTTAGAATAAGGTAACACAAAAAGTGAATGATTTTTTACAAAACTTATTTTATTGTGCAAACGCCATAAAAAACTATAAACATAGGGTATCGCCATAATCGTATCGACCCGCAGAATAAACAATGTCATTTATAGCGCACGGTGAACACTGTAAAAAAAATTGAATAAAAAAACAATAGTAGAATTGCTGTTTTTTACTCACCACGCCACCTAAAAATACAATAAAATCTGATCAAAATGGATTCCTCAAGGGGTCTACTTTCCAAATTGGGGTCACTTTTGGGGGGTTTCCAATGTTTTGGCACCACAAGACCTCTTCAAACCGGACATGGTGCCTAATAAAAAAGAGGCCTCAAAATCCACTAGGTGCTCCTTTGCTTCGGAGGCCGGTGCTTCAGTCCATTACCGCACTAGGGCCACATGTGGGATATTTCTCAAAACGGCAGAATCTGGGCAATACGTATTAAGTTGCGTTTCTCTGATAAATCCTTTTGTGTTATAAAAAAAAAATGGTATAAAGAGGATTTTCTGACAAAAAAAAATATGTAAATTTCACCTCTACATTGCTATAAATTTCTGTGAAACACCTAAAGGGTTCATAAACTTTCTAAATGCTGTTGTGAATACTTTGAGGGTTCTAGTTTCTAAAATGGGGTGTTTGATAGGGGTTTCTAATATATGGGCCCCTCAAAGCAACTTCAGAACTGAACTGGAACCTAAAAAAATAAATAAATGAGGCAATACTTTGCTTCTCACATTATACTGATAATGAGCCGTGCCCACCCCGAGATGACCGCAGTTTTGACCGTTTGTATAAACGGAGACCCCTATTAGACCGTTTTAGTGCCCGGTTTTCCCAAGCATTCACCCCCGAGAAGTGTATTTCTATTGATGAGTCCCTGGTACATTTTAAAGGGAGGGTTCAATTCCGCGAGTACCTGCCGGGTAAGAGGGCAAGGTATGGCGTGAAGATGTATAAGCTGTGCGAGAGTGCATCAGGGTATACCTACAGATTTAGGATATATGAAGGAAAGGCCAGCCCCAAACCAGACTGCATCCTGGACTACAATAGGTACATGGGAGGGGTGGACTTGTCAGATCAAGTCCTGAAGCCCTACAGCGCCATGCGGTGTGGTATAAGAAGCTGGCCGTGCACATCATACAGATGGCATTGTACAATGCGTACGTGCTACATCGATGTGCAGGCCAGAGGGGAACTTTCCTGGAATTTCAAGAGGTGATTATCAAGAACCTAATCTTTAGGGACGAAGAAGGGGGGGCACACGCATCGTACCAGGGCGGCAACACTTTCCAGGAAAAGTTCCCCAAACTGCCAAGAAGGGAAAAAGTCAAAAGAGGTGCAAAGTCTGCTATAAGAGGGGGATAAGGGATGACACAATATATCAATGCGACACGTGTTCCGAATAACCAGAGCTCTGTATGAAAGTGTTTTAAAATTTATCATACATCCCTTGGTTTATAATTTATCCCAATTTTACTTACCCTGATGCACTCAACACAGCTTATCCCCCCTCGTCTTTCCCCTCTGGGCCCTGCTATGTGCCCAGGCAGCTGATAACAGCCACATGTAGGGTATTGCCATACCCGGGAGAACCCACATTACAGTTTATGGGGTGTAGGTCTCCGGTCAAAATGCTCACTACACCTCTAGATGAATGCCTTAAGGGTGTAGTTTTTAAAACGGGGTCACTTCTTGCGGGTTTCAACTGTATTGGTACCTCAGGTGCTTCTGCATACATGACTTCGCACTAGAAAATCCCCAGTAGGCCAAATGGTGGTCCTTTCCTTCTGAGCCCTCCCATGGGCCCAAACGGCAGTTTGTCACCACAAATGGGGTATTGCGTCACTCAGAACAAATTGTGCAACAGAATGGGGTATTTTGTTTTTTGTGAAAATAAGAAATTTTCAGCCTAAACTACATATTTGAAAAAAATAATTTTGTTTTAATTCCCAGCCCAATTCAAATAAGTTCTGTGAAAAAACTATGGGGTCAAAATGGTCACAACACCCATAAATGAATTCCTTGAGGGGTGTATTTTCCAAAATGGGGTCATTTGTGGTTGGTTTCCATTGCTTTGATACCTATGGGGCTCTGCAAATGCGACATGGCACCCGAAAACCAATCCAGCAAAATCTGGACTCCAAAGAACAAATAGCGCTCCTTTCCTTCTGAGCCCTCCCATGGGCCCAAACGGCAGTTTGTCACCACAAATGGGGTATTGCCGCACTCGAGACAAATTGGGCAACAAAATGGAGTATTTCATTTCTTGTGAAAATAAAAAATTTTGAGCTAAAATGACATATTATTGGAAAAAAATAAAAAAAAAATTCATTTCACAGCCCAATTTAAATAGGTGCTGTGAAAAAACTGTGCGGTCAAAATTGTAACAACAAACATATTTGAATTCCTTGAGGGGTGTAGTTTCCAAAATAGGGTCACTTCTGGTGGGTTTCCATTGCTTTGATACCTCTGGGGCTCTGCAAATGCGACATGGCACCCGAAAACCAATCCAGCAAAATCTGGACTCCAACAAACACATAGCGCTCCTTTCCTTCTGAGCCCTCCCATGGGCCCAAACGGCAGTTTATCGCCACAAATGGGGTATTGCCGCACTAAGGACAAATTGGGCAACAAAATGGGGTATTTTGTTCCCTGTGAAAATAAGAAATTTTGATCACAAATGACATTTTATTGGAAAAAATTACATTTTTTTCATTTCACAGCCCAATTCAAATGCATGCTGTGAAAAAACTGTGAGGTCAAAATGGGAACAACCATAAATGAATTCCTTGAGGGGTGTAGTTTCCAAAATGGGGTCACTATTGGGGGATTCCTACTGTTTTGGCACCTCAACACCTTTTCAAACCTGGCATGCTGCCTAAAATATATTCTAATAAAAAAGAGGCCTCAAAATGCACTAGGTGCTTCTTTGCTTCTAGGGCTTGTGTTTTATTCCACGAGCGCAGTAGAGCCACATGTGGGACATTTCTAAAAACTGCAGAATCTGGACAATACATATTTAGTAGTGTTTCTCTGGTAAAACCTTCTGTGTTACAGAAAAAAAATTGAATAAAATTGAAATTCAGCAAGAAAAATTAAATTTGCAAATCTCACCTCCACTTTCCTTTAATTCCTGTGAAATGCCTGAAGGGTTAAAAAACTTTCTAAATGCTGTTTTTAATACTTTGAGGGGTCTAGTTTTTAAAATGGGGTGTTTTATCAGGGTTTCTAATACATAGGCCCCTCAAAGCCACTTCAGAACTGAAGAGGTACCTTAAAAAAAAGGCTTTTGAAATTTTCTTAAAAATATGAGAAATTGCTGTTTATGTTCTAAGCCTTGTAACGTCCAAGAAAAATTAAAGAATGTTCAAAAAACGATGCCAATCTAAAGTAGACATATGGGAAATGTGAACTAGTAACTATTTTGGGTGGTATAACCGTCTGTTTTACAAGCAGATGCATTTAAATTCTGAAAAATGCTATTTTTTCAACATTTTCTCTACATTTTGCAATTTTTCACCAATAAACACTGAATATATCGACCAAATTTTACCACGAACATGAAGCCCAATGTGTCACGAGAAAACAATCAGAATCGCTTGGATAGGTTTAAGCATTCCGACGTTATTACCACATAAAGTGAAATATGTCAGATTTGAAAAATGGACAACAAATAAATGTGCAGAGCACAAGAGATTCCCCAAATTTCCCAGCTGCTAATTGAATTATTGTATTCATTAAAATATAACTTTTATTAATTAGTTTAGAAACAAGTTACAGCAAATGATGTGAATGGTTGTACAAAATTTAGTGGAGTTAAAAAAAAAATCAGAGTCGGTTAATCTAACGTTCGAGATCTAGTAAGTATTAGGGTATGTTCACATGGCCAAATTTCAGACGTATACGAGGCGTATTTTGCCTCGTTTTACGTCTGGAAATACGTCTCAAATACGTCGTCAAACATCTGCCCATTACTTTCTATGGGTATAACGCTGTATTGTCCACACGACGCGTAATTAAACGCGTCGTACGGCAATTACGACGCGTAAAATTACGCCTCGTAAAAAGAAGTGCAGGACACTTCTTTGGACGTTTTTGGAGCTGTTTTCTCATAGACTCCAATGAAAACAGCTCCAAAAACGGACGTAAAAAACGCTGCGAAAACGGCGTGAAAACGCAGCGAAAAATGCGAGTTGGTCAAAAAACGTCTGAAAAGCAGGGTCTGTTTTCCCTTGAAAACAGCTCTGGATTTTCAGACGTTTTTGTTGACTACGTGTGAACATACCCTTAGGATCTCAGAGGTGAAGTGTGTCAGGCATGGGCGGCAGCTGCAGACTGCTCGAACAGCCTTTGGTATCACACGATAGTAAAGTTAGTTTGTTAGACCGGCAATGATTCTAAAAAAGCGCTAGCCCCCACGACATGTTTCACTGCTTCAGCAGCGTCCTCAGGGGATAATTTCAGGGCTATTACTCGCGCGTGCGATTTCCTCTTCCTTATATAGTGGGGAGACACACCTGCCGAGGTGTGTCATCCCCATGGGGGATTGAAAAATGGGCTCTGAGCCTTAAGGCCAAAACTAGTCTGCGTCCTTAAGGGGTTAAAGGGAAGGTGTCACGAAGAAATTTTTTTTTTTTATATAATATTGCTTTTAGTATGGTATTAAAATAAATTTTATTTATTTGTGTTCTTGTGTTTGTACTTTTTTCTTACTTTTACTTCTCTATCGGGGCTGCCATTTTTTTTTCAATCTCTGTATGTGTCGATTAACGACACATACAGAGATGGAATACGGCACATACATCCCCATAGAGAATGCGAACGGGAGCCGTTCCATTCACTATAGCGTACACCGTCTGTGTGGGAATGGCGCATGCGCCGCTCCCACACAGTCCGAAAGAAAGGTCTTTGGTATAACGACATCCGGCGCCATTTTCATGTGGACCGGAAGCCGCGGTCGGACAGTAAGATGACTACTTCCAGTTGCGTCTTCCGGCCATATGTTCAAGGCAGGGAAGACTCAAGGTGTAGGAGCGGAGGCGGCAGGTAAGTTATGTTTGTGTATGTGATGTGTGTATTATGTTTGTGTTATACTGTCTGATTACCACTGTATCTAATCCTCCTACACACTGTGTAGGAGGTTTGAAGATTCAACCCCCTCCTTCTCCTGGCACTAGCCAGGATAAGGGAGAGGAGATTGTGTGAGGACACTAGAGCGAGTGTGTCTACCCCAAATTTGCAGCATAAAGCAATGAGGTTGCTTTACCACATGTGTATTAAAGGCTGGCGTTTAGCGGTAGCGAGGAGAATAAATAAATATATAAATAAAGGGTGGGATAGGGATATGAAGACGCTGCAGTATTTCTGGTGGAGAGGCAGTTAACCCGTTAGTGACCGCCAATACGCCTTTAACGGCGGCCACTAACTGGCTTTATTCTGATGCATATGCCTTTTTACGGCACTGCATCAGTATAAAGTAAACAGAGCAGGGAGCGTCAAATCTCCCTGCTCTCAGCTGCTAGAGGCAGCTGAGGGCTGGGAGCGTCCCTGCTCTGCCGGGTGAGATCGATATTAGTATCGATCTCACCCGTTTAACCCTTCAGATGCGGTGCGCAATAGCGAGCACCGCATCTGAGTGGTATTGGAGAGAGAGAGGGAGCTCCCTCTCTCCCCCACAGACACCCGGCGATACGATCGCCGAGTGTCTGTGTCTCTAATGGCAGCCGGGGGCCTAATAAAGGCCCCCAGGTCTGCCTGGAGCGAATGCCTGCTAGATCATGCCGGAGGCATGACCTAGCAGATGCCTGTCCGTTTTAAACGGACAGGCAGTAATACACTGCAATACAAAAGTATTGCAGTGTATTACAATAGTGATCGGAGAATCGCATATTATAGTCCCCTAATGGGACTAGTGAAAAAGTACAAAAAAAGTTTAATAAAGTTAATAAAAAAAAAATGTGAAAAAAAATTAAAAACCCAGCTTTTCCCCTTAGAATGCTTTACTATTAAAAAAACGAAATAAAGTAAAAAAGTTACACATATTTGGTATCGCCGCGTCCTTAACGACCCCGACTATAAATGTATTACATTATTTAACCCGCACGGTGAACGCCGTAAAAAATTTAATAAACTATGGAAAAATTGCTGTTTTCTGTGAATCCTGAATTTAAAAAAAGTGATCAAAAAGTCGCATCTACTCAAAAATGGTACCAATAACAACTACAAGTCTTCCCGCAAAAAAAAAGCCCTCACACAACCGCATCGGCGAAAAAATAAAACCGTTACGGCTCTTCAAATATGGAGACACAAGAACAAATAATTTTGAAAAAAAAGCGTTTTTACTGTGTAAAAGTAGTAAAACATACAAAAACTATACAAATTTGGTATCGTTGCAATCGTAACAACCCGCTGAATAAAGTTATTGTGTTATTTATATCACACGGTAAGTGCCGTTGATTTAAGACGCGAAAAAGCGTGGCGAAATGTCAGGTTTTTTTCTATTCCCCCCAAAAAAAAGTTAATAAAAGTTAATCAATAAATAATATGTCCCCCAAAATGGTGCTACTAAAAAGTACAACTTGTCCCGCAAAAAACAAGACCTTATACAGCTATGTCGACGCAAAAATAAAAAGGTTATAGCTCTTGGAATGCGACGATGGAAAAATGTAAAAAATGGCTTGGTCATTAAGGTCTAAAATAGGCTGGTCATTAAGGGGTTAAATAGTGGGATGCTGGTATAGAAGTTATCCACGTAAAGGTGATAACCCTGGTCCAGAAGTGAGTGCATTAAATCCCACACTATTTTCCCACTAACTCTCAGGATGGGTGGGACACATTCTGGGGGGTCAATCCAGTAAGTCCTGCCCTTCATACACCCGAAACCTGTGGGTGTACCCTGAGCTACTCTTGCAGTTTGTACATTTTTATCCCATACTTCGTCCTCTTACTGGCAGGAATTGGCAGGATTTAAGGCTCCCCTTAAAATGTACAAGCGACTCGTCTCTTGCAATGTTTCTTTCGGGAGTGTAAGCTTCTTGAAATTTGGTGCAGGAATGATCAATGACTGGCCTGATTTTGAATAGGCGGTCATATGTGGGGTCAGGGGCGTAACTAGGAAAGTCTTGACTGGGGCCCCCGTCGGGTGCCACAAGCAGCCCCCCTTATAAATAGAGCCCCCTGTAGAATGTGCCATACAGCCCCCCTGTAGACAGTGCTATATAGAGCCACCTATAGACAGTGTCACACCCCATTTGTAGATAGCGCCCCACCTCCCCCTTGTAGATAGTGCCATACAACCCCCCTGTAGATATCGCCATAAAGCCCCCACTGTATATAGCGCTATACAGCTTCCACTGTGTATAGTGCCACACAGCCCCCCTCCCTTGTATATGGTGCCACACAGCCCCCCTTAGTAGAAAGTGCAGCACAGCCCCCCCTTAGTAGAAATTGCCACACAGACCCCTGTAGATTACGCCACACTCAGCCCCCTGTAGATAGTGCCACACAGCTCCCCTTGTGTATAGTGCCACACCACTCCCCCTTGTGTATAGTGCCACACCGCTCCCCCTTGTGTATAGTGCCACACCGCTCCCCCTTGTGTATAGTGCCACACAGCACCCCCTTGTGTATAGTGCCACACAGCACCCCCTTGTGTATAGTGCCACACAGCTCCCCCTTGTGTATAGTGCCACACAGCTCCCCCTTGTATATAGTGCCACACAGCTCCCCCTTGTGTATAGTGCCACACAGCCCCCCCTTGTGTATAGTGCCACAAGGCAATGGCGCATCCGAGAAAGTTGCATCAGCCAGGGAGATGTCACTCAAACATGGAAAGGTGGGTTTGGAGGCAGGACTATGTGACTCTTTAGGATAGCGGCACCGCCCCATTACCCTCTAATGAGTAATTAGCATATAGTGTGCGCCGTTTTAAAAGTGGATTTTAAGAATTTTGCTGCATCTGAAAAAAACATACAAGGGAATGTTTGGAAAAATTGTCAGGTCATGTATTACCGCATGGTGGAGGTTCAAGCGGTTAAAACTACCTAAAACTAGATTCCCATTAAATATACAATGAATTGAGAACAATTCCACCTGCGCTGCAATTTTGTTCTTATAAATATATCCTATATAACTACAGATCCAGAACCAAGCTCTGACATATATACAGCACCAGAACAAAGCTCAGTACATACATACAGTACCACAACAAAGATCAGTACATAAATACAGCACCAGAACCAAGCATTGACATATATACAGCACCAGAACAAAGCTCAGTGCATATATACAGCACTAGAACAAAGCTCAGTACATATATACAGCACTAGAACCAAGCTCAGTATATATATACAGCACTAGACCCAAGCTCCGTACATATATACAGCACTAGAACCAAGCTCAGTACATAAATACAGCACTAGAACCAAGCTCAGTACATATACAGTGAAGGAAATAAGTATTTGATCCCTTGCTGATTTTGTAAGTTTGCCCACTGTCAAAGACATGAACAGTCTAGAATTTTTAGGCTAGGTTAATTTTACCAGTGAGAGATAGATTATATAAAAAAAAATCACATAGTCAAAATTCTATATATTTATTTGCATTGTGCACAGAGAAATAAGTATTTGATCCCTTTGGCAAACCAGACTTAATACTTGGTGGCAAAACCCTTGTTGGCAAGCACAGCAGTCAGACGTTTTTTGTAGTTGATGATGAGGTTTCCACACATGTTAGATGGAATTTTGGCCCACTCCTCTTTGCAGATCTTCTGTAAATCATTAAGATTTCGAGGCTGTCGCTTGGCAACTCGGATCTTGAGCTCCCTCTATAAGTTTTCGATGGGATTAAGGTCGGGAGACTGGCTAGGCCACTCCATGACCTTAATGTGCTTCTTTTTGAGCCACTCCTTTGTTGCCTTGGCTGTATGTTTCGGGTCATTGTCGTGCTGGAAGACCCAGCCACGAGCCATTTTTAATGTCCTGGTGGAGGGAAGGAGGTTGTCACTCAGGATTTGACGGTACATGGCTCCATCCATTCTTCCATTGATGCGGTGAATTAGTCCTGTGCCCTTAGCAGAGAAACACCCCCAAAACATAATGTTTCCACCTCCATGCTTGACAGTGGGGATGGTGTTCTTTGGGTCATAGGCAGCATTTCTCTTCCTCCAAACACGGCGAGTTGAGTTAATGCCAAAGAGCTCAATTTTAGTCTCATCTGACCACAGCACCTTCTCCCAATCACTCTCAGAATCATCCAGATGTTCATTTGCAAACTTCAGACGGGCCAGTACATGTGCCTTCTTGAGCAGGGGGACCTTGCGGGTACTGCAGGATTTTAATCCATTACGGCGTAATGTGTTACCAATGGTTTTCATCGTGACTGTGGTCCCAGCTGCCTTGAGATCATTAACAAGTTCCCCCCGTGTAGTTTTCGGCTGAGCTCTCACCTTCCTCAGGATCAAGGATACCCCACGAGGTGAGATTTTGCCTGGAGCCCCAGTTCGATGTCGATTGACAGTCATTTTGTATGTCTTCCATTTTCTTACTATTGCACCAACAGTTGTCTCCTTCTCACCCAGCGTCTTACTTATGGTTTTGTAGCCCTTTCCAGCCTTGTGCAGGTCTATGATCTTGTCCCTGACATCCTTAGAAAGCTCTTTGGTCTTGCCCATGTTGTAGAGGTTAGAGTCAGACTGATTAATTGAGTCTGTGGACAGGAGACTTTTATACAGGTGACCATTTAAGACAGCTGTCTTTAATGCAGGCACCAAGTTGATTTGTGGCGTGTAACTGGTCTGGAGGAGGCTGAACTCTTAATGGTTGGTAGGGGATCAAATACTTATTTCTCTGTGCACAATGCAAATAAATATATATATAATTTTGACTGTGATTTTCTGTTTTTTTTTTAAATATAATCTATCTCTCACTGGTAAAATTAACCTAGCCTAAAAATTCTAGACTGTTCATGTCTTTGACAGTGGGCAAACTTACAAAATCAGCAAGGGATCAAATACTTATTTCCTTCACTGTATACACAGCACCAAAACCAATCTCATACATATATACAGCACCAGAACCAAGCTCAGTACTTACATACAGAATCAGAGCCAAGATCAGTACATATATACAACACCAGAACAAATACAGCTTAATTTAGTGCAACCCCTGTCGTATAAGTTTGTACGGTGTAAAACTAGAGCTGCCAGCATGGCCCGAACAATGGTGAGGATATCTTGTCTTCAGCTTCTCACTTTTAAAATATTTCTGCACCTATAAACAAAGTAAAAATTCTCAACACCTCTAAATATAATAAAGCACCATACACTGCACCTCTAACTATAATAGCGACATACACTGTGTCCCTGATTATAATAGTACCATACACTGTGTCCCCCACACACACACCGTGCCCCCTGTAGATAGTGCCCTCATAGCCCCCTGTAGATAGTGACCTACATAAAAGCCTCTGTAGATAGTGCCCACATATGGACTCCAGAGCTGCAAGGCAATAGTGCTAACCACTGTGCCACCGTGCTGCCTTACATATAGCTTCTCCTATAGACAGTGCTCCACTTATAGCCCACCTCTGTAGATAGTCTCACATATAGCTCCCCCTGTATATAGTGTCCCAGATAGAGCCCACCCCTGTAGACAGTGCCATACATATAGCCAGCCTGTTGCTAGTGCCCCACAGGTAACCCACCACTGTATATAGCGTCCCACATATAGCCCACCCCTATAGAAAGTGCTCTAAAAATAACTCCCCTGTAGATAGTGCTCTACATATAGCCCACACCTGTATAGTGTCTTACATATAGACCACCTGTAGATAGTGCCCCACATCCCCACATATAGACCCCCTTGTAGATAGTGCCTCACAAATAGACCCCCCTGTAGATAGTGGACCACATATAGACCCCCCTGTATATAGTGACCCCCCCCCTGTAGATAGAGCCCCCACTATATATAATGCCACTCAGTTTTATGAGAAAAAAAACAAGAACTTTACATACTCACATGACCTCGTTCCCACGCTGTGGCAGGTCTTCTGGAGCTGAACGAGCGTCGTCCAATGACGCTGATTGGCAGGGCAGAATGACTTGCCCCGTCAATCAGCGCCTTTCAAGCATGGAAGCGGCGCGATGATGTCATCGCGCTGCTAGCCAATCAGCGACATTTTAAGGTGCTGAATGATCGGAACATGCCCGGCCATTCAGGGCTAATGCATGTATTTGGCTGTCGCTAGCATTGGGCCCCCTCCAGTGCTAGCGACGCCTACAGGCATGAGAGGGCCTGTGTCGCCCGGCCCATACTTGTTGGAGGCTCGGCGGCACGGGCCCCATAGTAGCGGCGATCCCTATGTAGCAGCCATAACGGATGCTAGCGGCGCCCCTGGGTATATGTGGGGGGGGGGCATGTCGACTGGTGGCACGGGCCCCCTCAAGCCGCGGGCCCCGTAGCAGCTGCTACCACGGTAGTTACACCACTGTGGGGGTCATCATGGGGCGGGCACTTTGCACTATCATTCTAATGCAAAAATTTAGGAATAGTTTCAAAGCATGTCCGGGGCATTGCCATGCGGTAAACTGGCGTGTTGTACAAAACATCTGGGAAGATGGCCTGCTGTCAGGGACAACATCTATCTAGACTCGGTCACCATGTCTTTAGACACTGACAGCTTTAACATTTCAACTTATCTATACGTTGGATTGAGTTAAGTCCTTAATGACACCGACATAATAGTACATAGGATGTCTTACTCTAAGGGCTCATGCATACAGCAGAGCATGGAGCCGTACTTCCGTACAGGCTCCATCAGACTCCATGTGTATGGGGATATTCCCATTTAGAAGCAATGCTCCACCAATGCAGTGTCACCATTTTTATTCGTATGGCAGCCTTATATGGCTGTTTACATGAGCCCATACTGTGGTCTGGCACAGTCTTCCTTAATGCCCTTTCGCATGGGCAGATATATGGGTGAACAAATGCTCATACCCGATAATTAAAGATGCTCCGCGATCAGTTGACAATTGTCAGCGGTCACATCTATCAGGCAGGCATTAAAATCATTGGTTGTTGGCAGCAGATCTTGCTGTTTTAAACAGGGATGTGCTGCCGTCAATAACGAAACTGCATGTGCACAAACTATGGTTTGGGCACATACTGTACTGATTGCTCTATGGAGCAAAGTGAGCGCTGATCAACTTGCTATATTGGCGATCGTTACAGGCAAAAAATCTGCCTATATAAAAGGACCTTAACAGCCCCTTCTATTATAATTGTGTCTCTTGAACCCATAATGTTAATTCCTTTGTCTCTGTACCTTCCATTCTATTGTTTGATTTTTAAATCTTATCTGTCTCTGATTATGTGTGCTTGCCCTCTCGCTCCCTCTGTCCCTGACTTTTTGGTAGACTCCTCCATTGATTTGAACAGAAACTAAAATGATCACTAGTGTTGGGGAAGGAGGGTCATAAATATTGTGTTAAACCCAATTTCTTCAATGTAATCACACCGAGAATCTACTGGAAAAACAAAAGTCCGCCCTAGTGTGTTTGGAGAGAGTTTAAAGGTAATGTGTTGCCAGCAAAACATGTTTTTTTTTTTTTTGTTAAACAATTAGTGTATAGGTGATTAAACATTGTTCTAATTTTTTTTTTTTTTTCACGAGTCAGGAAATATTATAAATTCTAGCTGGGGTGGCGGAGTATTTAAACTAGGGCTGAGGAGGGAGGTCAATGTAGAAAAAAAAGGGGTAGCCAGGTTAGAGAGGGGTCAGACTATATTGGCGGGGGGAGAAACAGAATGTGGGGAGAGGACTAGACAACAAGATAAGGAGATCCTTTCGTTACAAAATAAAAAGGACCGATTAATGTCAAATCACATTTCTGATAATAAAAGTGAAAAACTGACAGGCAAGTTAAAGTGTATGTTCACAAATGCCAGAAGTCTAGCAAGCAAAATGGGGGAGCTGGAGGCCTTGATACTGGAAGAAAATATAGATATAGTTGGTGTTGCTGAAACATGGCTGGACTCTTCACATGACTGGGCTGTAAATCTACAGGGTTATACACTTTTTCGTAAAGACAGGACAAATAGGAAAGGTGGTGGTGTATGTCTGTATGTGAGAAGTGATATGAAGGCGAGTGTGAAAGAGACAATAGTGGGTGAAGACTGTGAGGAGGTTGAAACCTTGTGGGTGGAACTAGAAAGGGAGGTAAACACTGAAAAAATTACTTTTGGTGTAATCTATAGACCCCCCAATATAACTGAGGAGATGGAAGGTCAGATATATAAACAGATGGAGCGGGCTGCACAGGCGGGTACTGTAGTGATAATGGGAGATTTTAATTTCCGGGATATTAATTGGTGTCATGGTTCGGCTTCAACTGCAAAGGGGAGACATTTCCTCAACCTGTTGCAGGAAAATTTTATGGGCCAGTTTGTGGAAGACCCGACTAGAGGTGAAGCTCTGTTGGATCTGGTCATTTCTAATAATGCAGATCTTGTTGGGAATGTCAATGTTCGTGAAAACCTCGGTAACAGTGATCACAATATAGTTACATTTTACCTATACTGTAAAAAACAAACGCAGGCTGGGAGGGCAAAAACATTTAATTTTAAGAAAGCCAATTTCCCCAGGATGAGGGCTGCAATTCAGGATATAGACTGGGAAGAACTAATGTCAAATAATGGAACAAATGATAAATGGGAGATTTTCAAATCTACTTTGAGTTATTATAGTGCAAAATTTATTCCTACAGGTAATAAGTATAAACGACTCAAATTAAATCCCACATGGCTTACACCTTCTGTAAAAAGGGCAATACATGACAAAAAAAGGGCATTTAAAAAATACAAATCTGAGGGTACATCTGCAGCCTTTGTAAAATATAAAGAGCTTAATAAAATCTGTAAAAATGTAATAAAATTAGCAAAAATACAAAATGAAAGGCAGGTGGCCAAGGATAGTAAAACAAATCCTAAAAAATTCTTCAAGCATATAAATGCAAAAAAGCCAAGGTCTGAACATGTAGGACCCCTAGATAATGGTAATGGGGAGTTGATCACAGGGGATCAAGAGAAGGCAGAGTTACTAAATGGGTTCTTTAGCTCTGTATATACAACAGAAGAAGGAGCAGCTGATGTAGCCGGTGCCAGTGCTGTTAATATATCAGTTGATATACTGAATTGGATGAATGTAGAGATGGTCCAAGCTAAATTAAATAAAATAAATGTGCACAAGGCCCCGGGACCAGATGGGTCACACCCTAGAATTCTTAAAGAGCTTAGTTCAGTTATTTCTGTCCCCCTTTTCATAATATTCAGAGAATCTCTAGTGACTGGTATAGTGCCAAGGGACTGGCGCAGGGCAAATGTGGTGCCTATTTTCAAAAAGGGCTCTAGGTCTTCCCCGGGTAATTATAGACCAGTAAGCTTAACATCCATCGTGGGGAAAATGTTTGAGGGGCTATTGAGGGATTATATACAGGATTATGTGACAATAAATAACATTATAAGTGACAGCCAGCACGGTTTTACTAAGGACAGAAGTTGTCAAACCAACCTAATCTGTTTTTATGAAGAGGTGAGCAGAAGTCTAGACAGAGGGGCCGCTGTGGATTTAGTGTTTTTGGACTTTGCAAAGGCATTTGACACTGTCCCCCATAGACGCCTAATGGGTAAATTAAGGACTATAGGTTTAGAAAATATAGTTTGTAATTGGATTGAGAATTGGCTCAAGGACCGTATCCAGAGAGTTGTGGTCAATGATTCCTTCTCTGAATGGTCACCGGTTATAAGTGGTGTACCCCAGGGTTCAGTGCTGGGACCACTATTATTCAACTTATTTATTAATGATATAGAGGAAGGGATTAATAGCACTATTTCTATTTTTGCAGATGACACCAAGCTATGTAATATAGTTCAGACTATGGAAGATGTTCATGAATTACAGGCAGATTTAAACAAACTAAGTGTTTGGGCGTCCACTTGGCAAATGAAGTTTAATGTAGATAAATGTAAAGTTATGCATCTGGGTACCAACAACCTGCATGCATCATATGTCCTAGGGGGCGCTACACTGGCGGATTCACTTGTTGAGAAGGATCTGGGTGTACTTGTAAATCATAAACTCAATAACAGCATGCAGTGTCAATCAGCTGCTTCAAAGGCCAGCAGGATATTGTCGTGTATTAAAAGAGGCATGGACTCGCGGGACAGGGATGTAATAATGCCACTTTACAAAGCATTAGTGAGGCCTCATCTAGAATATGCAGTTCAGTTCTGGGCTCCAGTTCATAGAAAGGATGCCCTGGAGTTGGAAAAAATACAAAGAAGAGCAACGAAGCTAATAAGGGGCATGGAGAATTTAAGTTATGAGGAAAGATTGAAAGAATTAAACCTATTTAGCCTTGAAAAAAGACGACTAAGGGGGGACATGATTAACTTATATAAATATATTAATGGCACATACAAAAAATATGGTGATATCCTGTTCCTTGTAAAACCCGCTCAAAAAACAAGGGGGCACTCCCTCCGTCTGGAGAAAAAAAGGTTCAAGCTGCAGAGGCGACAAGGCTTCTTTACAGTAAGAACGGTGAATTTATGGAATAGTCTACCGCAGGAGCTGGTCACAGCAGGGACAGTAGATGGCTTTAAAAAAGGGTTAGATAATTTCCTAGAACAAAAAAATATTAGCTCCTATGTGTAGAAATTTTTCCTTCCCTTTTCCCTTCCCTTGGTTGAACTTGATGGACATGTGTCTTTTTTCAGCCGTACTAACTATGTAATATTTCCCATTGCTGGTCACTAGATGGAGCCATTCCCAAAATTGCAGCATTGCATGTGGTAAAGCAACCACATTGCTTTATGCTGCAAAATTGGATAAAAATCCCTCGCTCTAGTGAGCTCTCAGCATCCCCCCCTCCTTTATCCTGGCTAGTGCCGGGAGAAACGAGGGGTTTGAACGGTCTAACCTCCTACACTGTGTGTCGCCATTTTTTGAGCTAACACACAGTGTAGTAGGTTTACATACAGTAGTAAACACACACTGAAACACAAACATAGAAATCCCTTACCTGCTCCAGTCGCCGCCGCTCCCTCCGGTCCATCCGCTCCGTCTGCTGCCGCTGCTCCATGTGAACATGTCCGGAAGCCGCGACCGGAAGTAGTAATCTTACTGTCCGGCCGCGACTTCCGGTCCACAGGAAAATGGCGCCGGACGGCGCGCATTTCAAATTGAACTGTGTGGGAGTGGCGCATGCGCCGTCCCCACACGGCGGCGTACATGATAGTGGATGGAACGGGCCCCGTTCGCAGTCCCTATGGGACTGGAGCTGCCGTATTCCATGTCTGTATGTGTCGTTAATCGACACATACAGAAATGGAAAAAAAAATGGCAGCCCCCATAGGGAAGAAAAAGTGTAAAAATAAGAAAAAGTAACACACAAACACACAAATTAATCCAAACGTTTTTAATAAAGCACTAACATCTTCAACATATTAAAAAAAAAATTGTGGTGACACTGTTCCTTTAAAGAGGCTCATTATAAGTGCCCTATCTCCTACATAAGGAGATCGGCGCTATAATGTAGGTGACAGCAGTGCTTTTTATTTAAAAAAACGATCTATTTTTACCACTTTATTAGCAATTTTAGATTTATGCTAATGAGTTGCTTAATGCCCAAGTGGGCGTATTTTTACTTTAGACCAAGTGGGCGTTGTACAGGGGAGTGTATGACGCTGACCAATCAGCCTCATGCACTCCTCTCCATTCATTTAAGCAGCGCATAGGGATCCTGCTAGATCCTTATGTGCTGTCTTATACGAACACATTAACAATACTGAAGTGATTAGACAGTGAATAGACATTCCACGGGATGTTTATTCACAATCCAGGCACTTCGTTACTCTGTCTGTGGTAGTTACAGCAGAGGACATGTAATCTCGCGAGATCTCGCTGTAAATGACAGGTTACAACGAGATCACGCTTCCTCTGCTGTAACTACCATAGAAACAGTAACGAAGTGCAGAGATTGTGAATAGACATCCCGTGGAATATAAGTTATGTTTGTGTATGTGATGTGTGTTTTACGTTCGTGTATGTTGGTGTTATACATCCTGCTGAGCACTGTATCTAATCCTCCTACACTGTGCAGTCGCTCAGAAAATGGCGGCACACAGTGTAGGAAGTTTGACGATTCAAACCCTCTCCTTCTCCTGGCCCTAGACAGAATAAGGGAGGAGGGATTGTGTGAGGACACTAGAGTGAGTGTGTCTACCCCAAATTTGCAGCATAAAGCAATGAGGTTGCTTTACCACAGTGACCATGCTGCAATTTTGGGAACTTCTCCCTCTAGTGCCCAGCACATGGAAATGTTATAAATTAGAATCTAATTTATAATATTTCCTGACTTGTGAAAAAATAAAAAAAATTAAAACAATGTGTAACCACTCAAATAATAATTGTTTAACTAAAAAAAGAAATTTCTAGCGACGCATTCCCTTTAATTCCCTTTGATATTCGACCGGTGCAGCAAGTGCCGATCAACGAGACATCCACCGGATAGGTCATCAGTATATTATCGGTGCGGGTCCAAAATCCGGACCCTGCACCGTTATGCTGCTTCGGCTATCTGCGAGGACCAGACCAGATGTTATAGCCCATTATGCTATGCACGGAGCCGAAAGCAGATGGCTCCATACATAGGATAGCGGCTGTGCTGCCGAACTGCATCTCTGCTTCTATTCACTTGAATAGAAGCAGAGCTGCAATACGGCAGCTCGCCGCTATACAGTGGCTTGAGCCAACTGCTTCCGGCATGTACGTCCGGTGTTCGGAGGCAGCCGGAGCGGCAAAGCGGTGCGGGGTCTGGGTGTCGGACCCCTGCAGATCATGTACTGATGACCTATCCGGTCATCCGTTATCCAGTAGTGGACAACCCCTTTAAGGCCACTTTCACACGGCAGTATTTTGCATCTGTATTTAGAAGCCAAAACCAGGAGTGGGTAAAAAATACTGAGCGGTACAAATCTTTCCATTATACTTTTTCTCTGTTCTACTCCTAGTTTTATCTGTCAAGTTCTGATGCAAAATACTGACCTTAACCCCTTCCCGACATTTGCCGTAAATGTACGTCATGGAAAGCATTGACTTCCCGCATCTTGCCGTACATTTACGCCGAATGTTTGGGACCGGCTCAGAAGCTGAGCCGGTGCCATCATCATCGGATCTCAGCTGTATCTTACAGCTGACATCCGGCTGTAACGGCGGGGACCGAAATTAGCTTTGATCCCCGCCATTAACCCCTTAAGTGCAGCGCTCAAACGCGATCGCTGCACTTAAGGTGTTTGCAGCTCATCGGAACCCCAGTAATGAAATTGCCGGGATTCCGGTGGCTGCAATGGCAACCGGAGGCCTAATACTGGCCTCCCGGTCTGCCTAGCACCGAAGCCGGTCAAGATCCGCCCGGCGGCGGAGCCTGATCGGCTTCCGTAGCTGCCGGCAAGATGGCGCCGGGTCAGGAGCTGATCCGGCGTCATCAGCGGTGGAAGTCAGCTGTACTGTACAGCTGACATCCACCTGTAACGGCAGGAACCGGAGCTAGCTCCGATCCCTGCCATTAACCCCTTCGATGCAGCAATCGAAAGCGATTGCTGCATCGTAGCGGTTACTAGCAGATCGCCAGCCCTGACAGGCAATCAGGACTGGCGACTGCTGTTATGGCAACAGGAGACACAATGGTCTCCTGCTCTGCCATTACGGAAGCCGATTTAGGCACCGCCGGGAGGCGAAGCCTAATCGGCTTGCTGTCAGTGAATGACTGACAGATCTAATACATTGCACTACATAGGTAGTGCAATGTATTAGAAAAAAAAAAAATCTGACCGTTGGACCTTCAAGTCCCCTAGTGGGACTTGAGAAGAAGTGTAAAAAAAGTTTAAAAAAAAGTGCAAATAATAAAAGTTTGAAAACAATAAAACTTTCAAGTAATCAAATAAAACACAATCCCCCTTTTACTCTTATCAAGTCCTTTATTATTGAAAAATAATAATAAACCATATGTATTTGGTATCGCCGCGACCGTAACGACCTGAGGTATCAAAATATTATATGATTTATTGCACGCGGTGAACAGCGTAAAAAAAACCCGTAAAAAACGTTACCAGAGTTTCTGTTTTTTAGTCACTTTGCCCTACAAATGTTAGAATAAAAAGTGATCAAAAAGTCGCACGTATCCAAAAATGGTACCTATAAAAATTATAGCTCGTCCCGCAAAAAACAAGCCCTCATACACTTCCGTCGACAAAAAAAATTAAAAAGTTATGGTTCTCACAACTTGGCGACAGAAAAAATACATTCTTTTTACAAAAGTAATTTTATTGTGCAAAAAGTTGTAAAACATAAAAAAAGTCCTATAAAATAGGTATCGCCGGAATCGTACTGACCCGCAAAATAAAGTTAACATGTAATTTATAGCGCATGGTGAACGCTGTATAAAAAAAAACGAAAAAAGCTGTGCCAGAATTGCGTTTTTTTGTTTACCTGGCATCCCAAAAAATAGGATAAAAGGTGATCAAAAAGTTGCATGTACCCCAAAATGGTACCAATAATAACTACAGCTCATCCCGCAACAAACCAGCCCTCATACCGCTACGTCTATGAAAAATAAAATTAGTTATGGCTCCAATAAGTCAGGAAAGAAAAATATGCAGTTGTGCCCGAGGGGAACATTTCTTCTGTTTGAAGAGGCGATTTATCAAGGACCTAAAATTAGGGAACCAGGAAAGGGAGGGCCCAAACATATCCGCTGGAAGAGAGGGTGCCCGTATTATACCAGGACAACACTTCCTAGCAAAATTCCCCAAACTACAAAGGCGCGGAGTGCGGACCAAAAGGGGGATAATAAAGGACGCCATATATCAGTGCGACACCGGCCTGTGCAGAAATGATTGTGTCACAGCGTAACACACATCTATGGATCATTTTATTGTTTTTTTTTACCCCATTATTATACCACCTGACTATGCCCCTTATATACTCCGCCCGGCTTACATATGCCCTACATTATAAACGGAAACACCAGTAAGACTCCAAACAAAACTACTACCAAGCAAAATCCACGCTCCAAAAGCCAAATGGCGTTTCCTCCCATCTGAACCCTACAGCGTCCCCAAACAGCAGTTTCCTTCCACATATATGGTACCGTCATACCCGGGAGAACCCTTTTAGCAATTTTTGGGGTGTGTGTCTCCAGTGGCATAAGCTGGGCACGACATATTTGCCACTGAATGGCATATCTAGGGAAAAATAGAAATTTTTAATTTGCACCATCCACAGCGCATTCATTTATGGAAAAGACCTGTGGGGTGAAAATGCTCACTACACCCCTTAATAAATGCCTCGAGGGGTGCAGTTTCCATAATGGGGTCACTTCCCAGGGGTTTATTTTTATTATTTCACATCTGAGCCTCTGCAGTTGTGAACCAATACTTTGTAAATCGCCAAATTAGGCCTCAATTTTACATGGTACGCTTTCACTCCTGAGCCTGGTCGACTGTCCAGGCAAGAGATTAGGGCCACATGTAGGGTGTTTCTAAAACCAGGAAACCCAGCATAATAATTAGAGAGCTGTCTTGTTATGGTGGCACAAGCCGGGCCCCACATATTGTCCACATATCTGTGGAAAAAAATCCCATTTTCACTCTGCAACATCGAGTTCACACTAATTTCTACAAAACACCTGCAGGGTTAACATGCTCACTACACCCCTAGGTAAATGCATTGAGGGGTGTAGTTTCCACAGCAGTTTATGACCACATATGGGGTATTGCCGTACTCGGGAGAAATTGCTTTACAAATGTTGGGTTCTTTTTTTTCCTTTATTTGTTGCGAAAATGAAAAAAATTGCGCTAAAGCTACGTCTTATTGAAGAAAAAGGATTGTTTTTATTTTCACTGCCCAATTCTAATAAATTCTATGAAACATCTGTGGGGTCAAAATGCTCACTACGCCCTTAGATAAATTCCTCAAGAGGTGTAGTTTCCTAAATGGTGTCACTTTTTGGGCGTTTTCATTGTTTTTTCCCCTCAGGGGCTTTGCAAATGTGACATGGCCGCCGCAAACCATTCCTGCTCAATGTGATCTCCAAAAGCCAAATAGCGCTCTTTCCCTTCTAAGCCAAGCCGTGTCTTCAAACAGCCGTTTATTACCACATGTGGGGCATTGTTTTACTCGGGAGAAATTGCTTTACAAATTTTGTGGTGCTTTTTCTCCTTCAGTCCTTGTGGAAATGAGTAAAAATAAGCTAAACCTACATTTTCTTTGAAAAAATGTTGATTTTTATTTTCAGGGCCTACTTCCAATAATTTCTGCAAAAAAACTGTGGGGTCAAATCGCTCACTATACCCCTAGATAATTTCCTCAATGGGTGTAGTCTCCAAAATGGGGTCACTTGTGGGGGGTTTCCATTGTTTTGTCTCCTCAGGGACTTCGTAAATGTGACATGGCCTCCGCAAACCATTCCTGCTAAATGTGAACTCCAAAAGCCAAATGGCACTCCATCCCTTCGAAGCCCTGCCGTGTGTCCAAACAGCCGTTTATTACCACATGTGGGGTATTGTTTTACTCGGGAGAGATTGGTTTACAAATTTTACGGTGCTTTTTCTCCTTCAGTCCTTGTGGAAATGAGAAAATATTAGCTAAACCTACATTTTCTTTGAAAAAATTTAGATTGTCATTTTCAGGGCCTACTTCCAATAATTTATGCAAAAAACCTGTTGGGTCAAAACGCTCACTATACCCCTAGATAATTTCCTCAATGGGTGTAGTTTCCAAAATGGGGTCACTTGTGGGGGGTTTCCACTGTTTTGTCCCCTCAGGGGCTTTGTAAATGCGACATGGCCTCCGCAAACCATTCCTGCTAAACTTGAGCTCCAAAAGCCAAATAGCGCTCTTTCCCTTCTCAGCCCTGCCGTGTCTCCAAACAACCATTTATTACCACATGTGGGGTATTGTTTTACTCGGAAGAAATTTCTTTACAAATTTTACAGTGCTTTTTCTCCTTCAGTCCTTGAGGAAATGAGAAAAAATTAGCTAAACCTACATTTTCTTTGAAAAAATGTCGATTTTAATTTTCACGTCCTACTTCCAATAATTTCTGTAAAAAACCTGTGTGGTCAAAATGCTCACTGTACCCCTAGATAATTTCCTTGAGGTGTGTAGTTTCCCAGATGGGGTCACTTTTGGGGGATTTTGACTGTTTTTGCACCGCAAGAGCCCTTCAAACCTGACATGGTGCCTAAAATTTATTCTAACAAAAATAAGGCCCCAAAATCCACTAGGTGTTCCTTTGCTTCTGAGGCCGATGCTTCAGTCCAGTAGCACGCTACGGCCACATGTGGGATATTTCCTAAAACTGCAGAAACTGGGCAACAAATATTGAGTTGCATTTCTCTGGTAAAACCTTCTGTGTTATAAAAAAAATTGTACTAAAAATTTATTTCTGCCAAAAAATATGAAATTTGTACATTTCACCTCTACTTTGCTTTAATTCCTGTGACATGTGTAAAGGGTTAAGACATTTTCTAAATGCTGTTTTGAATACTTTGAGGGGTGAAGTTTTTAAAATGGGGTGACTTTTTGGGGGTTTCTAATATATAAGGCCCTCAAAGCCACTTCACAACTGAACTGGCCCCTGTAAAAATGGCCTTTTGAAATTTTCTTGAAAATGTGAGAAATTGCTGCTAAAGTTCTAAGCCTTGTGATGTCATAGAAAAATAAAAGGATGTTCAAAAAACAATGCCAATCTAAAGTAGACATATGGGGGATGTTAATTAGCAACAATTTTGTGTGTTATAACTGCCTGTCTTACAAGCAGATACATTTAAATTGAGAAAAATGCTAATTTTTGCAATTTTTCGCTAAATTTTGGTGTTTTTCACAATTAAATACTGAACATATCGAGCAAATTTTGCCAGTAACTTAAAGTCCAATGTGTCACGAGAAAACAATCTCAGAATCGCTTGGATAGGTGAAAGCATTCCGGAGTTATTACTACATAAAGTGACACATGTCAGATTTGAAAAATGAGGCTCGGTTAGGAAGGTCAAAAGTGGCTAAAGAGGGAAGGGGTTAATACTGCTTTGTAAAAGAGGACTTAATCGTGATGAAATCATAGAATAAGCAGCTGATTCTAAATGCTTCCTTACTTCATGCTGCCGTCACAGAGAGCTTTTTGTTTGTAGCTCCACTTTTCCCTTGAGGCACTAAGGCTGGGTTCACACGAGCACATTAACGTCCGTAATGGACGGACGTATTTCGGCCGGAAGTCCCGGACCGAACTCAGTGCAGGGAGCCGGGCTCCTAGCATCGTAGTTATGTACGACGCTAGGAGTCCCTGCCTCGCTGCAAGACAACTGTCCCGTACTGTAATCATGTTTACAGTATGGGACAGTTGTCCTGCAGCGAGGCAGGGACTCCTAGCGTCGTACATAACTACGATGCTAGGAGCCCGGATCCCTGCACTGAGTTCGGTCCGGGACTTCCGGCCGAAATACGTCCGTCCATTACGGACGTTAATGTGCTCGTGTGAACCCAGCCTAACAGTCATTTCTAAACACTGCGGGAGGCTATAAGGAGCGCACATGCTATTTCCCGTAGCTCTTTCACCAACCCCCAGTAATAACCACACAACACACCGTCTTTGGATATCGGCCAATTTTATTAATCAAATAAACATACAGTGATAAGGGGAGCTCGGCCAATCGCGACACCACACTCTATGAGCCGGGACACGCCTGCCCCCGGCCCGCCTACGCAATAACCAACCGGGCCTATCTGCCATCAGTTGGCCCCCCGGGCAGCGATCAGCTGTCCAGGCTGACCTTCGTAGCTACCTGGGCCGTGATCTTACCTGGGGACCTGCCGTACGTCTCGTGTTCCTCCACTAGCAAAGGTCACCCTGCCGTACGGCTCGTGGCTTGCTCGCTGTGGCCAACCAAATCAATCCGCCCTTCTCAAAGTGTAGTGTCGCGATCTGTCTTACAAAGTATTGTAACAATAAAAACTATTCAACAGGGAGGGAGGATGTGTATCTTTGCTTTCTTTCAGCAGCTGACTAGCCCCTTACCCAGCTGCCCCCGATCTACCCCTCTCTCCCCTCCCACTTTACCTAGCCAACTAATCATTCGGCGAGCCTTTCCTACTGAAATGCCCCTTTTCACTACAGGTGGGCTTCCTACCCAGCCGGCGCCGCACCATGCGGCCGCCACCATTTTAGACACCCGAAGGACGGCTAAGGGACACGCATGGCATCCCTTATGCCTCCTTGCTCGGATTTGTTAGTGTCTCTTAACCCCTTAGTGACCACCAATACGGCAGTCACTAAGGGGCCTTAGGCTAGGCCGTCACCTTTTCACGGGTGTCCCATGCAGGCTGGAGCTGGGGCTCGGCTGTCTGATGACAGCCTGGCGCTTGCTTCAATGGCAACGAACGATGTTTACTTCCATCGCGGCCGTTTAACCCGTTAAATGCTGCGGTCAATAGCGACTGCGGCATTTAACATCGGTGGCCCGCAAATGCAATCGCAGGCCTCCAATGGGGTGTCAAGACAGTACCAATCAAAACTATGTCTTGTCCCGCAAAATACAAGCCCTCATATCACTACATTGACAGAAAAATAAAAAAAATGACGGCTCTTGGAAAGCGAGGATGCAAAAACAAATAATTTTACTTCAAAGTGTTTTTATTGTGCAAAAGTAGTAAAACATAAAAAACCTCTACATATGTGGTATTGCTGTAATCGTACCGACCCATAGAATAAAGGTAATGTGTTATTTACAGTGAACGTCGTGAATTTAAAACGCACAGAACAATGGCGGAATTTCAGGTTTTTTTTTCTATCCCCCCCCCCCCCCCCCCCAAATAAAGTTCATCAAAAATGATATATACCCCAAAATGGTGCCATTAAAAAGTACAACTAATCCGGCAAAAAAAAAAAAGTCCTCATACAGTTAGAGCACGTTCAGACGTGGCAGAATTTTTCCGTAGCAAATGTTGGTGCAGATTTGGGGCATTTACGCAACGAATCTGCACCAACATTTGCATATTTGACAGGTAATTCAGACGTTGCAGAAAACACAGCAGACTTGCCACAGATTTCAGTTTTTGCATTGCAAAGGCTGAAATACTCAGTGAAATTACACTACTTCTCCGCAACAGACAGTGCATGCTGCGGAGGGAAAATTCTGCACCGCAGCCTATGGTCCGCAGCGGAGTTTTCCGCAACGTCTGAACTAACTTTCCTAAAAATGTATAGAAACAAATGTAAAAAACGGCCGCTGGAGAATTCCACTGCGGACTGTCAGAATGGAAAATTCCACAGCAATTAATTCCGCCACGTGTGAATGTGCCCTAATGTCGATGAAAAAATAAAAAAGTTATAGCTCCTTGAATGCGACTATAGAAAAACTAAAAAAATAGCTTGGTCATTAGGGCCATGAGATAGGCTGGTCACTAAGGGGTTATTGATAATAGTGGTACAGAGCAAACCTAAGCATACTTGTTTCACTATTTCAAGTGGTAACTAAGTTACTCAGGCTCTGTTCACATATGTGTTTCATAAGGCACATGTATACCCCAAGATTCCAAGGGTATGTTCACACGGAGTGTTTTTCAGACGTTTTTTGGGCCGCAAACGTTCCGAAAAACGACTGAAAATTGGAAGCAGAACGCCTCCATTCTGTTTTGCCAGGCGTTTTTTACATGCCCGTTTTTCAAAACGAACGCGTAAAAAAACGGCTGCGAAAAAGAAGTGCATGTCACTTCTTCAGCCGTTTTTGGAGCCGTTTTTCATAGTCTATAGAAAAACGGCTCCAAAAACGGCCACGAAAAACTTATTTTGAGGCGTTTTTTATTTTGTGTGTGCACATACCCTAAGGCCTTATTCACACGACGGTCCCAGTGTTGGCCGATAAAAACGGCCGTTTTGTATCCGTTTTGGGCCGTGTTACCGTTTTTAACGGCCGATTTTTGACCCGTTTTGCATCCGTTTTTTTCCCTGTTCGTTTTAAAATAGTTTTAAAAACCATTTTAAAATTTCATTTGTCAATTTATTTATTTTTTAGCCAACCCACTAAAAACACACGCAGGAAGGTCACATGATTGCCAGTCACCATTTTCACTTGCTTTCAGAGTATAGAGAGGTTTGTCTGATCCCTTAGGGTATGTTCACACGGCCAAATTTCAGACGTATACGAGGCGTATTTTGCCTCGTTTTACGTCTGGAAATACGTCTCAAATACATCGTCAAACATCTGCCCATTACTTTCTATGGGTATAACGCTGTATTGTCCAGACGACGCGTAATTTTACGCGTCGTACGGCAATTACGACGCGTAAAATTACGCCTCGTAAAAAGAAGTGCAGGACACTTCTTTGGACGTTTTTGGAGCTGTTTTCTCATAGACTCCAATGAAAACAGCTCCAAAAACGGACGTAAAAAACGCTGCGAAAACGGCGTGAAAACGCCGCGAAAAATGCGAGTTGGTAAAAAAACGTCTGAAAAGCAGGGTCTGTTTTCCCTTGAAAATAGCTCTGGATTTTCAGACGTTTTTGTTGACTACGTGTGAACATACCCTTAGTTTCATTGCATTGGTTTCTGGCTTTTTCTCTACTATTTTTGAGTTGCTAACATGTCCTCACAACCTTTGAACCGTATGCAGCAGCTTTGGCTGATTTCTCGGCAATTTGGACAGCAATCGGAAATGTTGACAGAAGAACCGAGGGAGGAGCGTCGGCGGTACTGGGTTCACCCCATTGTGTCTCAGCATTCCTGGAAGGAACACTTCCACACTCTTTACCCGGACCTGCGACAGCACCCGGAGAAATTTCATGCATTCTTCCGGACGTCCATCCCTACGTTTGAGAGACTACTGGAGTTGCTGCGTGCTGGTCTCACCCTCCAGGAGATCAACATGAGGCGTTCTATTTCTGCAGAACGGCTCATCGTGACTTTGAGGTAAGCAAATAACCCCATTCTTGCTGTAAATAATGCCCCTTATTTCCCCCCTCCACAGTATAATGCCACCTTTAGTAAGCCCCACATAATACCTCTGTTAGTGCCACCACACACTATAATGTCCCCCACAGCCTAATGCCCCTTTAGTGCCCACCAAACACTATAATGACAACTTTACTCCCCCTTCACAGTATAATGTGCCCCCCACACAGTACATTGTCCCCTTTAGTGCACACCACGCAGTGTAATGGCCCATTTAGTGCCTCACACACAGTATAATGTCCCCCACAGAGCAGACAGTATTTTGTAATGGCTTATATAAAGGTACTTTTTTTTTCCCCAATAGATTCCTTGCAACCGGCAACACTTTTGCTTCCCTGCACTTTGAATTCCTTTTGGGGATTTCCACCATCGCAGGGATCATCCGTTCCACCTGCCGGCTCATCTGGATTACCCTCAAGGACATTGTGATGCCTGCACCCTCCCAAGAAGTCTGGCTACAGATCACTGATGGTTTTCAGGAAGCTGCGCAGTTTCCTAACTGTACAGGGGCGCTGGACGGAAAACACATCCGTGTTAAGAAACCATCGAAGTCTGGCTCCCGTTTCTACAATTATAAGTAGTTTTTCTCTGTGGTGTTGTTGGCCTTGGCTGACCGCAATTATCGGTTTGTGATTTGTGGATATTGGAGCCTTGGGGAGCACTGCGGATGCTGGCGTCTTCAGGGCTTCCAGAATGGGTCAGCGCCTTCTTAACAACCAATTGTCCCTACCTGAAGCCCGCCCCCTTCCCGGGTCTTCTGGACCACCTGTCACCTTTGTCATTGTGGCAGACGAGGGATTTGGACTTTCACGGCATGTGATGCGTCCTTTTCCCAGACGAGGATTGGACACCCGGAGGCGTATCTTCAATTACCGTCTCACCAGGACCCGTCGTTATGTGGAATGCGCTTTTAGGATCCTTGCCAACAAGTGGAGGGAGGGTGTTTCTTTCTCCTATTCAGATGAATCCAGAGAATATGGACTTGATTATCCAAGCCTGTGTCATGCTCCACAACTTCGTCCGCATTCACGATGCCACCTTTGACATAGACGTGGAGCATCAGTTTCCCCCTTCTAATGTACCTTTCGACCACACTCCTCATGGAAGACCAGGATCGTCTGGCCTGGCAAGTCGGGACTTATATGGAGAATATTTCTTGACCCCGGAGGGTTCTGTTCCCTGGCAGCAGGAACACATCTGGTTCGGTCGTGTAATGTTTGGGTCATTACCTTTTCTGCTATATGTTAGTTATTTAGTTAGTTTAACCCCTTCCCGAGATTTGACGTATGGGTACGCCATGGAAAGCTAGTGCTTCCCGCATTTTGCCGTATCCATACGCCAAATGCTGGGCACCGGCTCAGAAGCTGAGCCGGTGCCATCATCGCCGGATGTCAGCGGTGTATTACAGCTGACATCCGACTGTAATGGCGGGGACCGAAATTAGCTTCGATCCCCGCCATTAACCCCTTAAATGCAGCCCTCAAATGCGATCGCTGCATTTAAGGTGTTTGCAGCTCATCGGAACCCCAGCAATGAAATTTCCGGGGTTCTGGTGGCTGGTGGCTGCAATGGCAACCGGAGGCCTAATAGTGGCCTCCCGGTCTGCCTAGCACGGAAGCCGTTCAGGACTCGCCCCAGGCGGAGCCTGAACGGCTTGTTAAGCGGTGAATCAATGGTGGATGTCAGCTGTATGTTACAGCTGACATCCACCTGTAATGGCAGGAACCGAAGCTAGCTCCAATCCCTGCCATTAACCCCTTCGATGCAGCGATCGCTGCATCTTAGCGGTTTCTAGCACATCGCCAGCCCTGACATGCAATCAGGGCTGCCGACTGCTGTTATGGCAACAGGAGACACAATGGCCTCCTGCTCTGCCATTACGGAAGCCAATTAGGCCCCGCTGGGAGGCGAAGCCTAATCGGCTTGCTGTCAGTGAATAACTGACAGATCTAATACAAAGTAATGTCCGTTTTCTCCCCTTCCTTTTTTCCCTCTGCCCCCCCCCCCTTGTCTTTCGCTTCTCTCTCTATCTCTATCCTGTTTTCATACAGGTCATTATGCATGGCTGTGGGTTCAGGATGCATAAGATGTTTTTTTCAATACCGTTTTCAGCAGTACATTGAGGTTTTTTGTTTTTCTGTTGCACTTACTGTAACTGTATATACTGGCCTGTGAGCCGATGTCTGTGCTGCTTATGCCTGCACTATCTTATTTGTGTTTTGGAAAACGGAAAATAAAGGAATTTGGAAAGAAAAAAGAAAATCAGACAGTTGGACCTTCAAGTCCTCTAGTGGGACTTGAAAAATTTATAAAAAAGTGAAAAAACGAAAAGTTTGAAAACATAATAAAAGTTTCAAGTAATAAAATAAAACACAATCGCCCTGTTCCTTTATTATTAGGGTATGTGCACACACACTAATTACGTCCGTAATTGACGGACGTATTTCGGCCGCAAGTCCCGGACCGAACACAGTGCAGGGAGCCGGGCTCCTAGCATCATAGTTATGTTCGATGCTAGGAGTCCCTGCCTCGCTGCAGGACAACTGTCCCGTACTGAAAACATGATTACAGTACGGGGCAGTTGTCCTGCAGCGAGGCAGGGACTCCTAGCATCGTACATAAGTATGATGCTAGGAGCCCGGCTCCCTGCACTGTGTTCGGTCCGGTACTTGCGGCCGAAATACGTCCGTCAATTACGGACGTAATTAGTGTGTGTGCACATACCCTTAGTCCTTTATTATTGAAAAATAATAATAAACCATACGTATTTGGTATCGCCGCAACCGTAACGAACTGAGGTATAAAATTATTATATTATTTATTGCA